>NC_090376.1:74366091-74667332 GCF_036365525.1 Heterodontus francisci
TTCCATCCTCAGTGTTGCTTTAAGGCAAAGGTAGATAAGAGTGAAAGAAATGGAAGATGATGCTGATAGTAGTAGGCAGGATTAAATGGGAATGGAATGGGGAAGACGCACGAGTAGCATAACCACTAGCAGGGAACAGCTGGGCTAAATGGCCTGCTTTATGTTCATAGTCCAAAAGAAATGTGCTTCTTTTTCCAGCACCCTCAATCAATTCATGTTTTTCCCTGAGAGCAGCATTGAACCATCACGAGATAGGGGCAGTTACATCATCCTGGACTCCTACAGCTGAGGTGGGTACTAAGTGATTCATTGGCCTATACTGCAGAGCATAAAGCATGCGCAACAGTAATTTCATTGGAGGGAGGGAAGCTCTGACACTGATGTTCTTTCATTATTCCTTTCGTGTAAATGTGCCCTTGAGAAA
This sequence comes from Heterodontus francisci, assembly GCF_036365525.1. NCBI lineage: Eukaryota > Metazoa > Chordata > Chondrichthyes > Heterodontiformes > Heterodontidae > Heterodontus > Heterodontus francisci. The sequence continues at coordinate 74,366,516 of NC_090376.1, forward strand.
ACAATCCTTGACACTTAAGGACGGCAATTCCAGCAAAGGAGGCAGTGCAGGAGATGATGCAAGGATGTGATGATGTGATGATTCCTGCATCTGAGGTGGTAATAAGTGCTTCATTGGCGACGTTATCAATTGGTGCCTTCACTGCAAGAACTTAAAAAGGTGTGCGCAACAGTAATTTCAGTGGATGGAGGGAGGCAAGCTCTGACTCTGATTTGCTTTTCTTCTTTTTCATATAAAACATGCCGTCGAGAAAACAATCCTCGAGACTTACGGTCAGCATTCAAGCAACGAAGGCAACTGGATCATGCTGCGGAGCTCATCATGATGTGGAAAGGAACATTGCATTTATGGATGAATTGGGAGTTGCACATTGGGATGCGCTTGGGGAACATTCACCAAGAATAGACTGAGCTCAGACTCTTGTGACTTTGCCTTCTTCACATGGACAATACAGTAGTGGAATAGAGAGCAAGCGTTCATTCACCACAAGGCTCTCCAGGAACAATCTCTTTAGCTGTGCATAGCAGAGACTCGGCCTGTCTGTCCTAACGGGAATGCTGGACACAACACTCATGTATCCATGCAACAGCAGTTCCTCGGATACTTAATGAACTTAATAAAACTTTTCAATAATTAAACCCAGAATTGTTGAGGAGTTTTGTTTTGCATGCTATTTCCCCGACTTTGCAACTGCACTTCAGATATTCAACTATGGTGGAGGTAGGGGGGGTAAAGGAGGGGTGGAGGTAGGGGGGTAAAGGGGGGGTGGGTGAAAGAGGGGGAGGGGTGGGTGAAGAGGGGGAGGGGGTGGGAGAGAGCGGGGAGGGGTGTGGGAGAGCGGGGGAGGGGTGGGGAGAGGGAGCATGCAAAATGCAGGGACCAGACCAGTTGCAATGCTGAGAGTACTGTGGAGAAGTAGAGAAAGCAACTGGGTAGGGGAGAAAGCAACTGGATTGGGCATCCGCAGCTGGAGGAACGGCTGAATGGAGAGGGCCGGAAGCGAGAGGCCGTAGAGAGCCGCGGGGAGCGAGCATGCGAAGACCTTGGTGTCACCGGGTGCAGGGACTGCCAGTAAGTTCTTTTGCTGTTGTGTTTATGGCGCATGCACAGAAAAAGGCACTCCTCTTCCATTCCGCTGCTCCCCCCCCCCCCACTCTCTCCCCTTCTCCCCCCCCCACTCTCTCCCCTTCTCCCCCCCCTCCTCGCCCCCACTCTCTCCCCTTCCTCCCTTCCTCCCTCTCCCTCCTCCTCCCCCTCCCCCCCCACTTCCCCCAGCTCTCCCCCCTCCCTCCTTCTCCCTCCCCCCTCTTTCTCCCCCCCTCCCTCTCCCTCTTTCTCCCCCCCTCTCCCTCCCTCCCTCTCCTCCTCTTCTCCCCCCTCTCTCCCTCTTTCCTCCCCTCCTTCCTCTCCCCTCTCCCCCCTCCCTCTCCCTCTTTCTGCCCCCTTCCCTCTCCCTCTCCCTCTTCTCCCCCCCCCTCCCTCTCCCTCTTCTCCCCCCCTTCCTCTCCCTCTCCCTCTTTCTCCCCCCCTCCCTCTCCCTCTTTCTCCCCCCCCTTCCTCTCCCTCTTTCTCCCCCCCCTTTCCTCCCCCCTCACCCTCTTTCTCCCCCCCCCCCTCTCCCTCTTCTCCCCCCCTCCTCCCCCTTCCTCTCCTCTCCCTCTTTCTACCCCCCCTCCCCTCTCCTCTTTCTACCCCCCCTCCCTCTTCCCTCTTTCTACCCCCCCCCTCCCTCTCCCACTTTCTCCCCCCCTCCCTCTTTCTCCCCCCCCCTCCCTCTCCCTCTTTCTCCCCCCCTCCCTCTTTCTCCCCCCCCTCCCTCTTCTCCTCCCCCCCTCCCTCTTTCTCCCCCCCTCCCTCTTTCTCCCCTCCCTCTCCCTCTTTCTCCCCCCTCCCTCTTCTCTTCTCCCCCCTCCCTCTCCCTCTTTTCCCCCCCCCCCTCTTTCTCCCTCCCTCTCCCTCTTTCTCCCCCCCCTCCCTCTCCCTCTTTCTCCCCCCCTCCTCTCCCTCGTTCTCCCCCCTCCATCTTTCTCCCCCCCTCCCTCTTTCTCCCCCCTCTCCCTCCCCTCCACCCCCTCCCTCTTTCTCCCCCCCTCTCCCCCCCTCCCTCCCCTCCCTTTCCCCCCCCCTCCCTCTCCCCTCTCCCCCCTCTCCCTTCTCCCCCCCTCTCCCTCTTTCTCCCCCCCTCCCTCTCCCTCTTCTCCTCTCCCCCCTCCTCTTCCCTCTCCCTCTTCCCCCCTCCCTCTCCCCCCCCTCCCTCTCCCTCTTCCCCCCTCCCTCTCCCTCTTCCCCCCCTCCCTCTCCCCCCCTCCTCTCCCTCTCCTCTCCCCCCCCTCCCTCTCCTCTTTCTCCCCCCCTCCCTCTTTCTCCCCCCTCTCCCTCTTTCTCTCCCCCCTCTCCCTCTCCCCCCCCTCCCTCCCCCCCCCCCTCCCCCCCTCTTTCTCTCCCCCCTCTCTCTCTCCCTCTCCTCACTTCAATCACGCTTTTGGTCATCTGCCCTCATATCACCTTATGTGACACCGTGTCAAACTTTGCTTTATAATGCTTCTGTGAAGCACCCGAGGAGGTTTTATTACATTAAATGTGCCGTTGATGTTGTTGATAAGGCTAACTTTGACTTGCTTTCTGTTGTTCTCCCTCAGCTGAGTTTTTCAATGTCTCAGAGGTTATGGGGCTGGAGGAGATTACAGAGATAGCGAGTTGCAGAGGCCATGGAGGGTGAGATGAGAAGAATGAGAATTTTTTTAATCTCGGCATTGCTTAACTGGAGAGCCAATGTAAGTCAGTGAGCACAGAAGTGTTGGGTGAACAGGACGTGGTGAGAGTTAGGACATGGGCAGCAGAGTTTCGGATGACCTCAAGTTTACTCTCTGGGTAGAATTGTGGAAGCAGCCAGGTGTGCGATATAGTCATGTCAAGAGATAACAAAGACATGGATGAGAATTTCAGCAGCAAATGAGCTGAGGTTTGGATGGAGTTGGGCAATGTTGCGGAGATTGAAATATGGGGATCTTAGTGACTGCACGGATATGTGCTGGAAACTCATTTTGGGGACAAATATGACATCCTCAAGTTTTTTGGAGTCTGGCTCAACCTCAAACAATTGTCAGGGAGATGAATGGATTTGGTGGCTAAGGAACAGAGTTAGTCATGGGACTGAAGACAATGTATCCTCAGAGCAAGCAAGAACAAAAACTAATCTCAAAGTGCTTGAACTTGTTCTCACATGAAACAACTTCTCCTTTGGCTCCACTCACTTCCTACAAAATAAAATGTGCTGTTATAGGAACTCATATGGGTCTTAGCTATGCCTGCCTTTTTGTGCATATGCGGAATATTCTTTGTTCCAGTCCTACTTGACCACCCCCCCTCCCTCACCTTTCTTCTCGGTACATTGATTACTGTATCAGTGCTGTTTCTGCTCTTTGCCATGAACTGGAAAATTTTATTACCCTTGTTTTCATTTCCATCCTTCCCTCACCTTCACATGGTCCATCTCTGACTCCTCATTCCCTCCTCAACTTCTCTGTCTCCATTTCCGGGGAGAAGCTTTTTGTATTCTTTCATGGGATGTGAGCATTGCTGGTAAGACCAGAATTTGTTGCCATCCCTAATTGCCCTTGAGAAGGTGGTGGTAAGCTGCCTTCTTGAACCGATGCAGTGTATATGGTGTAAGTACATCTACAGTGCTGTTAGGGAGGGGTGTTCAAGGTTTTTGCTCCAGTGACAGTGAAGGAATGGCAATATACTTCCAAGTCAGGATGGTGTGTGGCTTGGAGGGGAAGTGAGAGTGACTGTTTCTGACATCAAGATAGCATTTGTCTGAGTATGGCATCAAAGTGCCTGAGCAAAAATTGAAGTCAATGGGAATCGGAGGAAACCTATTTATGGGCTGGAGTCATACCTAGCACAAAGGAAGATGGTAGTGGCTGTTGGAGGTCAATCATCTCAGTCCCAGGACATCACTGTAGGAGTTCCTCAGGGTAGTGTCCTAGGCCCAAGCATCTTCAGCTGCTTCATCAATGACTTTCCCTCCATCATAAGGTCAGAAGTGGGGATGTTTGCTGATGATTGCACAATGTTCAGCAACATTCGCAACTCTTCAGATACTGAAGTAGTGCGTGTCCAGATGCAGCAAGACCTAGACAAACATTCAGGCTTGGGCTGATAAGTGACAAGTTACATTCTTGCCATGCAAGTGCCAGACAATGACCATCTCCAACAAGAGAAAATCCAACCAACTCCCCTTGACATTCAATGGCATTACCATCGCTGAAACCCCACTATCAACATCCTAGGGGTTACCATTGGCCAGAAACTGAACTGGACCAGCCACATAAATACTGTGGCTACAAGAGCAGGTCAGAAGCTAGGAATTCTGTGGCGAATAACTCACCTCCTGACTCCCCAAAGCCTGTCCGCCATCTACAATGCACAAGTCATAAGTGTAATGGAATACTCTCCACTTGCCTGGATGAGTGCAGCTCCAACAACACTCAAGAAGCTCAACATCATCCAGGACAAAGCAGCCCGCTGGACTGGCACCCATCCACCACCTTCAACATTCACTTCCTTCACTACGAAGCACAGTGGCAGCAGTGTGCACCATCTACAAGATGCATTGCAGCAACTCACCAAGGCTCCTGCAACAGTACCTTTCAAACCAGTGGCTCTACCTCCCAGAAGCACAAGGGCAGCAGATGCATGAGAACACCACCCCCTGAAAGTTCCCCTCCAAGCCACACCATCCTGACTTGGGAACTATATTGCTGTTCCTTCACTGTTGCTGGGTCAAAATCTTGGAACTCCCTTCCTAACAGCACTGTAGGTGTACCAACACTGCATGGACTGCAGTGGTTCAAGAAGGTGGCTCACCACCATCTGCTCAAGGGCAATTAAGGATGGGAAATAAATGCCGGCCTAACCATCAATGCCCACATCCTGTGAAAGAATTTTTAAAAAGTGTGGCGAGTGCCATATACACCAACCTACAAAACTCACAAAAGCAGAGAAACAGCTTCAAAAAAGCTCAGTTCCGATGAAGGGTCACTGACCCGAAACGTTAACTCTGCTTCTCTTTCCACAGATGCTGCCAGACCTTCTGAGTGGTTCCAGCATTTCTTGTTTTTATTTCAAAAAAGCTTAGGCTGTCCCAAAAAAGACATGTCATAATACAATGTGTACACGAAAAACAGATACTAAAAAGGCCCAGCACTAAGTCCACCGCTTCAAGGCAACTGAATTAGTTATATTTCTTCTTATGATTTTAGCTTTACAGGATTTTCATTAATATCTTGGGGTCACAGGTGACAATTTAGTTTGTTTTCTGTGAAAACTGAAATCTAATTTGGGGCGGCACAGTGGCGCAGTGGTTAGCACCGCAGCCTCACAGCTCCAGCGACCCGGGTTCAATTCTGGGTACTGCCTGTGTGGAGTTTGCAAGTTCTCCCTGTGTCTGCGTGGGTTTCCTCCGGGTGCTCCGGTTTCCTCCCACATGCCAAAGACTTGTGGGTTGATAGGTAAATTGGCCATTATAAATTGTCCCTAGTATAGGTAGGTGATAGGGATAGGTGGGGATGTGGTAGGAATATGGAATTAGTGTAGGATTAGTATATAAATGGGTGTTGATGGTCGGCACAGACTCGGTGGGCCGAAGGGCCTGTTTCAGTGCTGTATCTCTAAACTAAACTAAACTAATTTCCTCACTGTGATACAGAAAAAGAAGTAATCACAATGGGATCTGAGCTTGTCATGACAGGTACACCCAATATTTCAGCTGTTGTATTAGACAGAAAACAAACGAAAGAACACAAAACTACATTTTTTCAATAATATTTTCATGCATTTCTGAAGGGGGAGTCAGCACTGATGGATGCAAAATATATTTCTCAAGGAAGTCTGGGGGCATGTCATGAGGTATCAACTGTGACTCAGTTGGTAGCACTCTTGCCTCTGGTACAGACAGGTGAGAAATGATAGGGTGGTTCTCCTATTTCACCTCTCAACTGATCAAAGACAGTGTTTTTATTAGAATTGTGTTTTAATCCTTGAGCACTTTAATGGTCAATAAACAGACAAATGACAGGTTTTCTTGTAGGTTTAAAGAAAGATAAATGTTTATTTTACAATACCCTAAAATATTTGCAACTTCACCCACTCACACACATGCACACACACAAGAAAAGATAGAGATTAAAAGATAATATGCATTTAGATCTGTTGGTTTTAACAAGAGTTCGTTATGAAACCTTGTTTGTTTCCCTGGGAAGAAAATTTAAATACGGTGCAGGTATGTTTCTCCTTTTTCCTGGTTCACTGGCATCAAAATTTGAAAAGTTCCAGGTGGATGGATGCTCTGCTGCAGACTTCTTTGGTCCAATCTCAGTCAATGGTAAAAATTCTGTTACAGTTTCTCAGGTAGGGAGTCTCAAAGGTCACCTTTTTGTCTCTGCTTCTAGATAGTTTAAAGATGGTATTTTGGCCGGTCCTTCTTCTTGCTTGGATGGGTCTCTCTTCCTTCTGGCTTCTGGCTTTCTGCCTTTTGCACAAAAAATGTCTTATTAAAACCCCTATCAGAGACTTGGTTTCTATCAGGTGACCAAAGTTTCTCTCCCATTGTGTTTTCATAAATGGTGTTTGATGGTGTGGTCTTTGTTGAACAATGAGTTTGGATGTTCCTCTACTCTATGCCATCTTGATAACGTGGTGTTTTTTTACACCTTTTATCCCGCGTTTGAGTCTGGACTCTTTATGTCTGCAAAGTCATTGTTAGCCCAACTTGTTGAAGAGAGGTAGCCATTAACTGTGAATTGGCCATTTACATTTCTAATGTTTTCTTCAACACTTGACCAGACATGATGATTGGTTCAGCGTTCCAGCAGTTACCACGTGTATTCGCAGTATAGAAGAGGTCACCTGATTCTTACTCCATCTTGCATTGCAGTGAAAACTGGCCGTTTTGAGTTCAATTCATTAATTCTTTTTATAGTTCATAATTTTTCCTTGCATGAGTGTGACACCTCTGAATCACAAGGTTCTGGGTTCAAGTCCCACTCCAGGGCTTGAACGCAAAAATCAAGGCTGACACTCCACTGCAGCAGTGAGGGAGGTGCTGCACTGTCAGAGATGCAATTTTTGGATGAAACATTAAAACGAGGCCCCATCCTCCTGCTCATGTAAAAGATCCCGTGGCATTATTTTGAAAACGAGCAGGGGAGTTATCTCTCACCAATATTTATCCCTCAATCAACATCACAAAAACAGATTATCTGGTCATTATCACATTGCTGTTTGCAGGTGGTTGCTGTGTGCAAATTGGCTTCTGCATTTCCTACATTACAACAGTGACTTCACTTCAAAAGTACTTCATTGGTAGCTCTTTGAGATGTCCAGTGGTCATGAAAGGCACTATAAAAATGCAAGTCTTTATTTTTTTCTTTCATGCTCCCTCCAGGAAATTTTCACTCAACACTTTTTGATGCATTGAACGAGATTTTAACTCCTTCAAAACCTGCACTTGCACAGAGCTAAAATCTTGCCCATTATCTAGAATTCTGCTTTTGAAGCCAAAATGATGGTAAGTGGAAAGTATCATAATCTGAGGCCTATCTGCCAAATATGAGCACATTTTAGAAATTCCCCAAAGTGGCCCCTTGAGGCTGTCCTAATCATGCCATTGGTGCTAACAGTGGGATGCTGCCTCACTCCTCTTTTGGGAATGATATTTTTGTGAGTCTCTCATTCACTGTTACGTGGATCTTGGAGTTGGAATTTCAGATCTATTTCAAGATTTGCCTTGTGCTCTCATAGATTTCAGATTTTACTTGAGGGCTAATGAGGCATTGGGACAAAACCCTGAGGAAAATTGATGAAAGCAATCTAAATGGGTTTGTTCTGAACATTACAATTTTCTGCAATCTTATAAAAAGTCTACGAAGCATCTGATAAACATACCACAACAATCCAAAGAGACTTCTTCAAAGATGGCAAATTCCTTACAGAAAGAACAACCACCATTTGGGGAACATTCTAAGCATCCTAAGCAAAACCACTGGCTTATAGGTTCACTAGCTGACACATTTATAGGCTTCAGAAACGTTGATAGCAGCATGAAATGCTGATGGTTGGCTTGCATGCAATGAAAAATAACCATTACTCAGATCAACAAATCCATTCGTGTTTTACTCCCTCTTGGTGGAGTTACCCAACTTCAGGCAGTCAAACAAAGGGAAAAATGCTGATGAATTTGATGATCTAGTAATAATTACTTTTCTATCCTTCTGTGCTTCAAAGTAAAACTGAAAGGCAGGTTGACAAATGCAGAATTTACAGATTGTAATGACACTGGATGGTGCTGATTGCAAGTGTAATTTGTACAGAATCATATATTTCAAGGGCTTTTATAGAGAATATGGCATCTGTAAAATTATTTGACTACTGAAGATCTTGTTTTTCAAAGCCACAGGGAATACTGATTGGTCAGACTGTAGAGAACACACAATTAATGTTTCAGAAATATTCAAATTAATGTCAAATATAAAATACAAATTGAAAATGTGAGCTGGTACATATAATTTTCTTTTACAAATGTCACACCAATATCAATTTGAGGAATACATAACATTGCACAAATTGAACAAAATGGGTAGAACTAAAATGTCCTATTTTTGTTGTAATTGACTTTAAATAATCCATTAGTTAAGTCAAAGAAATTCCCATTCATCTCTGAATGTTAAATTTCAGTGCAAAAAAAGTTGTACCTTACTACATTAAACTGTTCTGCTTAACATTTTGATACTGCTTTACAATTCCATGCTCAAAAGCCATTTCTCAGCTCTCTCCCTCTCTGCAGCTGACATGTTCCTACATGTGACAACCATGTAGCACTTTGTGCATGTGCAAACTGCCACAACTTTGAAGGAGAATCGTAGAATAAAATGATGCAGCACAGAAGGAGGTCATTCAACCCATCGTGTCTGTGCCATGCTCTTTGTAAGAGATATCCAATTAGTCCCACTCCCTTGCTTTTTCCCCATAGTCCTGCAAATTCTTCCCCTTCAAATACTTATTCAATTTCTTTTCAAAAGTTATTTTTGAATCTACTTCCACCACCCTTTCAGGATGTGCATTCCAGATCACAACAACTTGCTGTGTAAAAAATATGTTTCCTCATGTCAGCTCTGGTTCTTTATTTTGATTTATAAGTGATTTATATAGGATTAGCATAACTACCTCATCACTGATACGCATTGAATGTTGTGAAGTATCTGCGTGGTAGGTATGAACTAAATCTGCCGCAGGTATTTTGGGCTAATAAATAGTTGTGTAAGTACCTTTTAATGATATGATAATTGTTAATTACTGCCAACCAACCCCTAAGGCACTGAAAATCAATTGTTACAAGCATGGAGTCTCATTCTTTCAGGTTTGGAATTTTTGGGGGCAATTTTAAAAATCTCAAATTTTACATTTATTTGTTTTTACCTTTCCTTTCTGTCCCTTTTTTTTCTTTCTTTCTCTCTTCATCCAATATTTCCTTCACTCTTTTTATTTTTCTTTCTGTACCTGATTTGGCAATGAATTCAACCCCATTAATTCACCCTCCTTCTCAGTCCTTTTGTTGTTTATTTGCAAATTCTTAAATCTCAATAGTTAACCCTGTTGGTTGCTCTTCACCTTCACTCAAGGTCCCAGATAAACTGTTTGCCTTGCTGTGGCATTATCAGTTCAGATGAAGGGTACAGGGGCAAATCTAACTAATGGAAGGTTCTGTTAGATGTCCTGCGACAGCAAAATCTAGCTCAAGATAGTTAGTTAGCCTTAAAATCCAACTGAGAATTTTTTCCCCAAAAAAGTTAAGATGAAATCAGATTTTCTCCAGTTTTCTCACTTTTCTCTCTTCCCCACAAATTAAAATATTTGTTGCTGATTATAGAACACAAAACACAAGTTACAAAAGGTGTACAATCAGAACACTGCTATTTCTCTGCCTCTGTCTTTCAACACATCCTTCCCCGAGTTAAAAATAAAGGCAGTGTAAGTATTATATCATAGCTTGTGAAATTTTCTCCCTTGATTTATTCTGAAATCAATTGCAAAATAATCTATAAAGTGCTGGAAACTAAAGAAAACAATTCCATCAGTACAATGGACTGAAAGATATTGATGCATCCTGAGAATAAGGCATAGCACATATGTTTAGGCTGCACAGTCCAAATTCAGCTCACAGTGTCACACTTTAAGCAAACATTATCAGGAGTGAAATTTGATTATGGCAGGAACGCAAAATGGTAAATAACAAATTGGTAGCCCATTTTACACCATACCAGATTTTATTTTCCATGGACTATCGCTTGTTTTTGCTACCACCATACTTGAATTTTACCCACATCAGGTCCAATACCAAGCTTTTGGGAGAATCTGAGGCCTTCAAGTAAAAACTTTAATGAAAGCATTAAAAAGGCAGAATAATGATTAAATAATTTTCATCATAATTATATATTACATTATATATTTAATATTGTATTTTATATTATAAATGTCAGCCATGGCTCAGCTGGTATCACTTTCGCCTCCGAGTCAGAAAGTTGTGGGTTCAAGTCCAACTCTAGGGGCTGAATTTTGTGCCGATATCAGGTCTTCTGGTGCTGGGCTGAAAAAGTGGGGAGAACCCTCCTCGGCCTTTTGGAGCCTCCCCCGTGCAATCTAAAGGCGCTCAGCAACTTAAGTACCCGGCGCCGGGATCCCCATCCCTTTAAAGACGGGCATCCCGCCTCCAAGAGCTGCCAGCCAATCACAGGGTCCGCAGCTCTGTAGAATTGGCAGCGCGACTGGGATCGGTGGCTACTGCCGGTACTGCAAGAGGCCTTGGACCCAGGCCCAGCGCTATAACCTGGACCCAAGAAAAGTGAGGTGGAGTCGCCGGGGCCAGACTGACAGGCCCTGGCGAAGGGGGAGGGATGTGGAAGGGTGGGCGTTTAGTGCAGGAGGAAGGGTGGTTAACATATGTGTAGTTTCTCCCAGTGGGAGCCCTCTGTGGGCCATAGATTGCCATGGAGGAGGCCCCCCACCCCGTGACACTGGCAGGCCGGCAGGGAGGCCACCTCGTTTTATTGGACCACCTCCCTGCGAGTTGGAGGCCCCTGCCGTTGTTGGTTAAATTCCAGCGGCTGCCAGAAGGGGCACTTATTTGACACGTAATTGGTCACTTAAGGGCCTCAACTGGCCTCTGGGCAGGAAGGCAGCTGCCAGCCTATCTCCCCCCTGACTAAATTTCAATGCAACAGGGAGGCGACGGGCCCTTTGCTTGCCACCTCCAGTCACAATTCTATGGGCCCCACTACCTCGGAATCCATCTCAGGGGGGCCTGTAAAATTCAGCCTTAGGACTTGAGCACAAAAATCAAGGCTGACAGTCCAGTGCAGTACTGAGGAAGTGCTGCAATGTCGGAGGTGCCATCTTTCGGTTGAGATGTTAAACAGAGGCCCTGACTGCCCTCTCAAGTAGATGTAAACGATCCCATGGCACTATTTTGAAGTGCAGGGCAGTCATCCCTGGTATCCTATACAATATTTATTCCTTAATCACCATCAAAAAAACAGATTATCTGATCATTATCACATTGCTGTATGTGGGATTTTGCTTTCTGCAAATTGTCTGCTGCATTGCTTAACTTACAATGGTGACTTCACTTCAAAAGTACTTTTTTAGCTATTCAGTGCTTTGGGATGCCCTGTGGTTGTGAAAGGTGCTATCAGCCAGTCTTTCTTTTTTCGGTGAAAAATGTAACTTTTGATTTTATTTCTTTAAACCCTTATTTTGTACATGGAAAATTCAGTTTCTTTGACCAAGCTTTTGATCATTTGTCCTAATTTCTCCTTATCTGGCTTGGCAATTGATAACACTCTTGTGAAGTACCTTAGGACATTTTACTGTACAAGTTGTTTTATTGTATCATAATTGCTAATTATCTAAAACACATTCAAAATTCACTCACGTTTACTTTAATTTGGAAAAAATGAGAAGACAGTGTGCGGCTGATTTTAACCTCCTCGATTCAGCATAAACAGGATGGTAGTGGCCTGAAAACAGCATTAGGTCACTTAGCCACTGCCATCTTGAGAAAGTTCCTGAGAAGGATGGCTGCAGCATTTGATTGTTTAAGGCAAGATGTCACTTGTAATATGTATATCAGGGTTCTTTGTTGAACACAGAACTTGTTAAATTTTGATATACAAATGAGACAAACTTGCAACACTGCTGCCTGCCCATTACTATTGCATCAAGCTGCCTAATCTTCAGTCCTTCAAGGGAACACTGGAGGCTGCTTAAAAAAATGGCCCAAAGATATTTTCAACTTTTATTTTTGTGGAGCCTGGAGGATCAGCGATGCCCCAAGACAGCTGATTTCCCAACCCAGCCCCCCAAATGAGTTGCCTCGGAGCACCACGTTGACAGACGCAACTTACTGGCTGCATGCAAATGAGGCTCGCGCCTCAAAATGGCTCTGGCCTCTCTGTGATTACAATGTGTGGTTAGTAGGTAAGCTCCAACCATCAACCACCCATAGTGTGCTTAATATGAAAATATATACAAACGCACATATATGAAAAATAACCAACCCCAAAATAACTGGAGAAGTCATGGCTCCTTCTGACCCCTCTACTAGCTCCACCACTCTGTACATATATGAATTTGAAATTACCAAGCTAAGGGATACCAATGGTAGGTAATATAACAGTGTTCTATTTTCGATATCGAGCATCAGATTGAAATTGGATCTAAAACCAGTTAGATCCAAGAATAGGCTGAATTTTGTGGCTAGGCTGTAGGTCCCGATGTCCAGACCAGAAGTGGGTGCCACTATGTTTGGATGGGGCTTGGGCAGCTGCACATGATCTTCCGGTGGCCAGCGAATTAACAGTTGGAGGCATGGCGGCTGACCACTGAGAGTGCAGAAGCGGGATGGGAGGCGGCTGAGTGGCCTCAGGTGAGAACGTGGAAGGTGCTGGTGCCATCTTTAAAGGGCTGCCAGAACTGCATGTAATGGGCACTGCATGGAAAGCTGAGAAGTTTAAGGAAACCTGTAGCCAGAATGGCAGAAGGAAGATCCAGGCTGCAAGGGCAAGGTGGGAGGTCCCCTTCCCCAGGGATGGGAGAAGGTGACCGGCCTGACTATCCAAGAAGATTGCAGGGTAGGCCAGCAGCCATGGGGTCACCTCCAGAACCTGGATATCCAGTGCAGTAAGTCCGTCAATGACATTATGATGGTCTGCATATCCTGTCAGAGGTATGGTTACATCTTGGTGAGAGGCACCCGTCTGTGATTGCTGACTCCTACAAGGTCCCTTGAAAGTGTCCGCATGCTGGAGGCATTCATATGCCTCCTTCATGGACTACTAGACTGCCGCTAGCATAGGCATTGTTCTTATCTCCGTGGGAAGACCAACAGTGTTCATCTTTCTGCTTGCAGAAGAAGACAGCCCAGGACCTCAAGGAATGGGTGAAGAATCATAGAGTCATTTACGGCACAGGAATCCATTCAGCCCATCGAGTCCATGTTGGCTTTCCACAGAGCTATGCAGTGAGTGCACTCCCCAGCTTGATCCCCATAGCCCTGCAAGTCTATTTCTCTCAGGTGGCCATCCGACTTCCTCTTGCAGTCATTGATCGCCTCTGCTTCCACCACCCTGTGGGCAGCGAGTTCCAGATCGTTACCATTTGCTGCATAAAAAAGTGCTTCTTCATATTCCCCCTGCATCGTCTGCCCCAAACTTTCAATCTGTGTCCCCTAGTCCTTGTACCATTTGCTAATGGGAACAGTTTCTCCTTGCCTAACTTATCTAAGCCTGTCATAATCTTGTACACTTCTATTAAATCTCCCAGTGTGGCTCACAGATCAATTACAGCCTCCCTGATCAGGCACTAATGCTCTGACATTTGCAGGTTGTTGAGCCTTGAATGATGGGCCCTCTCTGGAGGGTACCCTCTTTTGCACTCAGGAGGCTACCTGCATGCCCCTCTGTTTCCTTCTCCTGCTTCCCTACACCGAGGCATGCCCTTCCATTGGCTCTGAGGTTGCTGATCTCCCACTGCCTGTGGCTGGCCCTCCCTGCCTCTCTGCTACTCCTCCTCTTCAACAGGGGACCTGAAGTCTGGGTGAATGAGGCCCATTACAGTGGCCTCTCTCACTGTACAAACTTTATGCAAACACCCCTCGCACCCCCACCACCAAACCCCATCACCCCCACACCGTCACTTTCCCATACCAAGTGCCAGTGCCTGATTGGAATCTGGCAGCATGCCCCTGCAGTGCTGGCACTTTAAATGCATCCCCTGGCTTCATTTCCTGCTTGCATGCTATCCCCTTTTACTGGGCAAGGCTCTGAAGCTCTGTGGTTCCCATACACATTTGCAAAATACAAAAAAAAAACATAAAATTGCTCTCAATTGGCCAATTAATTGCCTTAATTACCTTCTCACCATGTCCATGCACAACATCCTCCCGCCACGTCAGCCGCCATTGGGAAATTGCAGAAAAACATTTTTTACTATATATAAATGACTTGATTTATGGAATACAGAGTAGAATCTCAAAATTTGCTGACAATACCAAACTTGGTGGTGCAGCAAACAGTGAGGATGATATGAACCACCTGCAACAGGACATAAATAGGCTGGCAGAATGGGTAGAGAGGTGGCCGATGGTATTTAATACTGACAAAGTGTGAGGTGATGCATTTTGGCAGAAGGAATAGGGAGAGACAATCTATATTTAATGGCACAGTTCTAAAGAGTGCACAGGGACCTGGGGGTGCATGAGCATAGATCTTTGAAGGTGGCAGGACATATTGAGAGAGTGGTTAATAAAGCATATGCGATCTTGGGCTTTATAAATAGAAGCATTGAGTACAAAAGCAGGGAAGTTATGCGGGACATTTATTAAGCTCTGGTTAGGCCACATCTGCAGTACTGTGTTCAGTTCTGGTCACCACACCATAGGATGGATGTGAGGGCCCTTGAAAGGATACAGAGGAGATTTACCAGGATTGAGGATTTTAGTTGCAAGATTAGTTTGGAAAAGCTGAGGTTGTTCTCCTTACAACAGAGGAGATTGAGGGGAGATCTAATAGAAGTGTACAAGATTATGACAAGCTTAGCTAAGTTCGACAAGGAAAAACTTCCAATTAACAAATGGCACAAGGACCAGTGGACACAGATTGAAAGTTTGGGGCAAAAGATGCAGGGGTAATAAGAGGAAGCACTTTTTTATACAGCGGGTGGTAATGACCTGGAACTTGCTGCCCACACGGGTGGTGGAAACAGAGAAGATCACTGACTTCAAGAGGAAGTTGGATGGCCACCCGAGATTAATAGATTTGCAGGGCTATGGGAATCGAGCCAGGGAGCGGGACTGACTGCACAGCACCATGGACAGCTGGCATGGATTGAATGGGCCAAATGGTCTTCTTCTGTGCCGTAAATGACTCTATGACTCTATGACATGAAGACATTGGGCTTCCAATCCAACGTCTTCCATCCAAATTTTCCATCCCCGCCGCCCCCCACCTCGTTCCCCGTTCCCATTACCCCATCTCCAAGCCCGCTCCCAAAGGGCATGGAAAAATTCCAGCCAATAAGTTGAGTGTTGAGCCACTTTATTTTGGAACCTTACATTTATTAATCAGAATTTTATCCAGCCAGTCTAAGGTGATCCAAGAAATGAAAAGACTGTATTACAACTCAAAATTCTTCATTGTCCAAGAATACATTTCCTTTTTGTTATTCTCATCTCAAAATATGAAGCCAATGGAACAGGAAATTGTGAGCAGTGTAAAACAGGCATTGATTCATTATTGTTAATCTTGTGCTGCTGCCATAAACCAATTTCACCCTCACAGATTGTTGTTTCTATAATAACAAGGCAACTGTGGTTTGAGAAATGTTTCTTTGAAATATTAGAGATTTCAGAAGTATGTGGCAAAATGTCTCAGAAATTGTTTATATTGTTTAAATACATTCAGCACCTTCAGCTTTTTAAAACCCAAACTTAACATTTTTTTAATAAATGCACTCTGATTTACCTCATTGCTTATTCTTTTGCACCTTGATGATGAACAGCTTAGGTTTGGCCTGTTACTATAGTTTCTTGATTTTTTAAAAATGCCATTACAGCTAATGAGATCCTGCCATACCAGTTAAGTGGTGCACACTGGTAGTTTACAACAAAGAATAAAGCAAATACCACTATTTCTGAAGTGATTATGCACAGAAATAATTCCTATTATTTCAACATTCATTTTCAATACAAAGGTTTAAACTGCTGCCCTGATTTTGCTGAGATGAACGTCGCAAGAATGTTTGAAATTCTTTCATGGCGAAGGTGAAATTATCTTTTAAACAAAACCCCCTTTGTTAAATTGATTGTGAGATCACATAGAGCAAATAATTCATGTTCTTTTGCATTTTTTTTCATATGCTGTTTTACAGACTCTTTTAGTTGGTTGAAATGCAAGATGGACTGTTTTGGATAAAGTTGAAATATTAGCATGTTTAAATGTAACATTTTGTAAAATCAATCACAATAGTAAATATAAGAGTTATATGTTGCTCATCATAAATTCAACTGAAACACTTGCTTAAAAACAAGCAAACAGCAACTCAATGATATTGCAGCCCCAATATTCACTGGGATAAGTTTTGTGAGCGGGGGAGGAGGTTTGGTTGCCCTGCACACTTTTACCTTTGCCATGAAGCAGTCCTCACTTCCCTTTAGTTGATGGGTTTCCTGAGGCTTGGGAACACTAGTCAGCCAGGGTTAAACCTGGAAGATAGATTAAATCTTGAGTCACATAGCCTCATTATAATATTTAAATGATCAACCCATCTCCTGGGTTGTTTGCTTGCCCTCCATCCAGCTTCTGTTAAATACGGAAGTAGGCAGGTTGTGTGTGGGTTTGAAGCACTTTAAATTTTGACAATTCACCGAACCCAAATTCACCCAATTTTGCAGGTTAAAATCCCCTGTCGTATCAGGATGTCAATACCGCATCCAACCTCTTATTATTCTATATAAGTAAGTTACCCAAAGTGGACAAATTGAATCTTTTAAATGGTGTTGCTCAATGTTTAATTTGACACCTAAAAATAGGCTCCATCTAATACTATCACCAAATAGCGGTGCAGTTCACAGGGCAACATTCTTTCTGATATTATACAACAAAAATTAAAATTTTGAAAGAAATCTGATCAAAGTTGTACTGTTCTTAGAACTAAAGTAAGATTCAGCCAGAATTAGTAAGAAAAATGAGTCAGCATACTGTTGGAAACAATGCAATTTTCAAAACACTACCAATGTAAATGCCAATAATTTAATGATTTAAAGTGTACGTGTGACCTCTAAAACATTGCAGTAGTGCCATTCTGCTAAATAAATGTTCAGATGTTTAACAATATACTTGCAAAATGGACAATCCGGTCAAACAAACAGATAGCATTGATTTCTGTTCTGCTTTTCCCAAAAGACAAAGATATTTTTTGGTAAAGGCACTGACAAGGTCGATAGGTGTATCATTATTTCCCTTAAGTTAAAAGCTTTCTGGAAACTCCAAAGATAAATGTCAACTGCTTTTGTTACATTGGGCCTGAGCCTAAGTAAAAGGGGGTCAAATGTGAGACAAAAAGTATCACATCATCTTCAATTTGGTTTTGAAGTATCTCCCATAATTTGCATCTTCATAATGTTGCATTCAAGGAATGCCTGATAATACCAGACATTCAGAGTGCCAATAGGGTGGTGGGCTGCCCAAAAAGTTATCAGCATGGTAGGGTCTATGCAATTGCCCTCAGAACAATGGAGTACACTGACCCAAAAGTTTAAAACCTGCCCATTTCACAGGTAACACAGAGATTCCCTACACTATTTGAAAGGTTTCTGCTGTAAAACTCAACCTTCATTTTAGTGGATGTCCTTCTCCCCCTGCTGCTCATGAGATGCAGTCCAATGACTGAAGATCTAAGCCAGCCTAGCTACATTTCAGTAAGGGTTTCTTTCTCTGTTGAAGATGCATCACTATTTACTCTGAATTTCATCACCATTCATACTTTTTTGAGAATATACTGTCATGCAGACCCCCACCTGCCAAGAATAAGGCATATTAATGTTGTCATATGAAAATTGATTTTAGACTGTTGCCGGGGCGAGGAAATGACTTGTTAAACAGATCAGCTGTGGCTGGAAAAAACATTTACATACTAAGAGACAATGCTTATGGAGACAAAGGACCATTCCCTGACACATTCAACCCACAATGGACTTTGAACACCAGACATTGAAGGTGAAGAAGCTTACATTCCAGGATGACTGCTAAGATGATACAGTCCACAGAGCCAGGACTGGTTAAACCAGCAGGTCACATGACGAACTGTCTGGTCCAGGTTTTTTGAACCAGCCACAGGAACAGTTTGAATTCAGAAGGCTGTTTGGACTGGAACCTGGAGCAAGGAAGCCTCTCTCCCTCTTTCTGCCAAGCCACTGGACCTACAGAAAACACTTAGACCTCAAGAGAGAAAAGACTCCGACCTCGAAACAAGTTGAAGCATGCACTGGGCCCCAATGAATTACAAGTCTGACCAGCAACCAATAACTTCACAGCAAACTCAAAGGACAGTAAAATAGAAACCCATCTATTGCCTCAAACTTTCCCCTTTATTCTTTTCTACTTTTCTGTCTCTATCTGCGTATGTGTTTATCGCGTATGCATGCTAGCGTGGTCGCGTCATACATTCGTAGTCGGTAACCAGATTAGAGGTTAAGATTAATAAACTTCTACCTTTCTTGTTTAAAATCTAAGAAAACCTGTCTGCCTTACAATTGGAAAGCGGTGAACAAGGATTCAATAAGGGGGAGCTAAAACAAGGTGTTTCTTTGAAAATTAAACCCTGTTTAAAAATTAAACCCAGTCTCAAAGGCTGAGAGGGAACCCCGAGATCTTCTCACCTGTTCGTGACAATACAAACCCAAGAATATTCCTCCACACACACAACAGTATAAAACTGTAAGACCATTCTAAAGCTGTTGAGAAAACATGTTGATTCATCAAACTAGTTCTACCCAAAATATTGGTACATAACGAGTGAGATGCAGCGTTAAGATTCTCTCTACTTATCCTCGAACTTACTGTGTTATAGGCAATTATATACTATTGACGTAACCAGAGAGGAACAAGGTTATTATTTTCAACTTCAACAAATTTTTCAAATTGAATTCCCACATCATTTGTTTCGATAATAACAAATGCTGGTAAACTCTTGACACATTGATGTTACCACATTCCACTTTTGTTACTGTCATAGTTTTTAGTGCTATAGCTATAGGTTGTAAACAAATGTGATTATCTTCATCAACTGCATGTATTGGGATTCCACTGTGTATACCTGTTTCATTACTGCAGTTTTCAGATTTATCCTGCATTGCCTTTTCTAGTCAGAAACATTGAACTTTCACAGACTGATTTGCATCAAATCATTTAATCACCTGGTTTTCAAAATTAAACAAATTCCCACCACTAAGCTCTCCAGAAATCTACTTGACACTAAAGATGAAGTTGGATTACAGGTAGGAAAAGGAATGAAGCACCCCTTCATTATAATGGGTTATTTTTATGTTGTCTGATGCAACATAAATGAGATGCATGGAGCCCAGTTGTTGAAGATCTCTAACAGGTTTATGAAACAGCTAACTAATATATACAGTATAGAGCTAATTATTTACAGAACCTGTCTCTAGGTGTTACAGTGCAGAGTGATTCTGACTCAGAGCCACATGACTGCATCCTGGCACTTAGCTCATTAGAACACTAAGATCTTAAAGGGTCATCACTCTTAAAGGAAATCATATAACATTCATCATTGTACTAAAACGGTTAACATGGGACACAACAATTGGAGCAGACCAAGATGAAGGACTGTAAAGCTTCCTGAGGCAATAATGAAAACACTCTCAATGAATGAGAAGGAAAGAATAACAACTCAACACAACAAACACTGAACAACCTTGATCTTCAGCTGCCTCTCTCAATGGGCTTCAAGAAATTTCATAATAAATACCTGCCAGTGGGATTCAGTGGGTTTCAGAATCCTAGATTTTTTTTCGATTAAAATTGAAATCAAACTTCAGGTCAGACTTTCAGGAGCTAGGAAGGTGGTTAAAAAGTAACACCTTTAATGCAGTAATTTCTGGCTTATGCCCAATGGCATGCACCAGCAAGAGTAAATAGGAAAATAGAGAGGATCAATGCGTGGCTTGAGGCATGGTGCAGGAGGGAGAGCTTCATGGGGCACTGGGACCAGTTCTGGGACAGGTTGCAGCTCAACAGAACTGGGAACACTGTCCTCACAGGGAGGTTCACTAGTATGGTTGGGGAGGGTTTAAACTAAATTGGTGCGGGGGATGGGCACCAGCAAATAGAAGTAGAAAAGAGGAATAAGGTGCATAAACTAATGAGAGTGTTGGACAATACTGGAGAAGGAAGTAGTACCATTTAGATAGGAGCAGACAAAGAAGGACTACGAGGAATACAAAGACAGGTTTAGAATGTGTGCATGTAAACACACGAAGTGTGGTGAATAAGGTTGGTGAGCTACAAGCTCAAATAGCCATGTGGGAATATGGTGTGGTGGTAATAACAGAAACATGGCTTAAAAATGAAGACTGGGCGCTTAATATTCAACGTTATAAAGTGTTTGGAAAAGATAGGTAAGGAAAAAAGTAAGTGGAGTGACAGTACTGATTAAGGAAGACATTGTAGTGCAAGGACCGAATCCATTTGATTAGAGTTAAGAAGCAAAAAGGATATGATCACACTACTGGGGATATTCTATAGGCCTCCAAAATGTGAGAGAGATAGAGGAGCAAACCTGCAGGTAAATCACAGAGATGTGCAAGAACTGTAGAGTGATAATACTGGGGGACTTTAAATACCCAAATATCAAATGGGATAATGTTAGAGTAAAGGGAAAGGAGGAGGAGGAATTTCAGAAATGTGGTCAGGAGAACTTCTTAGACCAGTAAGTTCTCAGTCCAAATAGAAAGGAGCACTTGCTGGATCTAGTGCTGGGGAATGAGGTGGGCCAAGTGGACCAAGTGTCTATGGGAGAATACTTGCGTAAGAGTGATGATTGTATTATCACTTTCAGATTAGTAATGAAGAAGAGAAATGAACAATCTAAAGTAGAAGTTCTAAATTGGATGAGGGCTAACTTCATTGGGGTTAGAGGGAATCTAGCCGGGGTAAAATGGAACCATAGTTTGACAGGAAAAACTGTGAAAGAACAATGGGTGATCATTAAGGAAGAGATGCTTCAGGTTCAGGCTAGATATGTTCTAAAAGGAGGGAAAAGCAGGGGAACCAAAGCCATGGCTCCTTGGATGTTGAGGGTGATAGACAAAATGTTGAAACAAAAAAAGAGGGTATATGATGCATGCCAGGTGAATTCTTCAGGCCAAACACAATAAGTTGAGAGGGAAGTGAAGAGGAAAATATGACTGTTCCAAAAAAAATATGAGAATAGAATGGCAGTTAACATAAAAGGTAACCCAAAATATCTTTTACTGGCATGTAAATAGTAAGTGGCTGTAAGGGGTGGTTTGGGGCCTATTAGGGATAAAGAAGGTGATATATGCTTAGAGGTGCAGGGCAAGGCTAGAATACTTAATGAGTACTTTGTATCAGTGTTTACTAATGAAGAGGATGCTGACAAAATATCGGTAGAAGCAGAGATGGTAGAGGCTATGGATGGGGTGAAAATTAATGGGTCGCATGTACTGGAAAGGCTGGCTATGCTTGGAGTGGATGTTGCCTGGTCTGGATAGCTTGCATTTTCAGGTTGCTATGGGAAGTGGGGGTGGAGACAGTGGATGGGCTTGCCATAATCTTCCAATCTTCCCTAGATACAGGGGTGGTGCCTGAGGATTGGAAAGTGGCAAATGTTGTTCAAGAAAGGGTGTAAGGACAGTCCTAATAACTTGAGGCCAGTCAGTTTAACATAAGTGGTGGCTAAGGTTTTCGGAACAATAATAAAAAAATCAACAGGCACTTGGAGGATTTTTTTTTGATTGAGGATAGCCAGCACGGATTTGTAAAGTGAGATTGTTTTCGACTGATTCAATTGAATTTTTTGATGAAGTAACAAAGAAGATTGATGAAGGGAATACATTGGAAGTTGTTGATATGGATTTTTAAGGAATCTTTCGACAAAGTACCATTTAAAAGGCTGGTTAACAAAATTGAGGCTCATGGAATAGGAGGGTCAGTGTCAGCTTGGATAAAAAAAATTGGCTTAAAGACAGAAAACAGCGAGTCATGGTAAATAGTTGTTTTTCAGACAGGAGGATGATAGACAGTGATGTTCTCCAAGGGGCAGTGCTAGAATCAGTGTTTTATCTATATATATATATATATATATAAATGACTTGGATATTGGAAATCAGAGGAACATTTCAAAATTTTCTTGGAGTTGTGGCAAACAGTGAGGATGATACTAATTGACAGCAACAGGACATTGATAGACCAGCAGAATAGGCAGACAAAGTGGCAGATGGAATTTAATACAGAGAAGTGTGAGGCGAGGCATTTTGGCAGAAGGGATATGGAGAGGCAATATAGACTTAATTGGCAGAATTTTATTCTTACGATGGGGATCCCGGTGGTGGGGCAGATGGTTGGGGGAGACCCCGCCTTGGCCCTCCATTGGACCCCAGAAGCCATTTCATGGTGAGCAGGCAGGCAATTAACTTTCCACCAGTGGCGATGCGGTCACTTTAAAGGACGAGCTCCCGTCTCCACTCTGCAGTACTGGCAGCACCACTGGGAGATGTAGATGCTGCCAGTACTACAGAAGGCCCTGCAGCACCGAAGAAGATGGAGACCGCAGGAAATGTGAGTGGGGACAGGGTCACCAGGGCCATCCAAGCAGGGTCTGCCAATGGGGTGGGAAAAAGGGTTGATAAGGGTGGGGTGGTATCTTCCTGGGGGGACAGCAATTGTTGTTGGGGGGCCCTCCAGGGGCCATCGATTGCCCACAAAGGTGGGCCACACCCTGTGACCCCGCTAGGAGGCATTGCCTGGCAGCTTCTCCCCATGGAAGAGAGCCTTTCTACCTCTCTCAAAATTGAGGTGGAGGTGGGAAGAGGCCCTTAAGTTTAATTGGCCACTTAAACGCCTCAATTGGCCTGGGACAGAAAGACCGTCCCCGGCCTTCCCTGCCCGAGACAAAACTGGAAGGCGCGGGAAGGCGATGGGCACATCAACAATGCCCCCCTCCCTCCACCTTCTGACGCAATGTTATGGGCTGCTCCTGCCTCCGTTCTTGCCCCCAGGGAGCCCATAAAATTCAGCGTACTGGCACAGTTCGTAAGAGTGTACAGGATAGAGAGACCTGGCGTTCACGTGCATAGATCTTTGAAGGTGGCAGGACATATTGAGAGAGTATATGCCAAAGCATATGAGATTTTGGGCGTCATAAAAAGAAGTATTGAGTACAAAAGCAAGGAGGTTATGCTGAACCTTTATAAAGCTCTGATTAGGCCCCCACAAGAGGATTGCATCCAGTTCTAGTCACCACACTTTAGGAAGGAGGTGCGGGTCCTTGAGAAGGTGCAGAGCAGATTTACCAGAATGATTCCAGAGATGAGGGATTTGAGCTACAATGTTAGATTGGAGAAACTGGGGTTGTTTTCCTTGAAGCAAAGGAGGTTGAGCGGAGATTTGATAGATATGTACAAAATTCTGACAGATTTACTTAAGTTAGACAAGGAAAAGCTGTTGCCAAACAGCTGATGGTGCAAGGACGAGTGGACACAGATTTAAGGTTTTGGGAAAGGGATACAGGGGGGGAGGTGGTGGGAGGGGCGGCAGCTGGGAGTAAGAACCTTTTTATGTAGTGAATGATAATGACCTGGAACTCACTGCATACGGGCTGGTGGAAATGGAGATGATCAGTTATTTCAAAAGGAAATTGGATAGGCACTTGAGGCAAATAAACTTGCATGGCTGCAGGGCTAGAGTGGGGCAATGGGACTGACAGGATTGCATTACAGAGAGCTGGCATGGACTGACAGGATAGCTCTACAGAGAGCTGGCATGGGCTGACAGGATTGCTCTACAGAGAGCTGGCATGGACTGACAGGATTGCTTTACAGAGAGCTGGCATGGACTGACAGGATTGCTCTACAGAGAGCTGGCATGGACTGACAGGATTGCTTTACAGAGAGCTGGCATGGACTGACAGGATTGCTCTACAGAGAGCTGGCATGGACTGACAGGATTGCTCTACAGAGAGCTGGCATGGACTGACAGGATTGCTTTACAGAGAGCTGGCATGGACTGACATGATTGCACTACAGAGAGCTGGCAAGGGCTGACAGGATTGCTTTACAGAGAGCTAGCATGGGCTGACAGGATTGCTTTACAGAGAGCTGGCATGGACTTGATGGGCCGAATGGACTCCTTCTGTGTCCTAATGACTTTATGACTCTAGATGAAACATGAATGTTTTGAAGTAGGCATAGGTGGAATAAAGCTATTGATATTTAAAAATGGATGTTGAACCATGGAAGAAGAAATGACTAAAAGCTTGGTTGAAAACATTTGTCGTGAGAGAGTTTTTAAAGTTGGAGAGTGAAGAGGCAAAGGGAGACTAGGGAGAGTTCCAGAAAGTATGTTTGAGGCAGCTAAATGGGCCTGCCACGAATGGTGGAGTGAAGGTTGGGAGGATGCAAAGAATGCCAGAGTTGGAAGATTGAAGAGTGTGTGAGAAGATGTAAGGCAGAAGTAATGCAGAGTCAGGTCAGTGAGGAATTTCAATATAAGGGCAAGAATTTAAAATTCACCATGTTGCGCGACAGGAAGTGAGAATAAATCAATGAGGATGTGAGTGATGGGCCAACAATACTTATTTGAGCATTGAACAAGATGAAGTTTGTGGAGGGTGGAGGATGGCAAAACTAATACTGAATAAAATTTAGGCTAGAGGCATGTTGTTGGGGCTGAAGTAAGGTAGGCAGTACCTGCTGTTGCTTTGCTGGAAGTAAGTGGCTTTGGTGATGGATAGAATATTCTGTTCAGCTAGAAAGCAGTTTATGCAAAAGGAATTTGAGCACTCTCAATCTGGCCGCAAATTGTCCTTAATCTGCACTATCTAGCAATCTTACTCTGATAAGTGCAGTTGGTGAATGAAATTAAGGCACATTGTTAGGGCAGAACAGATTGAATGCTGTCCTTCATCTAATCAATGCTATACTTGATCTGGCAGCGCTCAAAACTTAGACTAAATGCATCAAGTGGAAAACAATTCCATTTCCCAACTCTAGCAATTCTCATCTGATTGGCAGAAAAGGTAACTAAGGTAAATAAGGTTTGTGTGACTCCTGAGTGTAAGAGTCCACTCCCATAAACTATAAAAAGCAATTCCATAGTTTTCCACAAACAAACATGAATTGTGTCAAAATCAATAGACATGCCAATTTTGCAAAGTTCCCAAACAGTTGCTGTGTATCAAGAACATTGGCAGAATTTTAACTTCCTCACCAGGCAGGAACAGGAAATGCAAGCAGTAAAAATAATTCTTCCGGTTTCTGTTTAAACAGGAATTTCATACACTCGGGTCTGTATTTTCTCTGGCCAGCAGGAGCGGGATTGGAGGCGTGGTGGGTCATAAAATCGGGGTGGACACGCTCGCCTGGAAACCCGACATTGTGACATCATTTCTGGATTTGTCAATGGTAAAAAAGCTTCAAGGTGGCATTGCCGCTACGATGCGGCAGGACTGCAATTTGAATTGGTGAACAGCTAGTTAGAATGCTGATGCATTGAACTGAAGCCAATTTTATGGTGGGTTTCTAATTTAGTCAATGCACACAGGGATCACGTGCTTTCAAATCCCCAGCCATTTAAACGTGGCAGAACTGAGCGAGCCCACGGTGTCGCCTCAGAAGTCAACCATGGTGAACAGCAGATAGGGGAAGAGAGGGAAGCAGAGGCCATAATCAGCCTGCAGTGCTGGGCTTTCTGCAAGGGTGGGCACAGTCTCAGGAGCAAGGGTGGGTGCAGTCTCGGGTACAAAGATGGGGGAACATCAAGCAGGGCATTGGGCTGCTGAAGATGAGATTTCAGTGCCTCAATTGATCTGGTGGAGACCTGCAGTATGCTTTAGTGAGGATCTCAAGTATTGTGGTGGTCTGCTGTGTTCTGTGCAATCTAGCGCAGCAGAGGGGGAGGCCTTGCATGAAGAGGACAAGATTGATTGCCAGTCCTCATCAGACAGGGAGGATGTGTAGGAGGGTACTGATCAGATAGCATTGGATCTTGAACCCCTTGCACTGGAGGCCAGGACCATTGACAGACACACAAGGGAGGCATGAGACAATCTCATACCAGCTTCCAGCCACCATAATGACCAATCAAAGTGGACTCAATAAAGACTCACCTCATTCCATTCTGCCAGTTACCTCCTTCCTATCGCACTCCAGTGCTTAGCACCCAGCTTCAGCGTGCACTCTGAAACACCTGAGGTGCTGACCAGTTGCAGCCTTTGCCTACACTGGCAGCCCATTGAGGGAGCAAGGGTGAAGATTGCACTGAAGGAAAGCATGAGCCATGTACAGCAATGAATCTGTCCTCTATTAATCACCACAATTGTAGCAATCAATGCAAAGTCCATAATTAATACACCTGTGAAGCCCCAAGTGCGTCCAGGTGCTCTTCTTTTTATGCTTTTGTGTGCTTCTGCGTCGTGCGTCCCCTGTGCTGGCAGCTGAGGTGGAGTCAAGCTGTTGATCGGGCTGTCCCTTGGCCTGGGATGACGTTGGCGGGTATCCTCTGGCTGCCTGAAGGCTGGAAGGCTTCGGCTGGCTGAGTTGTCGAGGCTACTGGAGCTGGGGTCACTGGCAGAGGGGCTAAAGAGCTGCTGACCACACTCAGAGCGTCCTGAGGGGATCCCCCAAATGTGGAGGTCAGAATCTCTTCTTCCCTTTCAAGGCTCACTTGCACATCACTGCTAACCTGAGCTGGACAAGGACCTGGTGGAGACTCTAGGGGCCTCATCCTTCTCTCACCTTGCCACTGCTGCATTGAGCTCAAGGCCAAGGCAGTGGTGTGCAGTTCCTATGGGATCTGGCTCTCCATGAGGCTCGCTAACCTCTTGATAGAGAAAGTCTTGCACCCACATGCCTGAGACATGGCAGCACTCATGGAATTGATGGACTCCTCCATCTTTTTTTATTTTTTTTATAGAGATACAGCACTGAAACAGGCCCTTTGGCCCACCGAGTCTGTGCCGACCATCAACCACCCATTTTTATACTAATTCTACACTAATCCCATATTCATACCACATCCCCACCTGTCCCTACGTTCCCCTACCACCTACCTATACTAGGGGCAATTTATAATGGCCAATTTACCTATCAACCTGCAAGTCCTTTGGCTTGGAAACCGGAGCACCCGGCGAAAACCCACGCAGACACAGGGAGAACTTGCAAACTCCGCACAGGCAGTACCCTGAATTGAACCCGGGTCGCTGGAGCTGTGAGGCTGCGGTGCTTGCCACTGTGCCACTGTGCCACCCGTCTACTCATGGCCAAGTATTGCCACTGGCATCTCTGCCAGATATTTCTTTGTCTGTTTCTGCAACTCCAGCATGTTCTGTGCTGCCGACGCCAGAACCTGGGGATCAGCATGGGACTGGCCTTCCACAGTCCTCCCACTGTCAATGGCCTCGGCTGTCATAGCCTCTATCAGTTGCTTGGGCATATGTGTGGTGTTCTCATCAGCTTGTGACACTGAATCTAACCCTGAGCACATACTCACCGATGTGAGAGTGCTCGCTGGTGGACAGTTAGGGTAATGATGTGATGGTGCATCCTCTGAGTGTTACTCCTCCTCCTCAGAAGTCGCCTGCAGTCCCCCAGTTCCAGCAGCTGAGCTTGCCTCCAGAATGCCATTACTTGTATGAGAGAACAGAAACATTTGTGAGTTAGGTCTCCTCATGCCAACCATGTGAGATGTGGATTTCCAGAAGGGTGGTGGTGCACTCTGTAAAATACTCGTTCCTTTAGTATGTGAACTATTGTAAGATTCACAGGAGTTCAAATAATATCCAGATGATATGTGGATTTTTATTATAACTTAACTAGAACATATATATATATATACACAGCTACTGATGGAGGCTCCCATATGGCTCCTCCCCATGTCCGTTCTCAGGTGACGCAATAGGGGTGAGCTCTGGAAGAAAGTGGCCTGTCGCTGAGATGCAGCCATGCATCTGGCAGGATTTGCTGATACCTTACCCACTTGCCATTGACTTTGTGGTCACTCCCTCCCCATGTGGCGCTCCCTCCCGTGTATCCACATGTAAGCCTCAAAGAGGAGATGAGTATGGAGGACACACTTTGGCGGAGCAAAAGAGGGCATTGATCCTCGTATGGCACTGGACCCAGTTCCGGGAGGGGTAACACCACAGTTGCTGACCTCCTCTGCGATCTCCGTTCAGGCTTGCTTGGTCAAGGGGAAAGGTCACTTTTCACCATCCCTTGGGAGGAGGACCTCCCACCTTTCCCTTGCAGCATGGAGGAGAATCTCCAGGGAGGCATTGCTAAAGTATTGGGTCTCCCAGTGTCTTGCCTTGGACATGGTCCCACTTCGCTCCCGCTCCCGTCCGTTTGCTCCATAGTCCTGGTGCAGGCACACATGGAAGTCCAGCAGCAGCAGCAGCAGTAGAGGCAGGGTGCTGTGGTGTCCAGCACAGCAGCAGGAGCAGAGTGGGGTTCAAGAGTCTCAGCAGCAGTCGGTGGGGGTGTGGGGGGGCTGGTGTCCAGGGGTTACAACAGAAATGTTGGGGAGCGGGGCTGTGTCCAGGAGTTACAACAGCAGCAGAGGGGTCCAGCAGCCTCAAAATTTACAGTGAAAGGCAGCAGTAGAAGAAAGGCTGGCAGTGCTTTAAAGATGGTGCCAGCATCTGTGTTTTTGTCAGCTGATGCCACCAACGTTGTCTTGTAGCCTGCCCCTGTCCTGCAATAGAACAGGCCCCGTGCCTCGGTTATGTTTATTGGCTGGCCGCACATGTGACATGCAGTGATGGCACCCGCTTCCGGTGTTGCCACCAGGACCCACAACTGGCTGACAAAATTTTACCCAGTCCATGGGAATAGGCATGAATCATGGAGGAAGAAAATAAATGCTGATTCCCAGTTGTTCACTTAAAAATTCAAGGGTTAAAAAGGAATGAACAAATTCACCACCTGGTTAACGGGAAGAATCTGTACAGCTGAACTATACTAGTTACAGGTTCAATCCCCAGTCTGTGTTGACTTCGCTGATCTCACCAAAGGTGCAGGTAAAATCACTAAAAGTACTATTAGATTTCCTTGATTTGAAAAATGACTCCAGGGGCTGGATTTTCAAATGCCCATGGGGGTGAGGTCGGGTGTGGGTGCGCTTTGAAAATAGCATTCCTGGATGGCATGTTAGTCCTCTGACGCCTCCAGAACGCGCTGCAATTTTCAAAGTGAGGGTGGAGTGCAGTAAACCAGGAACCTGCTCACCTCCAATTAACTGTCCATTAAGCTCATTGAAGAGCTTGTTAACGGGTTGGAGAGGTCCAGAAGAACATTTTCAAAGCAGCGAACAGGAAGAGAGAATGGTCTGCGGCACATTAGTTGGCTGTCGGGAGCACAGCAGGTAACCAAAATGTGATGTTGTTGCTGAATTAAAGTGTTGGAAAAAATGGATTATTCAAACAAAGGTGATCAAGCGGTGGCACAAAGTTGCCATTGCTTGAACAAAGCGGGTCAAGTATCTTATGATTAACCTTTTGATCATTTGTATGCTCCATGAGGCTGCTGGCTCTCTGCTCTCCTGCCTGCTCCAACCTGCAAGGCAAATGCAAGCCCAGTCACGGTTGCCATCTGCCTTTCAGCAATGCACTCCAGAGCCAGTTCCTGCCTCCAGGTTGCGCCCTGCACCACTAACTGGGTGTCGCTTTCGCCTTTGGCCCAATTAAGGGTTTGCATATTAAAATAGCATCGCAGACGCGGTGTGAGGTTGGGACCCGGTAATGATCTGGACATTGAGTTCTCGACCCCGGATTGAAAATCCAGCCCCTCATCATTCTGCAATGACAGTAGGAAGCAGATCTGCGGGCATAAGGTGGATTTAGGAGTGTCCTTGGTTGTATTGCTTAAAGAATAATCTGTAGGCACTAACAGTTGCATTTTCCAACACGAAACCACCTAAAACTGGACTGTATAACGGCAGAAAGTGAAGCAAATGAAGTGTAGAGGCCTACTTAGTCCCTCCAGTAATTTTCCCTCACCTCCAACAAAAGACTTGCCACCCATCCCTTGATTGCCTCTTCAGTTACCTAACAGTGGGAGGCCATGGCTCCAGAAACATGACAATTTCTTTTCATCCCATGTCAGCTACCAGCGACCCAGAGATCACCAGTGGCAAAAGATCTTGGGGCAAGCCTGCCATTGCAAATGATGGAGAGAAAGGGCTTAATACTCAGACTCTTTCTCTCTCTCTTCAAGCTCTTCACCTGAGTCCAGGCTCAGCTTTGCTCATGAATTTAGCAAACAATTCTATCGAGCATTTCTGCCAGCCACCAAATTTTGTTTGGTAAAAGCAACAAGCTCCCACTGTGTGGTGGGAATTGTGTTAGGAGGCCATTGTACGTATTTGATGAGCCCAACCCAAGAAAATGGGAAAACAAGCAGAAGTCCCACCTTGACTGTCTTCCAGTGGTGAACCAGCTCTGGAGGAAAATCTGGCCCTAACTCTCTGGACTTGAAAATACATAATTGTGACTTGGGCTAGGTATCAGAGTGTCATTTGCACTGATGGAACAGTTGCCAACAAAAAAACTATGATGGTACAATTTCCACAAGAGTGCTCCCAAATTCCCATCATGATTTCAATGAGAAATGGTTTGAACAGCCACTTATGCCATTTCTCTGGTGCTTCCACCAAAGTTATAGTGGAAAATTGAAAGTACGTCTGTGGAAATTTTATCCCTGTGTCTTCAAGAGGGGTAGGGAAGAAGAGAAAACCGATGAGAGAGAGGAAAATATCTTTAGTGCTTAGATCAGCAAAAATAAAGCTTCAAGACATTTCCCTACACCAATTCTATGCTGTCTCTAGATTAGCTGAGATAGTAGATATAATTTTGAGTGACTTGGATCTGTCATTATCTTGCATTCCATTGGTGGAATGCAGTCATATTGTTGGAGGGAGAGAATGAGAGCTGCAATCTGTCAGTCCACTTACATAAAGCAAAGAAGCAAAACCTCTACTCTGCTTTCAGTTCATTTTACGATCAAAGTTTGAGCAATTATGCCATCAATACAAAATTAAATCACACACATAAATATATAGTAGAATATGTAGAATGACTTTAAAAAGATTGGATGAAAAAGCAGTTGAAAAGTCTTTAGCAGCCCTTTGAAAGCAGGGACAAAGAAGACTAGGCGTAGTGATTTTGAGTAGTTGCAGATGGCAGGGATAACTGCTATGACTGGAGTAAATGGGAAGGGAAATGTAGCGTAAATTAGTATCAGCGAAGCACAGTGTGTGACCAGGAATGTAGAGTAGAAGGAATTTACTGAGATAAGGTGAGGATAAAGATTCTCCAAATGATTCATTTGGACATGTGAGCCTGTGGAGCCTGACACGGACTGTATTAATGGAAAAGTGGAACTTTGAATGTGTAAGAATGTGGCCAATGACATTCTAAAGGGGTTATTGGTTGTCGAGAGTGGTTGTGGGAGGGCTAGCTAGGAGACAAATAAAGAGCTCTAGCCTTGACTTAATAAAGAATTAAACAGTGGTCAAAGAGGAGAGGTTGGGGTGCAGCTGGGGAATGTGCAAAAAGTGGAATGAGGTACTATTGGTGACAGAGTAGATATCAGGAAGGGAACTCAAATTAGAATCAGCTGAATGTAAACGTTTTGCAGCACTAGATCTAACCTGAAGTGTTAATTCAGGAGATTGATGGAATTAATGGCAGGGTCATGCAAGAACTGACAGGATCCAAAGAGGATGGCTTCAGCAATATTAGACTGGAGAATTTTGAACTCATCTATGGCTTAAAGTTGGGCAGGTCATAGGAGAGTTGAGCAACAGCCTTGTAAACAAAGAGGAAAAGTTGTGTCATCATTAGTGTCATCATCATACATATGGAATATGATCTTGTGCTTCCAGATAATATCACCAGCATATATAGATGTCAAGGAAAAAAAGTTAATTGAGTATTGCTGAAAATAGAGACATTTTGTCAAAGCTTTTTGTTGTGCAGTCATTAGGACAACTCGCAAGAATACCAATGTAAGGAAAATAATAAATTTATACTGTATGAACAGAGAGTGCTGATTGGTTGTCAAGTGGACTCTGGTTGGTACAGGTGTTGCCATGGAGAATGCACCAGCTTATGAGGGGCATTGATAGGTTAGATAGGAAGAAACTTTTTCCGTTAGCGGAGGGGTCAATAACCAGGGGGCATAGATTTAAGGTAAGGTGCAGAAGGTTTAGAGTGGATTTGAGGAAAAGTTTTTTCACCCAGAAGGTGGCTGGAATGTGGAATGCACTGCCTGAAGAGGTGGTAGAGCCAGGAACCCTCATAACATTTAAGAAATATTTAGATGAGCACTTGAAACGCCACAGCATACAAGGCCAGGGGCCTAGTGCTGGAAAATGGGATTAGAATAATTAGGTGCTTGATGGCCAGCACAGACACGATGGGCCGAAGGGCCAGTTTCTGTGCTGTATAACTCTATGACTCTATGGTGACTGTCAGTTAACTGCCAAGCTTTGTTTGAAATTTAAACCAGGCAGCTCAGCTCTGAATAGTCGGTGCATTGCCCGGAGGAATGAACCAGCGAATGGCAGTCAATTATTTTGTTTAGTTAAAACAGGCACAATGTGTGTACATGTTCTTTCTGTCTGCAAAGAACAGGGCCTGTATATTAATGTATGTAGCTTCCAGTATGCGCAAATGCACTGTGATTGCCATTCACTGGTCAGTCACCATAAACTGGTGCATTCTCCATGGCAACACCTGTACCAATCAGCACTCTCTTCTCATACAGTAGTAACTTGTTTCCCTTACATTGGTCTTCTTGTGAATTGTCCTGGTGAAAAGCTTCGAAAAAATGTCTCTATTTTCAGCAATACTCAAGTTCTGTACCACCAAAAAAGTTAATATTGTTTAACAATTCCTAATTAAAATGACCATTACACCTCAAACTCCTCGGATTGTAAGGAGTTAATCTGAATCAGAACATTTTAAATAACACACTTTCGAGGCATTTTTCTGACTAGACAGTATGAAAATTAATCAATAACTGCAATTTATTACAGTCCATATAACAGGACATACTGTGCTAATTCTCATGCAGCCTACTGTGCTGCTTTCCTCATAAATGTGTAGAGTATCTACCTATTAAATGTGCAGTGTCCCCTGCGAAAACAGCAAATTAACTCTCAATTAGTACAAATTGATTGGCTGGTCTACATTAGTTGCAATGAATTGCAGCAGTTACACAGAAAGTTCTGATGGCTTTGCTAAGTGTACTGCAGGAAGATTTGAACATTTAAAAGAATCTTACTTAACGTTCTAAGTTTTCAATATTATTATTTCATATATTGTCTTTCTTTTTTCTCATTATAGTTGTATTTTTTTTTCCTTTATCCATTGTCATTTTTTTCAAGGCAAGATTTGCTAACAGAATTAAGGTTACTCTGATGGTTCAGGCCTTAACTTTTCCTTCAAATAAGCCAATTTCTATTTGCCTTCTGTCAAAGAGGTACTGATAGCACATCAGTAGAAGCTTATTCATTTATTTCCTTGACAAAGATTGAATTCAAGCTCACAGAGATCAAAGACTGACAACGGATCTGCAGCAAAAGCATTTCAAAACTATTCCAATATATGATGTCATTACAATTCAAGTGAGTTATTCCACGAGATTAAAAATATTATTGATAAAGCTACAGAAATGAAAATATTACTTCACCCAGATATCTATAATGTGCTTCTGTGCAGTACAGATACCATTCACACTTACATCAATGATAGTAAATATAGATAACAAATGAAAAAAAAGAAATCTTGACAAAAATGATAGCCCAGAAATTGCACAGTGCTACGAATTCCTAGCTTAAAAATACAGAGCAAGAAATTTGAGACATTCATATGCTGGTATTGTATTGCATAATTTCAAGGTTTATACTATTCAGGCACCTTTTTTGGAAACTGTGAAACAGCACCATGACAATATTGCTGAAATTCTGGCGCAGTAACCTTGTAATTTTTTCTCAAATGATGTGTTGAATGAAATAGCATTTATAATGTCAGTTGCTGATATTGCTTAGTTGATTGTCCCTCCTATATTTTGTAAATCGATACTGATAAATTTTCTTTGTCTTACATGGATGCAGTCGTAATATTGCAGTGTGGGCTTTGCACAGACCCGAGTAGCACCTGGCCAACCCCAATGCTTCTTCTGGGGCTCACACTAAGAAGATATTCATTGAGAGTTCCCAGCATGCAATCCACCTGGATGGGTGCAGCTGCAACAACACTCAAGAGTTCAACATCATCCAGGAAAAACAGTTCACTTGATCAGCATCCCATCAACTAGCTTAATCCACTCCCTCTACTACTGGCTGAATTGTGTACCAACTATAGGATGCACTGCAGCAATTTTCCAAGACCTTATTGGCAGCACCGCCCAAACTTGCAATCACCATCATCTAGAACGACAAGGGCAGTAAGTGCTTGGAAACACAATCACCTCTAGTTCCTCCAAGTCACATACCATCCCATTCCTTCATGTCACTGAGTCAAAATCCTGGAACTCTCTAGCTAACAGCATTGGGGGAGTACCTTCATTTTATGGACTTCAGTAGTTCAAAAAGAAGGCAACTCACCACCATGCTCTCAACAGTAACTGGGAAAGGGCAATAAATGCTGGCCTTGCCAGTGATTCCCACATCTCAGGAATGAATGAAAGAACGAAGACACCAGTTACTTTATATTAAATAGGTAGACAAGATGTACACATCATATTGACTGCTAACCCAAGAGAGACATGCTGGCTGCCTTTAATGTTTATTAAAGTTGTGTTTTTATCAATTTTCACTATAAATTCCTGGAATTATTTTCAGATCAGGTTTCCTGCTCAGTTTGAAAATAACTCCAACAATAATCCATTGTTTTCTTAGAGCATGGGTCCAGAAATATGCATGCATCACATATGTCACATGACATCAACATGTGCAATGCGTGTTGTACATGTGTGCTGACATTGAGGGCTGAATTTTACGGGTCCTTTGGGAACGGGCTGGGAGGCAGGAGTTAGCGGCGGGAAAGATGGTGGCTCGGTCATCTGCCAGGAGGCCAATTGATCCACTTAAGTGACCAATTAAAGGCAACTTCCTGCCTCCACGGTCATTTTGTCCATGTTGTGGGGGGCCCGCTATCGCGTGGGGAGATGTCTGGGTGAAACCTGGTGGCCTCCCAGTGGGTTCTGGGGAGGGGCCCTCCATTATGGGCACTTCATGGCCCAGGGAAGGGCTTCCTGACAAAAATGGCTGCCCTTGAGGCAATGACGCCATGGGCGTTCAGCGATTCTCCACTCACCACCCCCCACCCCACCCCGGATTGCCGGGGCCTGCCCAGCCATTGAGGCACCTCTCCATGGAGTTGCAGCCTCAGCAAAGGCCACCACTGGTGGTAGTATTGCTGAGGCTGCTGAGCTACTGGCCCTCTGATTGGGCCTGCAGCTCTTGTGGGAGGGCTTCCATCCTTAACTGGCCTCTTAATTGGCTGCCGGCAGCAATATGCTGCCCCACCTCCTGCCACCAGCTGATGTGGGATCACTTCCTGCTTTCAGCCCCAACAGTGGGACTTCCCCAATAATGACAGAATTCAGTACCGTAAGTTTGATACACCTGAATCTCTGCCCAATTTTTGACAAATAGGAAATGGATACTTTGGAATCTATGCAATCAGTAAAAGGGAATTGTAACTCACAAATAAAAGTATAGATTTCTACTTCAATATTTATCTGTTTGCTGTTGGGCATGAATTATTTTATTCGGACTTAACAATAAAGATTACAAGAGGAAGCTCTGTTATTCGAATACCTAGGGAAGCCATTTCAATCGGGATGCAGCTTTGTCTACTAGTTGAAGGTAACAGAATTGAAAGTGTTTGTGTGCAGCCATCATAATCTGAAATGTAGGTTACTGCCTTTTAACATTTGTTCAGAAGTGAGTGAACTAACGAATTTAATCTTTGATTAGTAAAGCACACTTGTTTTCCGAGATACCATACACATCATTTTTATGTTCTCCAGCACTTAAGAAAATTAGTGGCAGATTAAATGTCAGAGAAACATTTTTTTTTATCCTTCTTGCGTTGAAGCAATGTTACAAATAAGTAGTAATTTTTATAGACATTCTCTGAATTCATGCATTTTTGGGGGGCTGAATTCCTCCCCCTCCCATTATTCTTAGACATTAAAAATAAAGCATGATAAAGCAAAGAGACAGGTTACATTGTAGTAACATAGGAAATAGGAGCAGGCGTAGGCCATTCAGCCCCTGAGCCTGCTCTGCCATTCAACTAGATCATGGCTTCTACCTCAATGCCATTTTCCTGCACAATCCCCATATCCCGTAATATCTTTAATATCTAGAGAACTATCATTCTCTGTCTTGAATATACTCAATGACTGAGCCTCCACAGCTCTCTGGGGTCGTGAATTCCACAGATTCACCACCCTCAGAGTGAAGAAATTCCCACTCATCTCAGTCCTAAATGGCCTACCTCTTATTCTGAGACTGTGTCCCCTAGTTTTAGACAACCCAGCCAGGGGAAACATCCTTCCTGCATCAACATTGTTGAACCCTGTAAGCTTCAATGAGATCATCTCTCAATTTTCTAAACTCGAGAGAATATAGGCCGAATCTCCTCAATCTCTCCTCATAGGTCAGTCCCACCATCCCAGGAATCAGTCTGGATAAGTGGTCTTTGTACAAATGCACAGAATATAAGGAACAGTTTGAATGAAGTATAGGTGCAAATTCAAATTGAAGGGTATGACAAGATCGTCATTACTGAGGCATGTTTACAAGATGGTCAGGACTGGGAACTAAATATACCAGGTAAAAGGTCTACAGGAAAGATCGAGAAAATGGTACAGGGGGAGGGGTAGCTTCAGTGATTCAGGATAAAATCACTTTAATGATAGCAGAGGACATAATGGGAGGTCAGCAGATAGTGGAGTCTTTATGGATAGAATTAAGAAATAGAAAAGGATTTAAGACATTGGTGGGAGTTGTGGTAGCAGCTGTGAAGTGGCAGAATGTATAAATGCAGAGATTAGATAAGCATGTAGGAAAGGCAGAGTGGTTTTAATGGGGGGATTTTAACTTTCATATAAATTGAGATAAGCTCATGTCAGAAAGATATTCATTGAGAATTCTTGTGTGTATTCAGGATAGTTTTCTGCAACAATATGTCTGAGAACCTACAAAAGGACAGGCTATATTAGGTTTAATAGTAAGCAATGAGCCAGATTTAGTTAACAGCAAAATGATGTATGAATATTTATCAACAACCATCATAAAATGATTGAGCTCAAAGTTGTGTTTGAAAGGGAAGAACATGAAATAGCTACTAAGATTCTAGATTTACATAATGCTGACTTCAAGGAGATGAGGAGACTGTCCACAGTAAACTGGCAAATATGTCAATGAGTAAAATGACAGAAGGTCAGTGGGAGGTATTCAAAAAAAAAGTGATATTGAGCCAGTTTATAACCTCCAGGGGCAAGATCTCTACTTGCAGAAAGAAAAAAATGCTTGATTCTTTAACCAAGAGACAACACAAAACTAAAAGCACAGATCCTGGTGAATGGGAGAGATACAAAGAGGAGCAAAGGGTGATAAAACAGATAACAAGAGCTACAAGAAGGGAGTATGAAAATAAACTTGCATGGGATATCAGAATTGACATAAAATGTTTACAATCATATTAGGAAAAAGGTGATTAAGAGAAATGTGTGCCCCTTAAAAGTTAACAGTGATATTACTGTTGAACAATATTTATAGTATAGGAAAAGAATAACATGCTGGACATGACAAATGAACTAATATTGAATCAGGGATAGGACTCACCAAACTTAACATAAGCAAATTAACAGTAATGAATAAAATAATGGCACGAAAGAAAGAATGACAAATCCCCAGGAGCAGATAGTTATCAACTCTGAGTTTTAAAAGGAGTAGGTGAGAACATTGCAGATGCCCTAATTATGATCTTTCAAAGTTCTCTCGATTCAGGAGCATTCCTTTAAGTTGTAAAATTGTGCAATCCGCTATTTAAGAAAGGTGACAGAGGGAAACAAGGGAATTATAGACCAGTTAGCCTAACATCTATTGTTGGTAAATTACCTAAGTCCATAACCAAGGACAGGGTGACTGAATACCTTGAAAGTTTTCAGCTGTTCAAAGACAGCCAGCACTAGTTTATAAAGGGTAGGTGATGCCTGATGAACCTGATCAAATTTTTGGAAGAGGTGACAAAAGTAGTGGAATGAGGAATCTCTACTGTTGTTACTTATATGGACTTTCAGAAAGGATTCAATAAAATCTCTCAGAAGAGATTGTTCACTAAAGATGAGTTCATGGATTTGAAAACAAATTATTGACCTGGTTAGGAGATTGGCTGAGTGACAGGAGACAGAGAGTAGGGATAATGGGATGGTACTCTAATTGACAGGATGTGACGAGTGGCATCCCATAGTGATGTGTGTTAGGGCCTCAACTAGTCACTGTATTTATTAATGATTTAGATGACAGGATAAAGAATCATTTTTAAAGCAGTTCACTGACACAAAGGGAAGGGCGGTAGCCCGGGGACAACTAGTTTCTGCCTGTGATTCTGAGGTCATCACTGATGAATCACTGTTGCCAAAGGTTGTTCCAGGATGTCCTCACTTTGACCCTGGTGGGTTAGTGCTTGGGGCATTCACAATGTAACTTGCCTTACCCCTAGCCAAGCTGTTCCAGTACAGCTACAACACTGGCATCTACCCAGCAATGTGGAAAATTGCTCAGGTATGTCCTGTACAAAAAAGGACAGGTCCAACCCGGCCAATTACCGCCCCATGTGAGCCGCATGGAAGATGGCAGGATCCCCAAAGACACATTGTACAGCGAGCTCGCCACTGGTATCAGACCCACCGGCCGTCCATGTCTCCGCTATAAAGACGTCTGCAAACGCGACATGAAATCGTGTGACATTGATCACAAGTCGTGGGAGTCAGTTGCCAGCATTCGCCAGAGCTGGCGGGCAGCCATAAAGACAGGGCTAAATTGTGGCGAGTCGAAGAGACTTAGTAGTTGGCAGGAAAAAGACAGAGGCGCAAGGGGAGAGCCAACTGTGCAACAGCCCCGGCAAACAAATTTCTCTGCAGCACCTGTGGAAGAGCCTGTCACTCCAGAATTGGCCTTTATAGCCACTCCAGGCGCTGCTTCACAAACCACTGACCACCTCCAGACGCATATTCATTGTCTCTCGAGATAAGGAGGCCCAAAAGAAGAAAAAAGAAGTCTACTCTCAATCATCAGTAAAGTGATGGACGGTGTCATCGATAGTGTTATCAAGCAGCATTTGCTTAGCAATAACCTGCTCAGTGACGTTCAATTTGGGTTCCGCCAGGGCCACTCAGCTCCTGACCTCATTGCAGACTTGGTTCAAACATGGACAAAAGAGCTGAACTCAAGAGGTGAGGTGAGAGTGACTGCCCTTGACATCAAGGCAGCATTTAACTGAGTACGGCATCAAGGAGCCCTAGCAAAACTGAAGTCAATGGGAATCAGGGGGAAAACTCTCTGCTGGCTGGAGTCATACCTAGCACAAAGGAAGATGGTTGTGGTTGTTGGAGGTCAATCATCTCAGCTCCAGGACATCACTGCAGGAGTTTCTTAGGCTGGTGTCCCAGGCCCAACCATCTTCAGCTGCTTCATCAATGATCTTCCTTCAATCATAAAGTCAGAAGTGGGGATGTTTGCTAATGATTGCACAATGTTCAGCACCATTCACGACTCCTTAGATACTGAAGCAGTCCGTGTAGAAATGCAGCAAGACATGGACAATATCCAGGCTTGGGCTGATAAGTGGCAAGTAACATTCGCACCACACAAGTGCCAGGCAATAACCATCTCCATCAAGCCAGGATCTAACCATCTCCCCTTGACATTCAATGGCATAACGTTTGCTGGATCCCTCACTATCAACATCCTAGGGGTTACCATTGACCAGAAACTGAACTGGAGTAGCCATAGAAATACCGTGGCTACAAGAGCAGGTCAGAGGCTAGGAATCCTGCGGCGAGTAACTCACCTCCTGACTGCCCAAAGTCTGTCCACCATCTACAAGGCACAAGTCAGGAGTGTGATGGAATGCTCTCCATTTGCTTGGATGGGTGCACCTGCAACAACAGTCAAGAAGCTCGACACCATCCAGGACAAAGCAGCCCACTTGATTGGCACCCCATTCACAAACATTCACTCCCTCCACCACTGACGCACAGTGGCAGCAGTGTGTACCATCTACAAGATGCACTGCAGCAATGCACCGAGGCTCCTTAAACAGCACCTTCCAAACCCGCGAACTCTACCAACCAGAAGAACAAGGGTAGCAAATGCATGGGAACATCACCACCTGCAAGTTCCCCTCCAAGCCACACGCCATCCTGACTTGGAACTATATCGCCGTTCCTTCACTGTTGCTCAGTCAAAATCCTGGAACTCCCTTCCTAACAGCACAGTGGGTGTCCCTACCTCACATTGACTGCAGCGGTTCAAGAAGGCAACTTGCCACCACCTTCTCAAGGGCAATTAGGGATGGGCAATAAATGCTGTCCTAGCCAGTGATGCTCACATCCCATGAATGAATAAAAAAAAATTGTGTCCTCATGGTATCACTGTTACTATGGCTTTACTAATATAATGCAAATAACTGTTATAGCACTTGATATTACATAATTATTATCTGTCCTTGACGTATCTCCGAAATGCATTTTGAAGTTTCTACTGAAGTGATTCCCTATAGGGGCTAAGCCAAATCAAGAGAACTATCCTGCTAATCCCTTTCACTTAAGTTTAAACCAGACAGATCCCAGAGACATTTGTTTGGGTCTGAGGAACTAAACTAGTTCTCCCTCAAAGAAAGAAATCAGCAGAGAATATTACTGTCTTTCGGATAGCCTATTTTTTTAATAAGTATAAAATATACCAGATATTATAAAGGTCTGGGAGACTTTCTTCAATAATAGCGTGAATTTTATGAGCACACCGCAAGTTGCAGTGGCGCGATTTGAAGTTGACCGTCCACCCATCATTGAGCCCCCGTTATATTACGCTTGGGGGCTCACTAGCATCATGGTGACGGCCCGCCCCCCATATTACATGGCGCCTTGATAGACATTGGCTCAGCTGTGTAGCAGGTGCTGAGGCCCAATTTAAAGCACCCCAGCACCTGCTTCCTGACAGCGGCTAAATAAATACTTACCTCACTGTTGAAGACTGGGGATGCTGTCAATCTGGCAGCAAAGCAGAAAGTTCTGGAGAAACTTAGCATGTCTGGCAGCATCTGTGGAGAGAGAAGCAGAGTTAACTTTCAGGTCTGTGACCTTAGACACAGACCTGGAAGTTAACTCTGCTTCTCTCTCCACAGATGCTACCTGACCTGCTGAGTTTCCCCAGCACTTTCTGCTTTGCTGCCACATACTTACTCTACTTTGTTCCAGTGTCATGTGAAGTTGAGATCCACTTCTTCCACTCAAGTGTAGCATTCCTTCTTGCAGGCGTGCTGCAGCTGGGTGAATAATCTCAATTTTACACATACCAGGAACGTGAGACTGAACTGTATCATAAAAGGCAAATACACAACAGAAATAAAAGCATAATTTAAGAATATCTACATATTATGGGCTTGTAATCATCTGACTGAAAAGCTGCAGACTCATCCGCATTTGGAATTTGTATTCATTTCTCTGCTAACTGGAATTAAAATTACTTCTTAAAGAACCAGGAAAATATCTTTATAACCTAGCTGCATTGCAGAACAGAAATATTGCATCAATAATTATGATCAGCTGCTGCAGAAGCAAAGTGTAAATGAACATGTGTCGATCTGGAATTCACTACCACAGAAAGCAGTTGAGGCCAAAATATTGCTCTAATATACTAGTCAGTTCCCCAGGGGAAAACCTTTCTTAGTCACCCCCACAAACCCAAAAAGGACAAAGGGTGGGAAAATGATAGGAGCCCAAGCAGTCCTGGGAGAGAAAGAAAAGCAGGACACACAGGGGGCCCTCCACCAACCAAAAAGGATTGTGCTGAAAGCAAGAGTGAGACCCGGAGGCCTGTGTGCTTCCAATGTAATAAGGCAGGTCACCTCAGAGCTGACTGCTGGAAACTACGGGGAAAGCCTACAGGGTTAATCAGGGCACACCCACTCAGAGCAGGAGAAGGGACCCTGATGGAAAGCACAGCAGAACAGGCTATGGCTTTGACTGCAGCAGCAGTAAGACCCAGAAAACATATTACTGTGGGTGCAGGAAAATTTAATGGAATCCCTGAAGGTATCTGGATTTTGTATCTGAAGAGAGAGTAGCTGCATCCCCTTCGAGAGGAGCAACCAAGCCCATAGTGATACTCAGGGATACAGGGGCCATTAGATCCCTTTTGCTTGGAAAAGGTGGACCTGCCCCTAGGTAATGATCTGGCGGGGGCGAAGGTAGAAGCTTCCCCAGTAGTGAAGGAGAGACCGAAGGAGGTCAGAGAGACAGGGCAGTGACAGGAGATGGTCCCTTGTAGTTCCCCTGCATGTGTAGTGAATCGGGCCATGGCCAAACCAGCTTCCCCAGAGGAGATTGAATTGGCACTGCAGACAGATGACCAGGCTGTCTGTCTGTCTGAAACTTTCTTTGAAAAGTTAGAGGACCCAGCGAATGGATTAAATGGATCTTCCCTAGCTGAGGCTCAGGGAGCTGACCCAGTATTGAGAAAGTTAGCACAGCCTTCCCAGACTGAAATTGAAGCAGAGGAAGTCACTGATTGCTACAATTTGAAGAATGAGGTGCTGATGAGAAAATGGAGTTCTCCTCACAGACCGGAGGACAAAGCGTGGACAGTGGTTCACCAGTAAGTAGTGCCACAGAAATACCGGAGAGAAATATTAAGAATGGCCCAATGGCTATACATGTCAGTATACAAATAGCCAAAGTCCGCATAAGACAGCAGGTTGACAGGACAAAACTCCACAAAGATGTGGTGGAGTACTGTAGAACTTGACACATGTGCCAGGTTGAGGAGAAACCCCAACTTGTAGTGAAATCTGCACCCCTAATTCCTGTCCCAGTTTTGGGAAACCCTCTAGCAGAGGGCTGGTGAATTGTAAGGGACCCCTGCCCAGAACAAAAGGGGACAGACAAGCACGGGTCTGGCAGAAAGTTAGAGAGGAAAGGGGAAAAAGGGATAAAGAGGACAGGTTAAAGGAGGTCCGGGATGATTCTCAAATGAAAACCCCTACTTTCTGGTCAGCCAAGCCCGAAGTGTTTGAAAATTAGACCCCACATCCTCCTATGTAAATTCAGACAACAGAAGCACCCTATCAGGGCTGCTAACCGCATTTGCAGAAACCTGCAGGGACAAATAAAGTCCTCAAGAGGGCAAAGAAACCATGAGGGTGATGCCTCACCTAATCAAAATGCCGCAGGAGAGTACAGTGCAGTTTGGACAAATACCTGTAAGCAGGAGTATCCCAGAGGACAAAGGGGAGATTATCAAATAATCAACCCCCACAGTCAGCAGAAAAGGGAATCAACAATACCCTGAAGTAAGCAGCACTTGGATGACTCACCAGAACACTGAAAGTGAGGTCAGAACAGATCCACCCACTGCAGACTTCCATGATCAGAGTCCAAACTCAGAGCTAATGCAATCTAACAATTTCCCTGCAGATCCCAACAGGAACAAAGGCACCCTGGACAATTATGGAAATATGCAAACATTGAACCTCCCCAAAAATCACATGTTTATTGGGATGCCCATTCACAAATTATTGCAAGCTGATATAAAAGAAACTTTAAACCCCTTGGGCAACACATAACTAAATCAGACTCACCTCAAAGGAAAAGGGGCAGTTTAAAGCAGCATTGCTCTCAAGGAAAAGACAGGCTGAAACAATTTCTAAGATTTCTGAATGAATGAGAATGAATGAGAGAAAAGCATGTCTGCTTTCCTGTATTTCCTCTTCCTTTTAACT
This sequence comes from Heterodontus francisci, assembly GCF_036365525.1. Lineage (NCBI taxonomy): Eukaryota > Metazoa > Chordata > Chondrichthyes > Heterodontiformes > Heterodontidae > Heterodontus > Heterodontus francisci. Next base: position 74,410,913 of record NC_090376.1, read on the forward strand.
TATAATGAAATGCTCCCAATATTGCATTTCATTCAGCCAGGGGCGCAGGTGTGACGGAAATCACACCTACCAAATGGAAACATATTAATTTTGTCATATGGGACACTACTTTAAACTTTTTACATGACATTGAAAAAAAATTGTTTAAAAAAAAAGAACTGAGAGGCTGAAAACATGGTTGCACATTTGCATTCTGAGAGACATGACTGGAGAGACAATGGGGGTGCTCCTTGATTCAATTAACAAGATTGGTCTGGACAATGGTGATGATCAAAAGACACTGACAGCTTTCGACTTTGTAAGAGACAAAACTCCACCCCCCACTGAGTATGTCTGGGAAGATCTGAAATCCAACCACCCTCTAAGAAGTGGCTGTTTCAAACAAAGAGAGGATCATATGACCTACCTGCTGCCCAGACTGGGGATTTTTTGAATTGTGCCTCACAGAAAGGAACAGACTGCAATTTGAAAACCAAGGAGAAGATCTCTCTCTTTCTGTCTCTCTCTCCAGCAAAGTCCCAGGGAACCCACGGTGGCAGCGTAAACCAAAAGACTACATAAAAAGCATATCGTCGGCCTTCTGGTACCAGAAAAACAAGTCTGAAACGAAGTACTGGGCCCCAGTGAGACCTCCAAGACCTTAACTTCAATCAAAGAACACTACATCAAAGACATAAAAAAACAGTACCTGTATTCCATTTATTGCCAACTCTACTTCAACAACCCCCACCTAACTCTTTCTTCCCCTCTATATCTATTTGTGTGGGTATCTCTCTCGCATGCATGCAAGTGGGGTTGTGTCGCATATTTTAGTAATTTTTAACCGGGTTGGAATGATAAGGCTAATAAACTTACATCTTTCTTGATTAAACGTAATAAAACCTGTCTGATTGGTTCATTTGCAATTACAATTAGAAGGCAGTGAGCAAGGGCTCACTGAGAGGGGTAACCTAAAATCAATGTGTTTTAAAAGATACACCCTGTTCTGGCAAACCAGGAAAGGGACAAGAGGGGAGCCTGAGACCCCTTCCTCCCCCAGTCGTAACAGAATCCTTATTTCATCAGTTTACTCAATCTTTAATTGTATTAAATGAATCTTTATTCCTAATTTTAATGTATTAATTATATCTGAATTCTACCTAATTAAGTGTATGCATTAATTATCTATACTCTTTCCTAATTATCCCTATTTTACCTATATTTCATCACACTACAAGCACTGAATTTATAGGTTTCTGCCTTTTAGCCAAGGTTTTACTCACATTCTGTGAGCACATTTCTGTTTTTTACTTATTTATGGGATGTCAGCATCGCTGGCAAGGCTATCATTTGTTGCCCATCCCTAATTGCCCATGGGAAGGTGGTGGTGAGCCATCTTCTTGAACTGCTGCAGTCCATGTGGTGTAAGTATACAAACCATGCTGTTTGGAAGGGAGTGCCAGGTTTTGTATTCAGCAACAGTGAAAGAACAGTGATATAGTTCCAAGTCATGATGGTTTGTGGCTTGGAGGGGAACTTGCAGGTGATAGTGTTTCCTTGCATCTGCTACCCTTGTCCTTCTAGTTGGTCGAGTTCATGGATTTGAAAGGTGTTGTCGAAGGAGGCTTATTAAGTTGCTGCAGTGCATCTTGTAGATGGTATACATTGCAGGAACTGTGAACCTGTGGTGGAGGGAGTAAATGTTGAAGGAGTTGGATGGGGTGCCTATCAAGCAGGCTGTTTTGTCCTGGATGGTGTTGAGCTTCTTGAGTGTTGTTGGAGCTGCACCCATCCAGGCAAGTGGAGAGTATTCCATCACACTCCTGACTTGTGCCTTGTAGATGGTGGGCAGGCTTTGGGGAGTCAGGAGATGAGTTAGTCGCTGCAGAATTCCCAGCCTCTGACCTGCTGTTGTAGCCACATTTTTAATATGGCTGGTCCAGTTAAGTTTATGGTCAACAGTGATCCTCAAGATGTTGATGGTGGGGTATTCAGCAATGGTAGTCTTTTGAACATTAAGGAGAGATGGTTGGATTCTCCTTAGTTGAAGATGGTCATTGCTTGGCACTTTTGTGGCACGAATATTACTTTCCACTTATCAGCCAAGCCGGAATGTTATCCAGATCTTGCTGCATGTAGGCATGGACTGCTTCAGTATCTGAGGAGTTGCAAATGGTACTGAGCACTGCGCAATTATCAGTGAACATCCCCACTTCTGACCTTATAATGGAGGGAATTTCATTGATGAATCAGCTGAAGATGGTTGGGCCTAGGACACTACCCTGAGGAGTTCGTGCAACGGTGTCCTGGGGCTGAGCTGATTGGCTGCCAACAACCACAACCATCTTCCTTTGTGCTAGGTGAAGAATTTTTTCCCTGATACCCATTGACTTCAATTTTGCTCAGACTCAGACTCCTTGTTGTCACATTTAGTCAAATGCTGCCTTGATATTAAGGGCTGTCAATCTCACCTCACCTCTGGAATTCAGCTCTTTTGTCCATGTTTGGACCAATACTATAATGAGATTTGGAGTCGAGTGCCCCTGGCGGAACACAAACTGAGCATCAGTGAGCAGATTATTGCTGTGTAATAATCTGTCAATGACACCTTCCATCACTTTGCTGATGATTGACAACAGACTGATGGGGTGGTAACTGGTTGGATTAGATTTGTCCTGCTTTTTGTGAACAGGACATACCCGGGCAATTTTCCACACTTGTGTAGCTGCCATTGTTTTGGCATTATTGACAGGGGCACGGCTAGTTCTGGAGCACAAGTCTTCAGTAGTACAGCCAGGATGTTGTCAGAACCCATAGCCTTTGCTGTATCCAGTGCCTTCAGCCATTTTTTTATATTACATGGAATGAATCAAATTGGCTGAAGACTGGCATCTGTGATGCAGGGACCTTAGGAGGAGGCCAAGTTAGATCATCCACTAGGCACTTTTGGCTGAAGATGGTTCCCAATGTTTCACCATTGCCTTTTGCATTGATGCGTTGTGATCTCCCATCATTGAGGATGTGGATGTTTCTGGAACCTCCTCCTCTAATTAGTTGTTTAATTGTCCACCACAATTCATAACTGGATTTGGCAGGACTACAGATCTTTGATCTGATTCATTGGTTGTGGATCACTTTGCTCTGTCTATCATATACTGCTTCCTCTGTTTAGTCTGTTTAGTAGCATGCCAGTAGTCCTATGTTGTAGCTTCACCAAATTGGCACTTCATTTTTAGGTTTTCCTGATGCTGATCCTGACATGCTCTCCAACTGCCCTCATTGAACCAGGGTTTATCCCCTGGCTTGATGGTAATGGTAGAATGAGGGATATGCCATGTCATGAGGTTACAGATTGTGGTTGAATACAATTCTGCCGCTGCTCATGGCCCAGAGTGCCTCATGGATGCCAATTTTGAGCAACAAGATCTGTTTGAAATCTATTCCATTTTGCATGGTAGTAATGCCACAAAACATGATAGAAGGTATCTTCGATGTGAAGTCAAGACTTTTTCTTCTCAAGGTCTGTGCACAGATGTATCTGCGGCAGGTAGATTAGTGAGGACATGGTCAAGTAGGTTTTTTCCTCTTGTTGGTTCCCACGCCATTTGCTGCAGACCCAGTCTGGCAGATATGTCCTTCAGCACTCGGTCAGCTTCATCAGTAGTGGTGCTACTGAGCCACTCTTGGTGATGGGCATTGAAGTCCCCCACCCAGAGTACAATCTGTGCTCTTGCTACCCTCAGTGCTTCTTCCAAGTCATATTCAACATGGAGGACAACTGATTCATTAGCTGAGGGAGGGCAGTAGATGGTAATCAGCAGGAGGTTTCCTTGCCCATGTTTGACCTGTGCCATGAGACCTCAATGTTGAGGACTCCCAGGGAAACTCCCTTCAAACTGCATACCACTGTGCCGCCATGCCTGGTGCATCTGTCCTGCCCATGGGACAGGACAAGTAGGCCAGAGTGGGTAAGGACAACAGATTTTCTTCCCAAAAGGAAAAGATGGGTTTTTACAACAATCCGGTCGTTTCATGTCACCATAACTGAGACAAACTTTTTATTCCAAATTTTATTTACTTAGTTGAATTTAAATTCCACCAGCTGCTGCGGTGGGATTTTAACTCATGTTTCCGGAATATTAGTCTGGACCTCTAGATTACTAGTTCAGTATCATTACCACTGCTCTATCGCTCCTGCATGCTGCAGGCTCTGGCAGATTTATTTTTTGTGCAGCAGTAACAATTTTGCATATAGAAATCTATAATAGGACAGCAGAAATGTCTTTAGTACAATAGGGCCAAAAGATTTAATGGTTATAAACAATACAAAGCCCTAAAAATCTCACTGAAGCCAATAGCCTCCAGCTATACAATAGATTTGTTTTAGAGAAAAGCCAGGGAAAAGCTCCAATCGGTCAACATCAATATTCCAGTCAAACTGGACAGCAAATGATTTGAGAACCAAAACCACAAACTGTTCACTGATAGCAGCACTGATACAGCAAAGCTCAGGGGATTTTGGCTCCTGTTGCTTGACAGAGAGGAAGCTGCAATTGAAGAGATATACAAGTTGCAGAATGGAGCATCTGATACCAATGTTTCTAGTCTGTGTGAAATATTTCCTACATGTTCAATACTTTACAACTTTAAAGTTTTGCCTGTACTCATTGAACATATGATGATATGGTGAGAGGGCTGGCGAGGAAACTAAGAGTAAAGGATGTTGAATAGGTCTTCCAGCTGTCTCATTCTGTAGACTATTTAATTAATCCCAAAATATGTCCAAATGAGTTATTGAGCTAATTTAGAGAATGAGGGCTAAAAATTGGATAGCGCTGATAATCAGGCACGGGAGTTGCGATTCATCACCTGCTGCAGTTGTAGCATAGTGCTGAACAGCTCTCCTGCCTCTGTACTCAGCAGGGGACAGAACAGTACTGTGCTGATAGCACATGGTGCAGCCAGCCTTCTGTTCTGAAAGGAAATCTGTCCTCTTAAAGGAATGCTGCATTGACTGAGTGTTGCTGAATGTTATTGCTGCAATTGTAAACAAGGAAAATGGAATATCAGGGCAGAAAGGGTGCTCCAGAGTCACAGGTGCAGTGCTGCAGGCCTTAATGTTGGAGGTGAACAGGAGGAGGGACACCAAGGTTCCGCAACGGGTGGAGAGGGGGTGCTGGAGGCTCTCACAGATCAGCTAACCAGGGAGGTCAATTCCCAGCATCTGAACCGGAGGACCTGGCAGCAGTGCCACAAGACGTCTAATGACCTCACGTAGGTGATAAAGGTCTGTGAAAGCATCTTCACATGATATCTCTAATTCACCGCACCACCAGCCTTTCATGCCGCTTAATGCACCACATGCCCATCACTATCCATCATCAGTCCCTGGAAATCAGAGCTCATGTGTAACATCCAGATACTCCACCTCACCCTCACCCACCTACCAATGCTTCCAGCCTCACACTAACCTCTTGCTGCCTGCCACATACCTTCAGGTATTCAGCATGGCAAGCACATTACGCAAACACAGAGAGGGAATTTTATGGACCCTGAAAGGGTGGTGGGCGATGCAATTTAATTAGGCATGCTTTGTTTTTCATATTTCTGACGGCGGGTTTTTGTATCGCAATTAAGTCAGTGGCGTGTTTGCCGCAGTCTGGACTTCCCCCCGCATGGGGCTATTGCAGCTTTGCATGAGTTTCCATGCCATGAATACTCATTACTCTACACTTAGTTCAAATTAAGTCCTACCTGCCAGATTAAGTTTGCGGCGAATGGTATTCCTGTGCCACCCGGTACATGTTTGTTTAAAGGTTGTGTAAACCAGTCAACTTTGTTCAGCTGTGTCTGAGGTCAGTGCTTTCATGTCTTGAATTCATCGGCACAAGAAAGGCCAACATTGGAATGGATGTTTAGCTCTAGGCCCGGCACCAGCAAGGGCTTCTCTGGTAGTGGTTAGGAAGTTATGGGAGTGTGCATGGTGGTGGAGGGGAAGGTACTTGGGGATGACACAGTGTGGGCATATTGGATGCATGGAGGAGCAGGGAAGGGTACTCGGCTAGGACACGGAGGAGTCTCGGGTGGTGGAAGAGCAGACGAGGGAGGAGGGCAGTGTTCAGGGTGTGTATTGGTTGTTATTGATGCTGAAATTGGCTGTGGGCAGTTGCAGGGGGTGGTGGGTTGATGTATGCACAACAGGAAACAGATGGTCATGAGGGGCCTATAGGGAGGGGTGAGTGCTATCAACATTAGGGTCCTGTGGGGTGAAATCAGGGTACTGGCTGGTGGAGGGAACGGTCACAAGCAAAAAAATAGTAGGATGGGGAGGTGGTGCTTGGGTGCAACCTAAAATGAAGGTAAACCAAGTTCAAATTATAGTAAGCTTATTCTGTGGTCGCAATCAGTATATGCTTCCAAAGGCTGCTTATCCTGTGGCTTGCAGCACAGAATGATTTATTGACATGTGGTTCAAAGTTCTTCACAGAGTGAATTCAGGGGATTCCACTAATGAAAGTCCATCTCCGCTGCATGATCGCACGTGTCTCCCATGCCCGTCGCTGCACCATTAGTTTGAATGCAATATTGCATGCAAAATGGCAAAACGGACGGAGGTGGAAGTTCCGCCATTGGAAATGCTGTGGGACTCATAAAATCCCGGCCAGTGCGTCACTCTCTCTGACATTCTTCCCTCTCTCTTGCAGGACAAGGTGGCAGACAACAGAAGGAAGCAGGCTGCACCTCCTGAGCTCTATGGAGGAGCTGGTTCTCCATGCCATGGGGTCGGCAGCAGAAAAACCTGTGGTATCCGGCATCACTTAGAACATTGAGGATGATAGTATGTTCCTGTCTTATGCTCCTTCTCAACTCCCAGTTGCAAGTTGCAAATGATACGACCATGGGACCTCTTGCTTCCCACCCCACCCACCTTCCCTCACCCCAACCTTCGCCTTTCTGCTTTCAGACACCCAAGAATTGTCACCTGCCCAGCCCCAGAAGAAGGAGAAAGAGTAACACCACACTAGTGATGAAGAGACCCGTTATTTAACCTGGCACGTATAGCCACCGGCTCAGATACTGGCACTGCACATACCTTGGAGGCTATTATAGAATTACGATCTGCATGTGGTGAGTCACTGGGCATGAGTGAGCTACATCCAGGTCAGGGCTGCCAGTTTGCCAGCTCACAAGAGCATGAGGTTGCAGATGTATTCTGCTACAGGCAAGTCAGAGGAGGACCTCGACAGAGCAGCAAACAGAAGAACATTGATGAGCATGCACAATGAAATGCTGGGTGCACTGGAAGGCCTGTCAGACATCCTCCTGTCACTGTCAAGTAATATGGAGGAGTTTGGCTCCAATTTGGCAGAGGATATTGTGCAGAGCTTATCCTCTCCACAGCCTCTGTTCCATCTCCCTGTCATGCTGCAAACCCAGAGGCACTGCAACTGCAGCTCCCAGACCTGTTTCAGCCTCTGGGTGTAATTTAATCTGGCCCATGGGATCAGGTAACGAGGCTGGATGCACCATAGAATCATGAGGGAAGGCGGTGGGTGGAGTGACCATTACCTTCCTGACTCCATCCAATTAAATCAGGGACAGAGAAGTTCAAGGATGGCCTTCCTGCCCAGAGGTCAATTGAGGCCCTTAAGTGGCCAATTAAGGGCCACACAAGAGAGACTACCCAGTAAAAGCTGGTGGCCTCCCTGTGAGCTGTGGCGGGGGGCGCTGCTCCTGAATGGGCAATCTGTGGCCCAAAGAGTGCTGCCCTGGTGGTAATGGCCATCCCCACTGAAACATCACCCTGCCCGCATCAACAATCCCCCACCCACCTCACCGGGGCATGCCTGACTGGCGCCGATGAGCCCAATCCCACTTACCTGGGTTCTGAAGCCTGCTCCATCTTGCTGGCGATCATGCCCAGTAAAGGCCTGTCCTATTCATAACTTTAAACATGGACTGTATTCAGCATAGAATCTTCTGGAGCTGTATTTTCTTTTTAAATGACTAACAATGGACACAAAAATGCTGCTCAAGGTAGCTGCCGAGTGTCAGCTGACTTTTGCAATTTTGGCGCAGACTCGGAAGTATCTCAAGCCTCCGGAAAGTTCCTAATTGAATGACCATGGGTGCAGTGCCTCCTTTGAATGGACATACCAAGACGAAACCATTTGTGGAATTCTCACCTCCTATCATTTGTGGTTGAACCCAAAACTCATCTATGGACTCCGAGACTCACTGGGGGTAATTTTATGCTCTCCCCCATGGCGGGTTTGGAGGCAAGGAGAGCATGTCACCATATGGGATTAAGGCAGGGGGGAACCTCACCACCTTCCCGCCTCCACCAATTGAAGCCCTTAACTGGGCAATTAATCCTAATTAAGGGCCTCATCCTGCCACCGCCGCACAAAAAAACGTGCAGGCTGCTTGACATCTCCAATTGAGGGGGTCCCTCGTTAAAAGGCACTTAGTGCCTGGACAATGGACCTGGCATCGCAAAGAGGGGGGGGCCCCACTGAGAGCCGACCCCAGCCCTTGCTACTGACCCCCCTACACCGCCCTCACCCGCGATCCCCCCATCCCATGCGACCCCTCCCACCTTGACCTACTTGGGTTCAGTGCTTCTCCTTGGCCTTGGGTAAGTGCTCCACTGGCAGCAGCCACCACCTCCGCGGTGGCGCAGCTCAATGAACTAGCTGCCGGCCTCTGATTGGCCAGCAGCTCTCAGAGGGCAAGACTTCCATCGCTAGGGTCCTTAATCCCCTGAAGGTCCGCTGCTGTCTGCTTAAGCGCCTAATTGACATTAGATTTGGCGGGCCTCCTGCAGAAGAGGCGACGCAAGGTTCTCGGCGTTGCTTTTCCCGAATGTTGAGACCCCCATTGCCCAGATAAAATCCCGGCCACTTAACAAAGAGTACTGCAAGAAACTAGTTAAATCATAAGTAGGTGCCACCCATCCCCCATTGTGTAGTAATGACTTCGAACTTCAAATAGTTCTGAGTAGACAATAGAAGTATTGATCAGGTGATCACCCGACTGAAACTAATTGCAGATATTGGATCTTATTACTCCAAGCACCAGGGAGAGACTAAGGAGTCTTCAACCAACAACTGCAGAGACAGCAGCAAAAGCAAAACACCTATGCCTTAGAACTGGAGACTACTACAGCTTTAGGCTTCCAAGCCTGTTCCTTTTCAAGTCCACCAGTACAGAACACTGACCTCCTAGTAATAAGACTACAAGCAACTAACTTTGCGACTTGCTGAAAATTCATCCCTTCAAGAGAATCCTGCAACGACTTTGATATATGACTCCGACTATTGAATCCACCTAACCACACTTCAGGAGTGAAAACGCCTTCTTCGCTGGGCTCACAATGCATGCCTTTTCCCCAAGACAAGCCAAATCATGTGACTTACAAACTATTCCTTTGCTTGTAATTTGTAAAAGTGCACTATTCTCTTTACCAGCTTTCTTTCTCGAGTATGTATGTGTGTGATCGGTGAGTAAGTGACTTGGTGTCAAACTTTCGGGATGAATATGAGACTGAAAAAAATCCTCTTTATTTCAACCCATGAAAAGTATGCTGCTAGTTATTCAAATTGGCCATACACTCAAGGGTTAAGAAATACACACATCTTCCTTTTCAAAAAAACTACACTGATTACGGGTTGTAAAGGGAAGAGAATTGGGGTTTCAGTTCTCCCTTAATTAGCCATTACTCCCAGTGGGACTGCTGAGATTGAAGAATTGCTGACCCTCCAATTGGTTGGCAGCTCTTGGAGGCTGGATCTCTGCTCTTAAAGGGATGGGAGCTGCAATGCCAGGCAGTTAATTGCCTGATGGGCATAGCATCACATCTGGGCTCATGGAATCAGCTGTGTCGGGGTTGCCTCTGGCTTTCCGTCCTGCTATTGGAGCCATTGCCAACCAGCATAAAATTCGGCCCTTGATGTGTCAGGTCACCTAATCCTCTGCCCTCCCTATGAGCTTGCAGCAACACTACATGGCAAATCCAGGAAATCACCATAAAAGGTCTCACAATATTCCACTGTACTTCCGGACACTTTTCAATGGGAAAAGTTCTTAAACACAATGGGCTGAAGGGCCTGTTTCTGTGCTGTATAACTCTATGACTCTAAACAATTTACCTGCAAGTTAGATGTCTGGCCCTTTAAGTAGTGCTCTTGCTGGGCACATATTGCAGCTGAATGCCTGATTTTTAGTGAATGATGTACAAATTTGTACAATGTGTGCTCCTATTTTGCGTAATGGGCATCACATCAGTGAGTAATGCTGTGTGATGGGAGGATAGCACTGGTTCAGCAACTTTCAGCACATGCAGGTGACGCCTGCGCCAGAAGTGGTTGTTGGTGCAGTGCAAACTACTCTCCCACCTTCCCCCTGGAGGGATTCAGCTTCCATAGTGCCATTGCAGAGATGAAATTTATGCCCTTGAATCTTGTGCAACCTTGTACTGGGAACTTCTTTTTCCATTAAAGGAGAGCAAGATTAGAAAAAAGGTGTACTTAAGAAATTCTTTTATTGCTTTAACAATCTATGTGTCAACATCGCTCAGTTGGTCCTTTTATAAGGTAGAGCCAAGAATTAAAAGAATGCAGACTTCATTTAAAATGCATTTGCCAAATTTTGTTTTTTTAGAGTTTGGAGGGAACAGTGCAATCACTACCATAATGATGATATCATGGGTGGGTGACACAATGGTGTGTTCTGAAAAGATTGGGCATGTTACATCAGATGTTTAACATTAACAAAAGTTTGGCAAACATATTCAAGAGAAAAATGGTGTTCCTTTAAGGTGGAATGAAATTTTCAGGTACAGTCTTTACAAAGTTTAGAATGTTTTGTTCAATCTCATGTAAAGGAAAGTAACTGTTATACCAACTATATATCAAAGATACCCATCTCAGAAAGTGACCCAAATTTGTGCTACTTCATAAAATATCAGAAATTTTCAAACCATAAACCTGAATTAGTCATCTGATCAAAAGTGCCTTAGATAAGAAATCATTTGCTGGTATTTTAATTCCACAGTATGAAAAGAAAACTAACATGCAACAAAGGTATTCTTTAGACTACATTCCACGTTAATTGCAAATGTTATTTTTTAAACTATCAAATAAGTCAAGTTACTACATAGGCACCGCCAAAGAAAATTGATTGTGAAAGTAATCCAAAACCTGTTGAAGCCCACTCCCCACGCCATGTTCCTAATTTGAGATTTAATGAGAGCTGACGAGGATAATAGTGCTGAATAAAGAAACTCCAATTAAATAAGTAACCAGAATAGTATCTCAATTATTCTAAGCAATAATTTCAAATAGACTGTATGATTTAACATTTCAATTGCTGAAGGAAAGGCAATCAACTCCACTCCGACATCTTGCTAATACATTAGCTGATTGGATATTCTTTTCTAGTACATGCATTCACAACGAGTTTGCATTTCTTGATTTTAAGATTCCCATCATTGTGACAAGTGGCAGGCTAAAGCCACAGCAATAAAGCTGGGTGACAGTTTAAAACATTATTTCAAACATTTCCTTTCTTTAAAATCCATCTTATGGTTGGGTGGATTACACAATCCATGACAGTCGATTCAAGGTAGGAAACTCAGGCAACTAGTAATGCTCACTCAAAATCTTTGTCCATAAATTGTGGGGGAGGAGAATATCAATGAATATTCTGACATACTCATCAGTGAGGATCAGAAATCTACATCTCATCACTGGCAGAATTATTGTACATACATTTAACTCCATCCAGCATAGATATAGGAAGAGAAATAAAGAATTTGCATTTATATAGCACTTTACCACGTAAATCAAAGCAAGATAGAAACAAAATGAGCATTTAATATGAAAAGATCACTTTTTTCCCCCTAGTAGCATCACTTAAGACTGGATCTTGAGTACATAACAAAACGTGCAGGAATCTTACCAACATTTGTTACATGGGCTGGATTGTCCTCTGTTGGTGCTACAGCCTTCTCCCACCCTCCCAGGGATATTAGCTGCCGAAGCTTAGGCCATTTTGCTGTATTTAAATGGTAGAGACGGAGAGGGGAAATGGAAGAGAAGGATCTCGGAAACTGTTTAATTTCCCACGTCTACAAAAGCTGACCTCTGGGTACTGCCAGGAGAGGGATGACAATAGATTCTCAGACAGAATTTGCAAGTCTGAAATTTCATTTTTTGGAGAAAGGCAGTATAGTAGTTACTGCCTCTCCCTCTCTCATAGCCCCAAACAGTCATGTCACACCAACTTGCTTTGTTGAATGACTGGAGATCTGAATTTATATTTTTTGAAGACTTTTTTAAAAAAGATTAAAAGAATGACTTTGCTGGCAGCTTAGGATGGCCACCTAATTCGCAACACTGTATCTGACATTGCAAGGCCTGTGAGGAGGGAGACAAAATGTCTTGGCAAGAACCAAGACCCAGGAAGTTTAAGAGAACTACCTGTTCTTTTTAGCAAGAGAAAAATACTGCTACATGTTATGCTTGAATCACTGAGTGACTGTCATGTGATAAGCCCCTCCCTATCTGTGCTTGTGTTTCTCTACAGCAGAAAGGAGAAGCAACTGGACTCTGACACCTGCAGACCCAAATGGAGGCTCCTCTCTCTCGCTCCATTTCAGCTTACAAGCTTCAAACTCTGTCTGTTGAATGACCACCTTTGCATGCTCCAGCTACAATCAGAAACCCCGCTGAAGGAAATCATCCACATTGCTGTTTCTAGGAGCCCCACAAAACCAGTCGTCTAGCTCTTTAAACTAAAAGCCTCAGGACTACAGAATTCAGATAGAAGCCAGCCGAATCACCAAATGCCACACACTATAAACCCTTTTTTTTTCCTATGGCCTTTAACTCAACGAATCTAACTTTTCCCACTCTGTAACCTATTCGTGTGTGTAAACATCTAGTGTGTGTGAGTGAAAGTTGGCACATAGTTTATTATTTTCATTAGTTCAGTTTAGGTACAATAAAGTTAACCTCTTTCTTTGCTAAACTCAAGAAAACCTGTCCTATTGGTTCTTGTTATGATCATAGCAAGTAAGTAATCAAACACCTATTGAATTGGCCAGTACATCCACTTTAAGAAAGAATTAAACCTGTTGTGGTCAAACACGGAGAGGGAAAAGAGGGAAGCCTTTCAACCACTTCTCACTTGACCATAACAGTCATAACATGAGAGCCTTGCCCAAGTCCAAGGTTTTCTAATAAAAAATCTTTCAAAGTCTTTTGTGCACATTATCCTGTTTTCATTGTGTCCCTGTCCTACTGCAGCAGGACTGCCTTTTCCAGGGTAGCACCAGCAGGCTTCTTCTATGTGGCAGGGTTCCAGCTGGGAACTTGCCCTGAATATTGCACAGATCCCCACCCAGGTAAATATGTCAGAGTGGCAGACAAAGATCTCACTCCAAGCTTCCTCCAGTAGCATAATCACCCCAAAGAAGATTCCAGCTGTAAATTGAGAGGGGAGGTCTGAAAACCATCATCTCCCCTAAAGGAGCTAAGAGCTTTCAATATGTGAGTCATTTAATTCAAGGAGTATAGCCCAGAAATTGCATACAGACTTTAACATGCAAGGGCAGGCAGGTGCCAGTGCAGGCAGGGGGTTATATTGGCAAAAAATGCCAGCCTGTTGGAAAGCCGACTTGGTCCGGTCACTTCTGCCTTTAACTGGTGCTTATTTGAAAGCATGCAGGAAAGCTCCCTGGTGACAGCCTCCTGCTTCCTAACTTCCACCTGCTAACCAGCCAAGCATCAGTTGCTGCCAATTTTGGGCAGAAGACTGATTGGGCCTGTGCAGATGAGACCTGCAGTTCAAATCTCTTTGGCCCCACAAACTGACACCTGGCTCAGACCCTGCCTGCACGACAGCAGCCTCAATTTATTTCTTTAAACAATGCAGATTTATTCATTTGTAAAGATAACTGTGATTTTAAAAAAAAACTTCTGTCCTCCTGTTTTGTTCCAGACTAAGGTCCAATTTTAACATCAACACAGAATCTGCTTTAGAAACCATTTCTGCAACAAATTAGACTTGGAGAGTTAAAAATAAATGCTGTATTTTAGAGAACATTTGCATTCAATTCATGCAAACTACAAAATAGTGCAGAAATTCCAGCAGTGCTACAATACTTTTGTATATTTTAAGCCAACTTCCAAATTATTTCATTGCAACGTTTGGATCTTATTTTTTGGTGAAGACAAAAAGGCTACTTCAATCATTTTCCATAAAAATGCTTTGATTTATAAATTCAAATTCTGAATTGAGAAGAATTCTAAGACTAAACACAAATCTTTCTTTTGTAAAAGGCTAACAAAGAAATTGCATGTTAGTGTAACTCCCACGCCATCGATTAAGATACGTCTTCAGAATTCTGGTTTTTCAAAGTCTACTTTTGTTTATACATATACTAGAACAAAAAAAAACCTTCCCTTTCTTTACAAATAAAATTGGAAGATCTCAATTTTTGATTTATAAGCAAGTAATTTTTTATGACTATGTCTTTACATACTTCGGTATCACTACATAAGATCAAGTTTTATCACACTGGCACATTATAAAAGCTACCTGCCAGAAATAGAGAATAGTTGTTCCGAGCTATTTACTGTACGAATAAGTCCCTGTTGGTAACAAAAGCAATTTATACCTTGAACTTATTTTTCAAGTAATAACACAATAACATTTAGCTTGTTCTGATTAAATTCCTTGCTCTAGTATCTTAATAAGGATGTTAATCTAAGGGATTAGTGTCTTGACTGAAATATTGAAAAAAGACATTTCACATGAACGCATTAGAATTTCACATGTAAATACTCAGAGTAAAATTTCAAGGCATTTGTTTCCTTAGAAACGAGGTGACTGTCCTTACGTTATTTCACATATAGAAATAAAGTTCAGAAGTAGTATTGAGTGACAAAAACAAACTTGGAAAATTAATTTGACTTGCATACAATGAAAGCATAGTGTCATATAAAATTAGTCTGGAACCTAAAGGAGTAGGAAAAGAAAAATCTTCTAGTTGAAAGGTGATTTGTGACAACCTTGAAGGCTCAGGGACATCTCATTAATTCTAAGTACATTGGCAATTACACCAACACAAGCTATACAATAATCATATGTTGCTGCAGTGAAATGTGACCTTTTATTACCCATTGATGATCAGTGTTAAAAAATGTTATTTGAAATCTTTCTAAGTCTGAGTGTATAACTAATTGAGGCAAAGAGTAGTGCAGAGGTAGAACCAAATACAATTCCCAGGAGAGCTGCTAAACTAATTGCCCTTGGATTATAAAAGTGGTAGACCGTGCAATAGAACTTTCAACTTTCTATTTTGTTTTGCTTTTATCACAAAGGTTATTGTGGCGAAATGTGTGCTTCAGATAAAAACAATCAGTGAAAGGGAAAGGACTCTTAATTGCTTTTTGTCAGGGTCAGTACAATTTGTCCCAGGAAGGAGCCTTACAACCTCAAAGGAATACCCTCATTCCACTAATGAGACATTTCTCCAACCTAACATTTAAGCTAAATTCCCTTATCCCTGGAACCATTCTGGAAAATCTCCTTTGCACCCTCTCAAGGACCTTCACATCCTTCCTAAAGTGTGGTAACAAGAACTGGATGTAGTACTCCAGTTGTGGCCTAACCAGTGCTTTATAAACTTTCAGCATTACTTCCACACTTTTCTACTCTGTACCTCTAATCATGAAGGCCAAGATCCCATATGCTTTGCTAACAATTCTGTCAATATATCCTGCCACCTTCAAGGATCTATGCACATGAACCCCCAGGTCCCTATGTCCCTGCACATTCTTTAGAATTGTGCCATTAAGCATATATTGCCTCTCTCCAACTCCACCCAAACTTCCCTTTGAAACCTGGGATGCAAGCCATCTAGACCAGGTGACTTATCCACTCTAAGCATAGCCAGCATTTCCAGTACATCCTGCCTATTAATTTTCACTCCATCCATTACCTCTACCATCTCCATTTCTACCAATATTTTGTCAGCATCCTCTTAGTAAACACCGATACAAAGTACTCATTATGTATTGTAGCTTTTCCCTGCACCTCTAAGCATATATCACCTTCTTTGTCCCTGACAGGCTCCACCCCACCTCTTACTACCCGCTTACTATTTACATGCTGGTAGACTATTATTCTATTCTCATTATCTCTCTTTGCCAATCTTACTTCTTCTTTACTTCCCTTCTCAGCTAATTGTATTTGGCCTGTTTTTCACATAAAGAATTCACCTGACATGCATCATACATCCTCTTTATTTTGTTTCATCATTTTCTCTATCTCCCTCGTCATCCTGGCTTTGGTTCTCCTGCCTTTCCCTCTTGTTGGAATGTACCTAGCCTGAACCTGATACATCCCTTCCTGAAAGATCACCCATTGTTCTGTCACAGTTTTTCTGTCAAACTTGCATTCCATTTTACCCTGGCTAGATGCCCTCTCATCCAATTGAAGTTATGCCTCTTCCAATTTATAACTTCTACATTAGCTTGTTCCTTGCTCTTCTCCATTACTAATCTAAACCTTAAGCCATGATGATCACTCTTACCCAAGTGTTCTCTCACAGACATTGGATCCACTTGGCCCACCTCATTCCCCAGTACCAGATCCAGCAATGCCTTCTTCCTAGTTGGACCAAGAATATACTGGTAAAGGAAGTTCTCCTGAACATATTTCAGAAATTCCTCCCCCTCCTTTCCCTTTACCCTAACATTATTCCAATTGATAGTTGGGTAATTAAAGTCCCCCAATATCACCACCCTATAGTTCTTGCGCATCTCTGTCATTTACCTGCAGATTTGCTCCTTTATCTCTCTCATTATTTGGAGGCCTATGGAACACCCCCAGTAGCATGATCATACCCTTTTTGCTTCTCAACTCTAACCAAATGGATTGTGTCCTTGCCCCCTCAAGAACATCCTCTCTTTCCAACACTAATGTCTTCCCTAATCAGTACTGCCACCCCACCTCATTTTATTTCTTCCCTTTCTTTTCTGAACACTTTTTACCTTTGAATATTGGGCACCTAGTCCTCACCATTCTTAAGCCACAATTCTGTTATTGCCACTACATCATTTTCCTGCATGGCTATTTGCGCTTGTAGCTCACCAACCTTATTCACCACACTTTGTTTGTTTACATACATGCATTGTAAATCTGTCTTTCTATTCCTCATAGTTCTTTTCAGTCCACTCCTATCTAATATGGTATTATTTCCTTCTCTAGTAGTATCCAACACTCCCACTCCTTTATGTACTTTATTCCTCTTTTCTACTTCAATATGCTGGTGCCCACCCCTCTTCCAATTGTGAACTGTCTCATGAGGACATTGGTCCCAATCCTGTTGAGGAGCAACCCACCCCCTTTCAATAGGTGCCTCCTGCTCAGAACTGGTTCCAATGCCCCAGGAATCTGAAGCGGTCCTTCCTGCACCATGCCTCAAGCCACACACTAATCCTCCCTTATTTTCCTATTTCTACTCACACTGGTGCATGGCACTGGGAGTAGCCCAGAGATTGCTACCTTTGAGGTCCTACTTTTTAATCATCTACTTAGCTCCTAAAAATCCTGGTGTGTGAACGATGCACACCATTATTTATATTGAAATCATGAGCACCTTATGGTGAGGAAGAAGTAGCATGTGAATTGCAAATTACCACAAGTTGCTGGTCAATTTGCTGCCATCATCTTCACAAAAACAGCATCTCACCCTTAACTTCGCTACAGAAAATTAAGTCTGGTAATTGAGAGCACAGGTTCCTTTTTATTGAGACTGCACACTTTGTTTAATTCATAGAGGTTAATTTGTAGTGTGCAGTCTCATTCCTTCAGATGGACAATTGTTTTTGGAGATTTAAAAAATGCCAAATATTAAATTTTACATTTTCATCTCATTTTTCCTTTCTGTCTGTCGGTCTTTGTCTTTCTCTCTTAATCTACTCTTTCTTTCCCTCTCTTTACTTCTCTTTCTGTACCTGATTTGTTATTGAATTCACTTGCTCCAATTCATTCTCTGTTTATTTCTCAACCTCTTAATTTTATTGGTTAAGAAGATAGACTGTTTGGCACATGATTCACCAAGGTTCCTGATGCCATGTTACCTTTGCTGTGTTGTTGTTATATTGCTCTTCCAGCAACTTACAGGGCAAGCTTTTTTTCAGCTGATGGAGGCAGGAAAATGTCTAACTAACTAACTGCACCATGAGATACATGGCTTGAGCAAATTCCGGCCCATTCTCTTTCCCAAACCAAGAATTCTCATTGCTCCTCGAACAAAGACTAATTAGTACTGAATTGAAGAATTAGTTTATTAATTACAGTTTTGCTGTGAAAAGCTTGCTTCTATACTTACAGGCACTTGAGAGAAAGCTTTTTATCTACTCAAGTTGGGCTAATTTAGAATTCAAACTTTAGACTACAATGTTCAATCCTACTGTACTACCAATCACCATCAGCCTCAAGAAAACGAACATCATGGGACAGGATGTCAGAAATGCTCCATCCATCAATATCGGCGACCACGCTCTGCAAGTGGTTCAAGAGTTCACCTACCTAGGCTCAACTACCACCAGTAACCTGTCTCTCGATGCAGAAATCAACAAGCGCATGGGAAAGGCTTCCACTGCTTTGTCCAGACTGGCCAAGAGAGTGTGGGAAAATGGCGCACTAACACGGAACACAAAAGTCCGAGTGTATCAAGCCCGTGTCCTCAGTACCTTGCTCTACCGCAGCGAGGCCTGGACAATGTATGTCAGCCAAGAGCGACGTTTCAATTCATTCCATCTTCGCTGCCTCCGGAGAATCCTTGGCATCAGAAGTCCTCGAGGCAGCCAACATCCCCAGCTTATACACCCTACTGAGCCAGCGGCGCTTGAGATGGCTTGGCCATGTGAGCCGCATGGGAGATGGCAGGAACGCCAAGGACACATTGTACAGCAAGCTCGCCACTGGTATCAGACCCACCGGCCGTCCATGTCTCCGCTTTAAAGACGTCTGGAAACGCGACATGAAGTCCTGTGACATTGATCACAAGTCGTGGGAGTCAGTTGCCAGCGATCGCCAGAGCTGGTGGGCAGCCATAAAGGCGGGGCTAAAGTGTGGCGAGTCGAAGAGACTTAGCAGTTGGCAGGAAAAAAGACAGAAGTGCAAGGGGAGAGCCAACTGCGTAACAGCCCCGACAACAAATTTTATCTGCAGCACCTGTGGAAGAGTCTGTCACTCTAGAATTGGCCTTTATAGCCACTCCAGGCGCTGCTCCACAAACCACTGACCACCTCCAGGTGCTTACCCATTGTCTCTCGAGACAAGGAGGCCCAAGAAGAAGAAGATCAATCACTTCATCTTTTGCTTTATAGGGATAGATTCTATAGAGCCCTCGACGTCGGGATCCTTGGCAGGGGGGGGGGGGGCATGAAGATGGCCCCGGATGCGGTCCGTCATGGACCTTGATGCCGGCAGTTCCCGGCCCGATGTTGTTGGTGGCTACGAGGCCTCATGGCGAACCCCCGCCGCTTGGCGACAGGACCGCCATTTAAATATTTCGATAAATGAAATTACTGGAATTAATCAGTCTCCCGTTGCCTCCTGAAGTCCCATTGCGATCTTCACCCTGGCAGCTGGCAGTGCCACACCTTTGAAACCCCGACCGGGGAAATGAGGCACAACACTGGTGGGGAGAGGGGAGGAGGTAAGTTTCTCAATGTGGGGTGGGGGGGTGGGGTGGTGGGTAATGGGGTCAAATGAACGTAATCGGTATAGGGGATGGTGGGAAGGATTATAGTTTAAAGTTTGTGCAGTTTGGTGGAGGGAGGTCAGATTGTGAAGGTAAGTGTTTTGAGGGGGGAAGTGCTAATAGATAATTTAATTGTTATTGGGGGGCGGTGGGAGAGGGTCAAAGGAAATGCATTTATTTATTTTACTTCAATTTCACCTTAAATATTTAAATGTCCTGGTAGGGCTAACAGTCCTTTAAAAATGGTGTCAGCGCCTGCGCACAGGCAGCTGACGCATTGCCGGGAATGGACAGCCCGTTCCCTCCATATGATCAGGAGGGAGGCCCACCCCAGTTATTTAAATGAGCTGCCACGCTCGGAATCACGCCTTCTCTTTGGCCTGCGGCCTGTTTTCCGCCCCCCGCCGCTAATAGAATTCAGCCCATAGTTACTTGAGTAATCCACAGGGAAATTTTTGAGAATATCATTCCGGATTAAATCATGTATATTTTGAGGAGTAGCAAAGTAGATAAATTTAATTTATGCATTTATTTATATCACCATTTTTTCAACTGCATTCTTCGCTAACATTTAACTCAACACAAAGTGGATATAAACCTGGAAACTCTCAGCTGTATCCATGGAGAGAGAAAGGTAGGGTTAACATTTTGGGTTGATAGCTTTTTGGCAGGTTTTAACTGTCATCGACGCAAAACGTTATCCCTACTTTCCTCTCTCCATAGATGCTGCCTGACCTGCTGATTTTTTCAACATTTTCATTTTTACTTCAGATTTCTAACATCTGCAATATTTTGCTTTTTAGAAGTAAATCTACCAGTTTCTTGAACAACATGGTGTATGGAACAGATTCCTTTGCAACAACTGACATTTATTTTGTCCCATGGCATGATATTATCAATCGAGCTCTTTATCTATACATCATAACAGGACATTTCTTTTCTTGATTAGCAGCAGTGGCCTCATTTGTTTGGGAACTCATTTGGGAAATAGAATGGTTACTAAATGTCATATTTTGATGAACGATTAGTGCAAAATGAACCAATTAGAAATGTCAGCACGACTGAAACAAAAATCACCATGATCGTCTAAGATTTTTAAGTTTAAATGACAGATGTCACGAAGGTCATCATTGTCAGGCATTTATATTTTGAATTATTGAGCTATGCTGCTTTTATAGCTGCCATGGCAACTGAGAGCAAAGGATATGCTTGGATTATTTCTCACTATTTGATTACAATTCAAATTAACTTACATAGCAACCTATTAAATTAAATGTATCTCGTAAGGGAACTATGGTAATTAATTTTAATTTATAGTAGATATCATTGTATTATTGCAGTCAAGAAATGGTATGCAGTTTATCAACAAGAAACATCATTAATTTGTGTGGAATTTGTTCAAACTCTCACCTCTCAGAGCAACTGAAGTTGTAAACAAACAAAACTGTGAAGAAACCTTGTACTTCACACAAATATTTCTGTTCTTCAATTTCTGGATTACTCCCAGTGCCACGTATGAGTACAGGAATAGGAGGATAGAGCAGATGAATGCGTGGCTGAAGAGATGGTGCAGGAGGGAGGGCTTTAGTTTCCTGGATATGTTTCTGGCAAAGATTCGACCTGTACAAGTCAAACAGGTTGCACCTGAACCAGAACGGGATCAACATCCTTGCTGGGAGGTTTGCTCGTGCTGTTTTGGGGGGTGGGGGGGTGTGTGGGGGGGGATGGGATACAGAGTGGAGGCACAGTAGAGGGTGATGCACAGCCAAACATAGATGAGAAACTAAGTCAGTCTGGAATGCAGAGCAAATATAGACCTGCTAAGGCACAAGTGAACAATGCAAGGCTGGATTGCATCTATTTTAACGCAAGGAGTCTTACAAGTAAGGCAGATGAATTGAGGGCATTGATTAACACATGGGAATATGATATTATTACTATCACAGAGACATGGCTGAGGGAAGGGCAGGTCTGGCAGCTCAATATTCCAAGGTATAGAATCTTCAGTCATGGCGGGGGGTGGGGGGGGGGTGGGTAGTGGTGTAAAAGAAGAGGTGGCATTGCACTACTGATCAAAGACTCAATTACTGCAGTAAGGAGGGATGATATCTTAGAAGGTTCCTCAAATGAGGCCATATGGGTAGAACTTAAAAACACAAAGAGGGCAATCACTTTGCTGGGAGTGTACTACGGCCTCCAAACAGTCAGAGAGAGATAGAGGAGCAGATATGTAGGCAAATCACAGAGAGGTGTAAAACTAATAGGGTAATAATAGCAGGGGATTTCAACTTCCCCAATATTAACTGGGATAGTCTTAGTGCAAAAGGCTTAAAGGGGGGGACGGAATTCTTAAAGTGCATCCAGGAGAGCTTTTTGAGCCAGCACATAGAAAGTCCTACAAGGGAAGGGGCTGTATTTGACCTAATCATAGGGAACGAAGCCGGAGAAGTGGTAGAAGTGTCAGTGGGGGAGCATTTCGGGGATAGTGACCATAACTCTGTAAGATTTAAGGTAGTTATGGAAAAGGACAAAGATGGACCGGAAATTGGGGGTAGGCCAATTTCAATACGATAAAACAGGATCTGGCCAAAGTGAACTGGGAGCAGCTACTTGTTGGAAAGTCTACATCAGACCAGTGGGAGTCATTCAAAAAGGAAATAATGAGAGTTCAGGGCCAACATGTACCCATTAAGGTGAAGGGTAGGACCAACAAATCCAGGGAACCCTGGATGTCAAGGGATATAGAGGATTGGATAAGGAAAAAAAGGAGGCTTATGGCAGATTCAGAGGACTGAAAACAGCTGAGGCCCTCGAGGAGTATAGAAACTGTAGGGGGGTATTTAAAAAGGTAATTAGGAGAGCGAAGAGGGGGCATGAAAAAAACACTGCCGGGCAAGATAAAGGAAAATCACAAGGCGTTTTATAAGTATATTAAGGGCAAGAGGGTAACCAGGGAAAGAGTAGGGCCCATTAAGGACCAAAGTGGCAATCTGTGAGCGGAGCCGGAGGACGTAGGTGTGGTTTTAAATGATTACTTTTCATCTCTGTTCACTATGGAGGAGGATGATGTAAGGTGTAGAGATCAGGGAGGGGGATTGTGATATACTTGAACAAACTAGCATTGAAAGAGAGTAGGTATTAATGGTTTTAGACGGCTTGAAAGTGGATAAATCCCCAGGTCCAGATGAGATGTATCCTCGGCTGCTATGTGATGCAAGTGAGGCGATTTCAGGGCTTTGACACAAATTTTCAAATCCTCTCTGGCCACAGGAGAGGTGCCAGAAGACTGGAGGACAGCAAATGTGATACCATTATTCAAGAAGGGTAGTAGGGATAAACCAAGTAATTACAAGCCAGTGAGTCTAACATCAGTGGTTGGGAAACTATTGGAAAAAGCTCTGAGGGACAGGATTAATCTCCACTTGGAGAGGCAAGGATTAATCAAGGATAGTCAACAAGGCTTTGTCAGGGGGCAATCGTGTCTAACAAACTTGATTGAATTAATCGAGGAGGTGACTAGGTGCGTAGATGAGGGTAAAGCAGTTGATGTAGTCTACGTGGACTTCTATAAGGCTTTTGATAAGGTCCCACATGGGAGATTGGTTAAGAAGGTAAGAGCCCATGGGATCCAGGGCAATTTGGCAAATTGTATCCAAAATTTGCTTAGTGGCAGGAGGCACAGGGTGATGGTCGAGGGTTGTTTTTGCGATTGGAAGCCTGTGACCAGTGGTATATCACAGGGATTGGTGCTGGGACCCTTGCTGATTGCAGTGTACATGAATGATTTAGACGTGCATATAGGAGATATGATCAGTAAGTTCACAGATGACACAAAAATTGATTGTGTCGTAAATAGTGAGGAGGGTAGCCTTAGATTACAGGACGATATAGATGGGCTGGTAAGATGGGCGGAGCAGTGGCAAATGGAATTTAATCCTGAGAAGTGTGAGGTGATGCATTTTGGGAGGATTAATAGGGCAAGGGAATATACAATGGATGGTAGGACCCTAGGAAGTACAGAGGGTCAGAGGGACCTTGGTGTACTTGACCATAGATCACTGAAGGCAGCAGCACAGATAGATAAGGTGGTTAGGAAGGCATATGGGATACTTGCCTTTATTAGCTGAGGCACAGAATATATGAGTAGGGAGGTATGGTGGAGCTGTATAAAATGCTAGTTAGGGCACAGATGGGGTACTGTGTACAATTCTGGTCGCCACACTATAGGAAGGATGTGATTGCACTGGAGAGGGTGCAGAGGAGATTCACCAGGATGTTGCCTGGGCTGGAGCATTTCAGCTATGAAGAGAGACTGGATATGCCAGGGTTGTTTTCCTTAGAGCAGAGAAGGCTGAGGGGGGACCTGATTGAGGTATACAGAATTATAATAGGCATAGATAGGGTAGATAGGAAAAAACCTTTCTCTTAGCGGAGGTGTCAATAATCAGGGGCATAGATTTCTTAGGATGTCTTAAGAAGTAGCTTTTTAACAGAATCCACATGGAGTTGAGAAATAGGAAGGGAAATGGTAAAATTCTCAGTCTGCATTATAGGCCACCAAACAATGCAGATGAAATAGAGTAGGAGCATTTTAGATAGTTCAGAGGCATGTAAGGACAACAAGGTGATAATATTGAGTAATTTTAAATATTACAAAATAGATTAGAGTAAAGGTAATGCACAGGGTCAAAATGGGAACACTTTTCAGAATATAATCAGGACAATATCATCGGTCAGTATGCATTCAGAGCAACAAGAAAAGATGCACTGCTTTATTTAATTCTAAGAAATTAAGTTTGACAGATCAGTGATGTGACAGAAAAAATCAAGTGGGAAATAACATAGTTAGGTTCACTAAAGGAATAGAAAAGGACAATGGCAGGACATATTGAGAGAGCAGTTAGCAAAGCATATCGGATTTTGGGCTTCATAAATAGAGGCAAGAGTACAAAAGTAGGAAGTTATTCCAACCTTTATAAAGCTCTGGTTAGGCACCAACTAAAGTATTGCATCCAGTTCTGATCACCAGACTTTAGGAAGGATGGAAGGGTGCTTGAGAGGGTGCAGAGGAGATTTACCAAAATGGTTCCAGGGGGATTTTAGTGACAAGGTTAGGTTGGAAAAGCTGTAGTTGTTCTCCTTGGAGCAAAGGAGATTGAGGGGAGATTTGATAGAAGTGTATTAGACTATGACAGACATAGATAAGGTAGACAAGGACACATTGTTCCCATTAACTGATGGCACAAGGATTTGGGAACACAGATTGAAGGTTTTGGGCAAGAGACGCAGGGAGAATGTGAGGAAGAAATTTTTTTACACAGCGAGTGGTAATGATATGGAACTCACTGCCCACAGGGATGGTGGAAGCAGAACCAATCAATGATTTTGAAAGGAAATTGCATGGGCACTTGAAGGAAATAAACTTGCAGGGCTACGGGGATTGGGTGAGGTAGTGGGACTGACTGAATTGCTCAGCGGAGAGCTGGCATAGATTCAATGGGTTGAATCACCTTCTTCTATGCTGTAAATTACTCTATGACTCGATAAAGAGACTGGACTGCAAAATAGGTGAAGTTCAGTGAGGTGAAAAGGAAACCTGGTCCAAATTAACTGGATAGAAAACTTAACAGTTTAAGAGATCAGCAGTTGGAAATCTTCAAATATGAGATGAATATAGTGCAAAATAAATATATTCCTGTAAGGTGAAAAGAGGTTGCATCAATAAAGAGCTCTGTAGGTAAAGAAAGAGGTAGGACCACTCATTGTGGAGATTACATAGAAAATAGGAGCAGGCGTAGGCCATTCGGCCCTTCGAGCCTGCTCCGCCATTCATTGTGACCATGGCTGATCATTCAATTCAGTAGTCTGTTCCGGCTTTCGCCCCATACCCTTTGATCCCTTTAGACCCAAGAGCAAGATCTAACTCCTTCTTGAAAACATACAATGTTTTGGTCTCAACTGCTTTCTGTTGTAGCGAATTCCATAGGCTCACTACTCTCTGGGTGAAGAAATCTCTTCTCATCTCAGTCCTGAAAGGTTTACCCCATATCCTTAGACTATGACCCCTGGTTCTGGACTCCCCCACCATCGGGAACATCCTTCCTGCATCTACCCTGTCAAGTCCTGTTAGAATTTTATAGGTTTCTATGAGATCCCCCCTCACTCTTCTGAACTCCAGTGAATATAATCCTAACCAACTCAATCTCTCCTCAGACGTCAGTCCCGCCATCCCAGGAATAAGTCTGGTAAACCTTCGCTGCACTCCCTTTATAGCAAGAACATCCTTCCTCAGATAAGGAGACCAAAACTGCACACAATATTCCCGGTGTGGCCTCACCAAGGCCCTGTATAATTGCAGCAAGACATCCCTGCTCCTGTACTCGAATCCTCTCACTATGAAGGCCAACATACCATTTGCCTTTTTTACTGCCGGTTGCACCTGCATGCTTACCTCCAGCGACTGGTGTATGAGAACACCCAGGTCTCGCTGCATATTCCCCTCTCTCAGTTTATAGCCGTTCAGATAATAATCTGCCTTCCTATTTTTGCCACCAAAGTGGATAACCTCACTGCATCTGCCATGCATTAGCCCACTCACTCAACTTGTCCAAATCACCCTGAAGCCTCTCTGCATCATCCTCACAACTCACCCTCCCACCCAGTTTTGTGTCATCAGCAAATTTGGAGATAATACATTTAGTTCCCTCATCCAAATCATTAATGTATAATGTGAATAGCTGGGGTCCTAGCACCGATCCCTGCGGTACCCCACTAGTCACTGCCTGCCATTCAGAAAAAGACCCATTTATCCCTACTCTTTGTTTCCTGTCTGCCAACCAATTTTCTATCCATCGCAATACACTACCCCAATCCCATGCGCTTTAATTTTACACGCTAATTTCTTATGTGGGACTTTGTCGAAAGCCTTCTGAACGTCCAAATAAACCACATGCACTGGCTTCCCCTCATCAACTCTACTAGTTACATCCTTGAAGAATTCTAGTAGATTTGTCAAGCATGATTTCCCTTTCGTAAATTCTATCACTGTTCTCTAAGTGCTCTGCTATAAAATCTTTGATAATGGACTCTAGAATTTTCTCCACTACCGACTTCAGGCTGACTGGTCTATAATTCTCTGCTTTCTCTCTACCTCCCTTTTTAAATAGAGGGGTTACATTAGCTACCCTCCAATCTGTGGGAACTGTTCCAGAGTCTATAGAATATTGGAAAATGACCACCAATGCATCTACTATTTCTCGGGCTACTTCCTTAAGTACTCTGGGATGCAGACCATCAGGCCCTGGGGATTTATTGGCCTTCAATTCCATCAATTTCCCCAACACCATTTCACTACTAATACTGATTTCTTTTAGTTCCTCTCTCTGACTAAGCTCTGTGTTCCCCAATATTTCTGGTATGCTATTCGTGTCCTCCTTTGTGAAGACAGAACCAAAGTATGCATTCAGTTGGTCAGCCATTTCTTTATTCCCCATAATAAATTCTCCTGTTTCTGACTGTAAGGGACCTACATTTGCCTTCACCAATCTTTTTCTCTTCACATACCGATAGAAACTTTTACAGTCAGTTTTTATGTTCCCTGCAAGCTTGCTCTCATACTCTATTTTCCCCTTCTTAATCAATCCCTTGGTCCTCCTTTGCTGAATTCTAAACTGCTCCCAATCCTCAGGTCTGTTGTTTTTCCTGGCAAATTTATATGCCTCTTCCTTGAATCTTGAGATTGAAGGTGTAGTTGCGACACTGAATTAGTATTTTCTATTAGTTTTTATAAATGAAGGTAGACATGAGAATGCAGGTGTACTAGAGTAGGATATGGAACAAGTGTTAGATAATGGAATTTTTAATTTAATCATTTAAACCTGGTATCTTTGGGCTTGGTCCTGGTATGGCACAGATTCATAAGTATGGTATAAGGGCTCAAAGGGTTAGAATATGAGAAAAAATTGTATAAACTTGGCTTGTATTCTTTTGAGTTTCGAATGCTAAGGGTGATCCACCTGAGATGTTTAAAATGATAAAAGGATCTGATTGTGTCGATACCGAGAAGCTATTTAGTCTGATGGGCAAATCCAGGATACGGGGATCACAATCTTAAAATTAGAACTAGGCTATTCTGAAGTAAAATAAGGAAGTATCTATTCACACAAAGATTCATGGAACTCTGGATCTCATTCCTCCTAATGGCATTGAATGCTGGTGAAATTTTCAAGACTCAATAGATTTCTATTAGCTAACATTATTAGGGATATGGAACAAAAGTTGGTGAATGGAATTGAGGTTCAGATCAACCATGATTTAAATGAATGGTGGAATAGGCTGAAGGGGCTGAGTGGCTTACTCCTGTTCCTACGTTCAGCAAGCTTACTTTGGCAAGATTTCCCTCCCCTGCGAGCTGCATCACTGAGGAGAACAAGAGCGGCAATGTTGTGGGAAAACCATCACCTCCAAATTCAACACCATCCTGACATATATTACAATTCCTTCAGCATCACCAAGTCAATATCATGTAGCACCACTACCACCATAAGAACTACCATGATTCAAGGAGTCAGCACATCACCACCTTCTCGAAGCATCCAGGTGCAGTCTTGCCAGCATCATCTACATTACCTGAAGTCTGTCAAATCTAATTAAAACTCATGGAATAAATTATGCAAACTAAAGTCCCATGCGATAATTTGTCATTTGCATTTCTTGTATTGCTTATATTCTCCTCACTACATGGAATTAGTTGATAAAACCACACAGTATGAAATCATGTTTGTGTGATTTGATTCCACAGTACCTCTGGACCATTTGGTATAATTTTTGTTTTCACTCATCAGGAAGTTTCATTAATGAAATTATCGCACTGAGTATATCTTACAAAATTTAAAATAAGTGAACCCAGTTGATTTGTTTGGGTTTGGTCTCTGATAAGGTAACTCTTCCAGTAGGTAAGGATGGGAATCTTTCACTGAAAATTACTCCAACCAGCTACAAAGAGAACTGCACTCACCTGAAGCATCCCATGGGAAAACACTCAATTTATCATCTCATTAGTCTTCAAGGGGATCTGCAATGAAAAGTAAAATGTCTTTTTGATAATCATGTATGTATATCTGTGATAGCTAAGCATTATCTTGTGTATTATTAGTTGAAAATTCACCTTCCCAGTTTCCAAAGGTTGAACATAAGTTATCACACTCTCAAGTAGACCATGTGTATAATTGACAGTGTACACTTTTTAATGTATCACCAAGGAATAATGCCTTTCAATAAATAATAAAATATGCATCAACTGCAGCCAAGCAGCAAAAGCTTTATTTGCATAATCAAATCAGCATAAAGTTTAAAACATTATGAAATGAAAAAGCTCAGTTCTAATTATGAGGAAGCTAAAAGGCCACTAATGCTATTTTACAATAGAGTTATCGAATACAAATGTTATTTATATGAGAATCTTAAAATAATCACACTGCATTATCAACATTGTAGAAATACAAGACTGGATTTCTTCAGGCAAATCAGGGGCTGAGGGTGATGGAAAATTACTTTGAGATACATTCAACCATATTGCCAACTGAATGTTTGTTGCCTCCTCATCCCATTTCCTGTTTCTGGGGCCCAGCCAAGTACTGAGGGGCATATTCCAACAAGGTGAAATTAGGGAAGTGAGTCCTCTGCGATTTGTATCTTTACAAAGCTGCAATCAATGAGTATCCATCAGTGCCAAATTTCCAGCATTGTAATGGAGGTGGAGGAGATCCAGAGTTTAATGTTTGGAGCCAGTGTATGTGTATTTATTCATAGAGCAATGAAGAGGAGACTCAATAAAATGTTAAAATATTTGTCCCCTTTGCAGGGAATGTGGAATGTGGAGACTGTTGCAGCAAAATTGTTCCCCCAATTGAGTACAACTCCCCAGCAGAGGCCAGTGAACCTTGCCTGCAAGATATAAATATAACTTCTATGTAAACTCTGCAGCCCATAATCACGGCTACCCCCTTGACCCTGCATCCATGTGGTCTTGCTAATCCCATCGTATCAATCATAAATCCACGGCCATCTCTGATCACTTCCTGGTATCACTCTCCACCCACAACCCCCTTCCACACCCCAACCCTACCACCCCTTTTGTGTCCACCCCTGGAAAAAATCTAACCCCCATTCAATTACAACGGCACTTTCTAAATCTCAACTGTCTAGCCTTTGGCCCTCCATACGCAACAACATTTCTGCAGCTACTGATTTGCTCAACCGCACCCTCAGCTCCACCTTTGATGCCCCAGTATCTTGGTTCTTCCCCCGGTACGGCCAACATCTCTGTTCCCTTAAGTCCAGGGGACATAGATTTAGAAACATAGAAACATAGAAAATAGGAGCAGGAGTAGCCCTTCGAGCCTGCACTACCATTGAATACAATCATGGCTGATTGTCCAAACTCAGTATCCTGTTCCCGCTTACTCCCCGTATCCCTTGATTCCTTTAACCCTAAGAACTATATTTAACTCTTTCTTGAATATATTTAATGATTTAGCCTCAACTGCTTTCTGTGGTAGAGAATTCCACAGGTTCATCACTCTCTGTGTGAAGAAATCCCTCCTCATCTCAGTCCTAAATGGCTTACCCCTTATCCTTAGATTGTGACTCCTGGTCCCGGACTCCCCAGCCATTGGGAACATCCTTCCTGCATCTAGTCTGTCCAGCCCTGTTAGAATTTTGTAGGTTTCGATGAGATCACCTCTCATTCTTCTAAACTCTAGTGAATACAGCCTAATCGACCCAATCTCTCCTCATATGTCCGTACTGCCACCCCAGGAATCAGTCTGATGAACCTTCGCTGCACTCCTTCCATAGCAAGAACATCCTTTCTCAGATAAGGAGACCAAAACTGCACACAATACTCCAGACATGGTCTCACCAAGGCCTTGTATAATTGCAGCAAGACATCCTTGCTCCTGTACTTGAATCCTCTCGCTATGAAGGCCAACATACCATTTGCCTTCTTAACTGCATGCTGCACCTGCGTGCTTACTTTCAGCGACTGGTGCACAAGGACACACAGGTCTCGCTACACCTCCCCCTTTCCCAATCTATCACTGTTCAGATAATAATCTGCCTTTCTGTTTTTGCACCCAAAGTGGATAACCTCACATTTATCCACATTATACTGCATCTGCCATGTATTTGCCCACTCACTCAACCTATCCAAATCACACTGCAGCTTCTCTGCATCCTCCTCACAGCTCACACTCCCACCCAGTTTTCTGTCATCTGCAACCTTGGATATAATACATTTAATTCTCTCATCTATATCATTAATATATACTGTGAATAGCTGGGGTCCTCGCACTGATCCCTGTCGTACCCCACTAGTCACTGCCTGCCACTCGGAAAAAGACCCGTTTATTCCTCCTCTTTGTTTCCTGTCTGCCAACCAGTTCTCTATCCATGTCAGTACCTTACCCCCAATCCCACGTGCTTTAATTTTGCACGCTAATCTCTTATGTGGGACCTTATCGAAAGCATTCTGAAAGTCCAAATACACCACATCCACTGATTCTCCCTTATCTATTATACTAGTTACATCCTCAAAATATTCCAGTAGATTTGTCAAGCATGATTTTCCTTTCATAAATCCATGTTGACTTTGTCCAATCATGTCATTGTTTGCCAAGTGCTCTGCTATTACATCTTTTATAATGTACTCTAGCATTTTCCCCACTACTGATGTCAGGCTAACCGGTCTATAATTCCCTGTTTTCTCTCTGCCTCCTTTTTTAAACAGTGGGGTTACATTAGCTACCCGCCAATCCAGTTGGAACTGTTCGAGAGTCTATAGAATTTTGAAAAATGACCAGCATTGCATCTACTATTTCAAGGGCCACTTCCTTAAGTACTCTGGAATGTAGATTACCAAGCCCTGGGGATTTATCGGCCTTCAATCCCATCATTTTCCCGAACACCCCATTTCCCTACTAATACTGATTTCATACAGTTCCTCCTTCTCACTAGACCCTGTGTTCCCCAAAATTTCTGGGAGATAATTTGTGTCCTCCTTTGTGAAGACAGAACTAAAGTACGTATTTAATTGGTCTGCCATTTCTTTGTTCCCCATTATAAATTCCCCCGTTTCTGACTGTAAGGGACCCACATTTGTCTTCATTAATCTTTTTCTCTTCACATATCTATGAAAGCTTTTACAGTCAGTTTTAATGTTCTCTGCAAGCTTACTCTCATGCTTTATTTTCCCCTTCTTAATCAATCCCTTTGTCCTCCTTTGCTGAATTCTAAACTGCTCCCAATCCTCAGGTTTGCTGCTTGTTCTGGCCATTTTATATTTCTCCTCCTTGGATCTAATACTATCCCTAATTTCCCTTGTAAGCCACGGTTGAGCCACCCTTCCTGGTTTATTTTTGTGCCAGACAGGAATGAACAATTGTTGTAATTTTTCCATGCACTCTTTAAATACTAGCCATTGCCTATCCACTGTGAACCCTTTAAGTAACGTTCTCCAATTTATCATAGCCAAGTTGCGCCTCATACCTTCATAGTTTCCTTTATTTAGATTCAGGACCCTAGTCTCGGAATCAACTCTCTCACTCTCCATCTTAATGAAGAATTCTATCATGTTATGGTCGCTCTTCCCCAAGGGACCCCGCACAACAAGATTGTTAACTAATCCTTTCTCATTACACAATACCCAGTCTAGGATGGCCTGTTCTCTAATTGGTTCCTCAACGTATTGGTCCAAAAAATCATCACGTACGCACTCCAGGAATTCCTCCTCTATGGATATGGCTGACAATTGGTTAAGCCATCCACCGCCAGATCTAGTTGGACCACATAAAGCACTATTGAGTCCTTTTCTCTTGTCTGCTAAAACTGCTCACTCTTCCAGGATCATTCTGGAATGCAAAGATAACTCCCAGTTCTTTCCTCTCGTGCAAATCGTCTTCTTTAACCCCTCTCCCAGCCTATCTGCTCCAATCTCGACTCCAACAATAAGTGCAAGGAGCTCATGGACTTTGTTTTATAATGCTCCTGTGAAGCACCTTGGGACATTTTATTACATTAAAGGCGCTATATAAATATAAGTTGGATATTGTTGTTGAGGACAGATGTCAGAGTGCATTTTTGTGATGATAGAAGCTCCAAGCTACAATATATAAATGTGATTTGGCAGTCTTGTATCAAATATTGGAGATGAAGTTTGACTTTGGTGGAAATGCAAAATGAGTGGATTAGTCGCCTGTCATATGCCCCACACAATTTTCTGACCATGGCATATGATGGAGAGCTGATTCCCTACTGACTGTTTAGCACTCCCATTAAAGTTAAATTTAGACCCATTGCTTTACATAGTGAATGGGCTGGGTGTCCAACGTGCTGCCCAGGTGTAAACCTGTTATAGAATCCGTCAGATTAATGGAAGTAGTTGTGAACTGGTTTCTACAATGGGCGGCTGATCGACAACACCAGCTTTAAGCCCAACTGGCAAGCTGAAAAACTACTGCAATGTTTTTAACTTGGAAAGTTAAAGGCCTACTACTCTGATCCTATTGATGACAGCTGAATCACAAAGTTAACAGCGTTCCTTAGATTGCATACAGGTAGTGTCAGTACAAAAGAAAAGTGCAAAATATTATCAAAAGACAATCAGTATTTTGAATTGCATACACAAGTCTGTAAGATAGATTTTATAAACCACTCAAGCTTGACAGCATCAACTGAACCCCTTGAGGGTGTTAAATCTTTGTAACAATCTCTCAGCCAACTATTATTTTCTTTATTACAGATGGGCATTTCTTTCAGAAAGTACATATTATATGTTCCTTTATTAAGAGGAAATCCATTATCAATGAATTAAGTTTGTGGCAGATCAGTCTGTCATTCCCTTCTCCCTTAAATGTTATCACTTGTAATTGTCATAAAATTCATTTTTTGATAGTCTGGCATGTTTATTATAGCAAGTAGAAACTTTTTAGGGAAAACAGGCCATTTGTCCTAACAGGCCCACAATCCAACCACACCCTCCAGAAACATTTCTAATTCTCTTGAACCTATCTATGCTATTTGCTTCAAAGACTTTCTATTATTCTATGGCGATAATTTTAACCTAACTTGCCCAGCACGACTGGATTAGATCAGCTGTCCATTTTATACCCACTTCCCCGATTTCACTCTCCATTAATTTTAGTGTTAAAAAGGAGGCCAAACCAATCCCATCAGTTTCTAGCCGGGCAGGTTAGATTAAAATGGCTCTCTTTATGTCTATTAGCAATTGTGTGATCATTTGAAAATACATAAAAACTCAAAAGTTATACTGCATTTAGAATGGCAAAGCAACAGAAGAAATCCAGAAACTCAAGGGGCAGGATTTTCCCAATTGAGAGGAAGTCCTGATGCCGGGGTCAAATTCGAGTCATGCGGCTGTGCAGGCGAGTGCTGGAACATCCTTGGGGATTTTTCCATTTGCAGCCATTTAATGTCTGCAGGGAGGGTGGGAGGAATTTCCAGCATGTCACAGGAAAGCACCATATTTTAGGGGCAGTCAGCAGCCTTCAAACAGGATGCACACAGAGTTTAATTTTATCAGCCCGCCGTGGGTCTCAGTGGCAGGACCGGATGAGGGAGGTGTCGCCGCTCATCACGTGTGCAGCAGGCTAACCGCGATCACGTGGTGACCAGTCCATTTGAAGGCAGGAGGATGGGGCAGATGACGAAATGCCAATAGCATCATCAGCGGAGAGGAACGCAGGTGCTGGCACCATATTTAAAGTGCTGCCAAACCCTGTTTAAACAGCTGCTTAGCTTTTGCTGCTGCAGTGCTGCTGACACCTATCGGGCGTCTGTGCTGCTGACCCCCTGCCGGGCGTCCCTGTGCTGCAGTGCTGCTGACCCCCTGCCTCAAGTCCCTGTGCTGCGGTGCTGCTGAAACCCTGCCGGGCGTCCCTGTGCTGCAGTGCTGCTGACCCCCTGCCGGGCGTCCCTGTGCTGCAGTGCTGCTGACCCCCTGCCTCAAGTCCCTGTGCTGCGGTGCTGCTGAAACCCTGCCGGGCGTCCCTGTGCTGCAGTGCTGCTGACCCCCTGCCGGGCGTCCCTGTGCTGCAGTGCTGCTGACCCCCTGCCTCAAGTCCCTGTGCTGCAGTGCTGCTGACCCCCTGCCGGGCGTCCCTGTGCTGCAGTGCTGCTGACTCCCTGCCTGGAGTCCCTGTCCTGCAGCGCTGCTGACCCCCTGCCTCAAGTCCCTGTGCTGCAGTGCTGCTGACCCCCTGCCGGGCGTCCCTGTGCTGCAGTGCTGCTGACTCCCTGCCTGGAGTCCCTGTCCTGCAGCGCTGCTGACCCCCTGCCTCAAGTCCCTGTGCTGCAGTGCTGCTGACCCCCTGCTGGGTGTCCAGGTGCTGCAGTGCTGCTGACCCCCTGCCTCAAGTCCCTGTGCTGCAGTGCTGCTGACCCCCTGCCTGGAGTCCCTGTGCTGCAGTGCTGCTGACCCAATGCCTCAAGTCCCTGTGCTGCAGTGCTGCTGACCCCCTGCCTGCAGTCCTGTGCTGTAGTGCTGCTGACCCCCTGCCTCAAGTCCCTGTGCTGCAGTGCTGCTGACCCCCTGCCTGGAGTCCCTGTGCTGCAGTGCTGCTGACCCAATGCCTCAAGTCCCTGTGCTGCAGTGCTGCTGACCCCCTGCCTGCAGTCCTGTGCTGCAGTACTGCTGACCCCCTGCATCAAGTCCCTGTGCTGTGGTGCTGATAACCCCCTTGCCTCAAGTCCCTGTGCTGCAGTACTGCTGACCCCCTGCCTCAAGTCCCTGTGCTGCAGTACTGCTGACCCACTGCCTGGAGTCCCTGTGCTGCAGTGCTGTTGACCCCCTGCCTCAAGTCCCTGTGCTGCAATACTGCTGACCCACTGCCTGGAGTCCCTGTGCTGCAGTGCTGTTGACCCCCTGCCTCAAGTCCCTGTGCTGCAGTACTGCTGACCCCCTGCCTCAAGTCCCTGGGCTGCAGTCTTGCTGACCCCCTGCCTCAAGTCCCTGTGCTACAGTACTGCTGACCCCCTGCCTCAAGTCCCTGTGCTGCAGTCTTGCTGACCCCCTGCCTCAAGTCCCTGTGCTACAGTACTGCTGACCCCCTGCCTCAAGTCCCTGTGCTGCAGTGCTGCTGACCCCCTGCCTCAAGTCCCTGTGCTGCAGTCTTGCTGACCCCCTGCCTTGACTCTCTGTGCTGTGGTGCTGATTACCCACTGCCTGGAGTCCCTGTGCTGCGGTCCTGCTGACTCCTTCCCTGGTGTCCCTGTGCTGCAGTGCTGGTGACCCCCCTGCCTGGAGTCCTTGTGCTGCGGTGATGCTGACCCCCCTGCCTGGTGTCCCTGTGCTGCTGTGCTGCTGACCCCCTGCCTGTAGCCTCTGTGCTGTGGTGCTGCTGACTAAGGCTTCAAAAGACCAGGAGCTCCTGGAAGCTAACAGTGGCCAGGTTAGGCAGAAGACACCAGGTGGCCCCACGGTTCAACGATAGCTCCCTGCAGATTTTCCTCCAGGCTATAAGGGAAAGGTGGGAACTGCTCTTCCCAAGGGACGGCAAGAAGAGGCTCTCCCGCCTGACTAAGCAAGCCTGGATGGAGATTGCAGAGGAGGTCAGTAGCTGTGGGGTAACCATTCGAAACAGAGTCCAGTGCTGAAAGTGGGTCAATGACCTCCTTTGCTCCGTCAAGGTGTGTCCTCCAATACATATCACATCATTGCAACTTGCATGTGGCACGCAGGATGGAGCATGACATGGTCAGGGAGTGGCTGCAAAGGGGGTCGCAAGGGGCTGAGGCAACAGAAGATCATGTTAGATGCATGACTGCATCTCTATGATAGATGGCCTTCTATCCTTGCTTGTCCCCCCACACGTCCATTGAGTGCGGACATGAAGGCAAGGCATTCAGGAGTCCCCAAAGAGCTGCCAACAGAACAAGCATCTTGCTGGTCTCTGTGGGAAGACTAACAGTATCCCTCTTTCTGCTCGTAGGAGAAAATGGCCCACAGCACTCGGGAAAGGGTGATGACTTGTGATGGGATTCAGGACATCTGAGAACTGACTGGAAGAGGAGGCGGCCCTGGAACTAACGAGCTCCCTGGGTGGCTGTTCCATAGCAGATAAATGCCCACCTAAGAGAGTGAGGAGGCATTGTGTCCATGTGTCCACCACTGCCCTTCTAGAAAATCACATCACACATGGTTAGTATGGGCAGATCCAAGCAGCTGAATCCCTAAATGTTTGTGTTTTTTCATGTGGGTTGTGCGACCTCAAAGCAAAGATCGTCTGCTGGCGCCACAGGCACATCATTATCCTCTGAGGATGAGGAGGAAGAATGCTAAGAGGGTGCACAGTCACACCATTTCCCTGCACCCTCCACCAGCGCTGATACTCTCATGTCAGTGGGTTTGCACTCAGGCTCAGATGCAGGGTCACATGTGGGTGAGAGCACCACACACACACATCCAAGCCGCTGACAGAGGCCATGACAGGCGAAGCCACTGACAGTAAGAGGATTATGGGAGGCCTGGCCCATGCAGAGCCTCCAGCTGATAACGAGACTCTGGTGTCAGCAGCACAGAGTATGTTGGAGTTGCAGAGAGAGGTAAGGAAACATCTGGGAGAATTGCCAAAGGCAATGCATAGTTGTGCGCGGACAATGGAGGAGTCCATCCATGCCATAAGTGCTGCCATGTCTTAGGCGTGTGAGCGCATGGTTTCCTCCTTCGAGAGGTTGGTGACCCTCTTGCACAGGCAGATCCCAGAGAGCTGCATGCAGACCAGCACACACTCACTTGGGCCATGAGTTCAACGTAACAGTGGCAAGGTGAGACGGGGATGAGGCGCCTGGAGTCTTCTCCAGGTCCTTGTCCGTCTATGGTCAGCAGGGAAGTTCAAGTGAGCCTTGAAAGGGAGGAGGAGAGGCTGCCTTCCAAATTCAGGAGGCTCCCATCAGTGCGCTCTGAGTGTGGACAGTGGCTCCTCAGCCAGTGACCCCAGCTCCAGTAGCTGTGACATCTGAGGAGGCTGCTGCATCTGTGCAGGAACCTCTCAGCCAGCCAGGGCCCTCCAGGCTACAGGCAGCCATACAATACCCGCCAAAGCATCCCAGACCATAGGGCAGTGTGTTCAGTGGCCTGCCTCCACCTCAGCTGCCAGTGCAGGGGAAGCACTTCATAGAATCGCACAGAAGCGCGTGAAGAAGAACAGCTAGAGGCACTTGGGGTTTCATGGGTGTGTGCAACTTGGTCTTGTTAATGGATCTTGTAAATGTTTCAATAAATGGATGTCACTTTCATTGCTGGGAATCTCTCATGCTTTCCCTGGTCAGATACTACCTTCACACTTGCTCCCTCAATGGGCTACCAGTGCAGGGGCAGGCTGCATATGAGCATCTTCTTAGCTTTGTACAGGCACGGGATTGCGATAGGGAAGTGGCAGCATGCAGAATACAGTGAGATCAGTTTTTAATGAGTTTCTAGGAACAGGCATTGTCATGGCAAAAATCGGGTATGTTTGAGATTGTCCTGAGCCTCCCTTGCGTGTCTCTCAATAAGCCTCGCGTCCAGTGCAAGGGGTTCATCATTCCACGCTGCCTGCTCAGCACTCTCCTCCACATCCTCCTAATTGGATGAGGAGTGGCATTCAACCATGTCCTCTTGATGCAAGGCCTCCCCACTCTGCCGGGCTAGATTGTGGAGTGCACAGCAGACCACCTCGATACGCAATACCTTTGCTGGGGCATACTGCAGGGCTCCACTGGATCAATCCAGGCACCAGAAACTCACCTTCAGCAACCCAATGGCCTGCGCTCAATGGTCACCTGGGTGGGCTTGGGGCAGGTGTTGTATCTCTCCTCTGCTGCAGTGCAGGGGTTCCTCATAGGCATCAGGAACCATGTCTTCAATGGGTCGCCCTTGTCCCCGAGAATCCAACCCTGAAGGCAAGCGAGCAGCCAGAAAAGCTGTGACACTTGGGACTGTCGAAGTATGTAGGTGTTGTGGTTGCTTCGTTAGAAGTGGGCATACATCTTCTGAAAATGCTTTCGGTGGTTGCAGGCCAGTTGAACATTGATGGAATGGAAGCCCTTCTTGTCGATAAATGTCACTGTCTGCATATGAGAGCCTTGATGGCCACATGCGTGCACCTGGGGAAATCCAGCGATGGCTCACTTCAGATGGCCCTTGTGTACTGTTGTTAGCATAGTTCAACTATTGTTTCCTGATGTCTTGGAGGCTTGGTATGGCTAAATAGTAACTAATTTATTTTATATACATAATTATTTACACTCTCATTATGCCTGTCCATCTAACACCTCTGATAATGCTTCTAGCTTCTTCCAAGCCTAATACCCATGTGACTACTACATCATCAACACTAGAGTGGGAGGGGTTACTCTCAGATTCTCAAACATTAACCCTTTCAGACCTATATACTACATCTCCCTCCAAGTCTTTTTCCATATATATTTTTGATATATGTTTTTGATATCTATGAATATTCCCCATGATTGGGATTAAGGGCTGGAATTTATTTTGTTTGCTACAAGAGATTCCCTTAATAAATCTACAGGTTTTAGTCCTTTTGAATTAGTTTATGAACATGAGATAAGAGGTCCTCTGAAACTAATCAAAGAAAGATTTTTGGGACAGAGGGATGAATCCTCTGTACTAGATTACGTATCTGCGTTCTGGGAATGGCTCACGACAGCCTGCAATGTAGCTCAGGAACACCTTAAAGCTTCCCAAAGCACTATGAAAGAATGGGCAGACAGACCCAAGCGTTTTGGCCAGAGGATGAGTATTGCTATTGATGCCTTTACAGGGTGAACCATTAAAAGCACATTTCAGTGGTCCATACAAACTCATCAAGAGAATTGGTGAAGTAAATTATTAAATTGACGCCCCAGATCACCGGAAAAAAGAATCAACTGTGTCATATCAATATGCGAAAACAATATTATCATCATGAGGAGGATAAGCAAGTACAGGTATGTCAGGAAGTAGGGACAGTAAAGGATGAAAGGGATAGTGAGGATGAGGCAGAAGGAGGCCTAGACAATTCTCAAATTGAACATCCTATTGTCCGGCTAGCTAATACTGAATTGCTACTGAGATTGGACACTATGCTTTCATATTTAGATGCAGGACAACGAGAAGACCTAACAAGGCTATTCACAGCATTTAAAAGAGTTTGTACGGATAAGCCAGGAAGTACAACCTTAACCACCCATGATGTGGACAGAGGGAAATCTGTTCTGATAAAACAACATCCTTACTGCTTAAGTCCAGATAAACAGGCCCAAGTAAAAGCAGAAATCCAATACATGCTGGAGAACCACCTAATGGAACCCAGTCAAAACAGCTGGAGTTCACCAGTAGTGTTATAGCCTAAACCTGATGGTTCAACTAGACTTTGCATATACTACAGAAAAGTCAATGTAGTAATAAAGGCAGATTGCTACCCAATCCCTCGCTTGGAAGACTGTATTGACAAAGTGGGCAGTGCCAAGTTTCTTACCAAAATAAATTTGTTAAAGGGATACTGGCAAGTTCCTTTAACACCCCGAGCTAAAGAAATATTGGCTTGTGTCACACCGGACAGTCTTTTCCAATGCTGAGTGATGCCATTCAGGCTAAAAAATGCCCAACAACCTTTCAGAGACTAATGAACCAAATGGTAGCCAGTGTACCTAACTGTGTAATTTACTTGATGATGTGCTGATCTATAGTGACACTTGGAAGAACCACTTGGAACAACTAGAACTCTGTTCAAAAGTTTACAGTCAGCTAACTTAGTAATAAACCTTGCCAAAAGTGAATTTGCAGAAGCAAGAGTGATCTACATCGGGCATATAGTAGGGCAAGGATAAGTGTTACCAAGAACTGCAAAAGTACAAGCACTAGTAGAGTTCCCCACGCCAAGACTAAGCGAGAAATCATGTCATTTCTACCAAAAGTTTGTACCAGATTTTAGTACTGTAGCTGCTCCACTGACAGATTTACTACAGAAACAAAAACAAGGTAGTGCAGTCAGATATATGACTGGTTGTTGTGTTTGAGGATACAGGGTTAAGGTTTCTCCTATTTTGACTTATAGTACCCTCAGGAGTGAGTATTACATAAGATCTCAGAGAAACCTTGTCTCTCTGGATGACTCTACCTTCGCATCTTAGATCTCGTATCCATACCTTCTCACCTTCCTTTAAGATTGATAGATTTCTAGTACAAGATCTCTTATTGTAATTGCAAGCTTGTTGGTTCCTGTAAAACTTCTCTGTCTTAAACTTTTTTGTAGTCTTAAACGTCTAGCCCTGGAAGTAGTTTTCTGGATAGTACAGGAAGTTGAGTTTTTATCTTCCTCCCCATCAACAGCTCTGAAGGTGAAATTCCACATAGCAATGGAGTAGATCGATAATTCAATAGTGCAGTTGGAAGATCTTCATTCTTGTGCAACAACGATTGAATATTTCGTACTCCTCTCTCTGCTTCACTATTTGATTGAGGGTAACAAAGGGAACTTGTGAGATATTCAAATCCCCACTTCCTTGCAAATTGTGTGAAATATTCATTTGCAAATTGTGGTCCATCGTCTGGCACCACCTCATCAGGAATACCATGTGTTGCAAAGATCTCCTGTGAAGCTCTAATAATAGATTCTGTTGTTGTTGAGTACAGTCTTTTCACTTCAATCCATCTTGAGATCTAATCGATCACTATGATGTAAGATTTTCCATTGTACATAAATAAATCCATTCCTAGAGGTTCCAATTGTCTAGTTGGAAACTGTCTAGTCATTAGAGGTTCCCTCTGGTCTGGTCTGTGTACCGTGCAAACCTGTCAGTTCAAAATCATGTTTTCTATGTCTTTGGATATTCCTGGCCACCATTCAGATGATTGAGCTCGTGCTCTGCCTTTTCTGATTCCCAGGTGGCTTTGATGGATTCTTGCCAACATATCTGAACGAAGAGAAATCAGAATGACTAGACTTTCGGTATACACCAGCAAATTGTCTATGATTGTGAAGTGTCTCCTGAATTCAAAGAAAATTCTCATTATCTTCCCACTAGGATGTTCCTGTGATCAACCTTGTATACAATACTGGCATATCCGAATAATTCCTCATCCCATTTTTGAGCATGACAAATTTCTTGAAGTTTCTGCGTGCTATCCGACACTGTAAACTGTGAATACGACTCTATCTCTTCAACAAAGTTAACATCCTGTTGTGTGGGATGGTCAACAGTTGCTCTTGATAATGCATCAGTGGAAGTTTGCATCTTTCCCTGAACCTATACCATCTCGTAGGTATATCTCATCAACTTCAATCAGAATCTCTGAATTTTTGGAGGCTTCCTTTCAATTTCGTTCTCATCCAGTAAGGAAACAAAAGGCTTATGGTCTGTCTCAATAACCACTTTCAGGCCAATGATGTAATCAGAAAATTTCTCACAAGCCCACGTGACTGCATATGCTTCTTTTTCAATGACAGTATACCTTGTCTCTGTCTGGGACAAAGCTCCAGATGCGTAATAGATTGGTCTTTGACATCCATTTTGCTGTTCTTGATTGGTTTCCATGGCATTGGCCTTCATCCAAGACATTGATAAAGATGGTGAAGAGCAACAGCTCTATCATAAATCCCTGCAAGGCCCCATTAGAAGCTGGCCCTATGCTGAATTACTCCCATTAATTTCTACCTTCTGTCTGTAAGAATGCAACCAACTCCTTATTCAATCCAAAATCTGCAGAATAATCAAACAGTGTGCAACCTTAGGACCCTTGTGTGCAGTATTTTTTCAATGACATCCACCAACTTATTAATTTCCTTACACATTTCAACGAAGTTGGTGAGACAGGATCTTGTTTTCCAGAAATCACATTGAAACTCTTAGATAATCCCTTCTAATAAAATACCTACGATCACATGTTTCAGTAAATTAGTAGATGTACGGTACATAGTGGTTATGTTACTGGGCTTGTGATCCAGAGACATGGGCTGGAGTTTTATGTTGTGCGGAAGGCCGAAAAGTCCTGGGCGAGCCCACCTCCGCTGGGCCTGGGGAGCCACGCCGGGATTTATCACTCCCCAGTCCCTTAATTGGCCTTGGGCGGGACTTCCACCTCCTTGTGGCAGGAAATCCCATCTAATGGAGCTGCCAGCCAATCAGCAGGCCAGCAGCTCTTAGTCCCAGCAGTGCCACCAGGTACTTGGCCACTGTTGGGACTACACCCAGCCAACAGAAGCAAGAGGGTTGATGGCCCCATAAGCAAGGTTAGATTTTGGGGCCTCACCGGGAACAATGGGCCGGCCCCCGCTGAAGCAAGAGGTTCACTTAGGAGTGTGGGGGGAGTGTTCTCCAGTTGGGGCGGTTGGGCCTTAGGTGGGCCCCTCCCTAGGGCACTCAATTTTACGGCCCCCCAGCCACCAGCCTACTCTTGGTAAAACCCTGGCCATGTGTTCAGATCCCACGAGTGGCAGCTGGGCAATTTAAATTCAGTTAACTAAATAAATCTGGAATTAAAAACTAATATCACTAATGATAACCATAAAACTACTGTATTGTTGTAAAAACCATTTGATCCACTAATGTCCTTAAGGGAAGGAAATTTGCTGGCCTTACCTGGTTTGGCCTATATGTGACTCCAGACCCACAGCAATGAGGTTGATACTTAATTGGCGTCTGAAACTCAGTTGTATCAAACCACTATGAAAACATCTAATAAGAGTAAATCTGGATAGAACACATGGCATTGTCCTAGGCACTGGACATGTCAAAGGAACACCCAGACCCGTCAGCCTACA
This sequence comes from Heterodontus francisci, assembly GCF_036365525.1. Lineage (NCBI taxonomy): Eukaryota > Metazoa > Chordata > Chondrichthyes > Heterodontiformes > Heterodontidae > Heterodontus > Heterodontus francisci. The sequence goes on from NC_090376.1 coordinate 74,454,497, forward strand.
AAGTCTTCCTGGGGACTCATTCCAAAATTGAGAGATCTATCCCACAGCCTGACATAGTCATACTTACAGCATCATATCTTTCAGCCAATGTCCCAGATTCCTCCATCAGCAACAGTATGTTATGTCCCATGGACAGGACAGACCCACCAAAGATCTTGGCACAGTGATATACTGTCGGGAGGGAATGACCCTGACAGTGCTCAATATTGACTCCAGACCTTGAAGTCTTATGACATCAAATCAAACATCAGTAAACCTGGTCTGGCTACCACTTAACATTGGATTGTGATAGAATACTTCTCAGTTGTCCGGATGACAAGCTTGACACCATCCAGGACAACTCAGCCCACGTGATTGGCACCCATTCACCACTTTAAGCATTCACTCCCTCCACCACCAGTGCAATGTGACTGCAATGTGTGCCATCTACAAGAAGCACTGTAGCAAATCACCAAGGCTTCTTCAGCAGCAGCTGCCAAACCTATAACCTCTACCACCTAGAAGGACAAGGGCAGCAAGCGCATGAAAACACCACCAATTCCCCTCCAAGTCACATACCAACCTGACTTGGAAGTACATTACCATTCCTTCATCAATGGGTCAAAATCTTATAACTCCTGACCTAACAGCACTGTGAGGGTACCTTCACCACACAGACTGCAGCGGTTTAAGAAGGCAGCTCACCACCACCTTCTCAAGGGCAATTAGTGATGAGCAATACATGCTGACCTTGTTAACAATGCCTACATGCATGAAAGAATTTTAAAAATGTTGTTGATAGTATGCTGAACCAGTTATGAGAATTTTTCTATTGATGTCCAGTGTTTATCTTCTGCTTTCCAAATGATGATGTCAGACCATCTGGAGTGCAGTTACAGCAACCACTATATACTGCAGCAAGCACTTTTACTATCACAGTAAGCAGTAGTGCAGAGGAGATAGCATGGTGACTCATAAATGTGCCCCTATTACCAGCAAAACTGCACTCATGTCAGAGTGCATGAAAAATTTTATATGACTACCCGGACCATTATTTTTCACCTTTGCTTCTTTTTCTCAGTCAGAACACAAAGAACTATAGAAAGCCAACAGCACAAGTGCATAAATCAGACTCCTGCAATTGATTTTCATGTGCAAATGTATTAGGAAGGCAAATGTTAAAATAAAATTCTAAAACTCTAACTTGTATGCAAGAAATTCTTCTTCTTCTTTGGTCTCCTTGTTTCAAGAGACAATGGGTAAGCACCTAGAGGTGGTCAGTGGTTGTGGAGCAGCGCCTGGAGTGGCTATAAAGGCCAATTCTCGAGTGACAGACTCTTCCACAGGTGCTGCAGATAAAATTGGTTGTCGGGGCTGTTACACAGTTGGCTCTCCCCTTGTGCTTCTGTCTTTTTTCCTGCCAACTGCTAAGTCTCTTCGCCACTCTTTAGCCCCGCCTTATAAGAAATAGTCTGTTGCATAAACTGTGGGATTCACTGGCATTAAGCTCTACTACCTTCAAACCAAGAATCTGTGCATTTAAACAGCAATCGGTTTGATGCTTTCAAAGGTGGTGGCTGATGTAGGAAGTCATTTTAGATTTTAACTATGATAAGGGTTTCAGTTGGTTTCAAGGGGTGCTAACTTCAAAAGCTTTTGCTTTTGAAATTGTTCGAAACCATGTGCAAACAATCAACAGAATTTTTGAAATAGTTTGCCTGCAGCAGGGTCAATTTAAAATGGAAGATTATTGATTTTCACAAAAGCACTGGGAAGAACGCAATGCTTTAAACTTTCATTCTTACCCAAAGGATTAATTCAATGTCATGCAGTCTGCTCATATAAATAAAAATACAAAGACAGATCTTCACAAAGTAAAGGTATTGAATGCTTCAAATTTCACCATTTCTTTCAAAGAATGTGAAATGTAAAGGTCAACCAATGTTGCAATTGAGCGTCTTTCTATAGTTACTGATAAACAATGCTGGCAGACTCGTCTTTCCTTAATTGGGATAATGTTCTCTCTCACTTTTCAAAATGACAATTCTTAATGTTGTTTACTTCTTAATCTCCTCAACTAAATGGGTGATGCAGTATTTGATTACTCAGCAATGCTTAGTGATAAACGGCTAAACACAAACAACATGATTGTTTGAATGTTAATAAGACCCAAGGAGTTAATTCACAATTGTTAAATGATTTCTTTTAACTATAATTGCTCTTGCCTCAAACTGCAATCATTAGCATTCTCATCATTAATAACGAAGAAATGTAAATACCTTAAAAAAACCATCCAGTTTCACCATAATGGGGCTTGCAGTTTCATTTGCTACAGAATGTTAAAGCCACAAGTGGAGAAGTCTCTGGATCCATTTTAGGTGTTAAAGGTATAGTTGGGGAGATTCCCGCCTACTATTTTGACCTGTTGCTGTCTCCAAGTCAAAATGGATACCAACCCCAAGGATATGACATATGTCAGAGTAGCACTCTGCCACTCCGAAGGGGGAAGCCTGAAGCTAGGAGAGGTAAACATGTTGAGTTCTGATGAAAGGTCACTAACCTGAAACATTAGCTCTGCTTCTCTCTCCAAAGATGCTGCCAGACCTGCTGAGTATTCCAACACTTTCTGTTTTTATTTCAGGTTTCCAGCATCTGCAGTATTTTGCTTTTATTTAAATATGTTGAGCAATGATACCACTAAGAGTCAACTTCTTCCTTACCTACTTAGGCACAGTTCATGGAATCTGTAAGTTACCTATTTTCTTTCCTATATGTAGTTCTTTGCATTTCTCTTCATTAAATGTCATCTGTCACTGTCATAAGAACAGAGAAACATAGGAACAGCAGTAGACCATGTAGCCCCTCATGCTTGTTCCACCATTCAATGAGGTAATGACTGAACTGTAACCTGACTCCATATACATGCTTTTGCCCCTTATCTCTTAATACCGTCAGTTAACAAAAATCTAGCAATCTCGGATTTAAAATTAACAATTGATCTAGTAGCAATTGTCATTTGCAGAAGAGAGTTGCAAATTTCTACCACCCTTCATCTGTAGAAGTGTTTCCGAATTTCACTTCTGAAAGGTCGGGCTCTAATTTTTATTCTATGTCCCCTAGTCCGATACTCCCCAACAAGCAGAAATAGTTTCTGTCTACCTACCCTATTGGTTTCCCTTAATATCTTGAAAACTTCAATCAAATGCCCTTAAACCTTCAGAATTCCAGGGAACACAACCTTAGTTTGTTTCATCTTATCTCATAATTTAAACATTGAAGTCCAGGTAACACGCTCGTAAATCTATCGTGCATTCCCTCCAAGGCCAACATATCTTTCCTACGTTGTGGTGCCCAGAACAGCTCACAGTACTCAAGGTGTGGCCTAACTAGGGCTTTGTACAGCTGTACAGCTGTAGCATAACTTCTTTCCACTTGTATTCTAATCCTCTAGATATAAAGGCCAGCATCCATTAGCATTTTTGATCATTTTCTGTACCTGATCATGACATTTTAATAATTTATGTAATGTGGACCCCTACTTCTTCTAGTCTTACACCATTTAAAAAGTAGTCTGTTCCATCCTTTTTAAGTCCAAAGTGTATGATTTCATATTTGCCTACATTGAAATCCATTTGCCACAGTTTTGCCCATTCATTTAATCTAATATATCATTGTAATTTCATGTTTCCATCAGCATTATTCACAATGCCACCTCTCTTTCTTTCACTGGTGAACTTGGATATGTAGCTTTCTATCCCAGAATCAAAATGATTAGTAAGTACAGTGAATCAATGAGGTCTCATCACAAATCCTTGAGGGACACCACTCATCACATCTGTCAAAATACCTGCCCATTGTGATGTCTCTCGTGACTTGAGAGAGCTTTAGTATAAGGTATGAGGCAAAGACAGACACAGCATGCTGCTGAACATAAAGCCTTCTTCTTTATTCTGTTTTGGTTTCACTTTCCCTTTGCGAGCATGTGTGCTCTACAGCAGCCTCTGGAGTACATCCCTCCCCTTCTTAGTAAATGAGAGACATAGCGGGCTGGATTCTATGCTGCCTCCACCGAATACGACGGCGGCCGTAAAAGATGGCGGCCCGCATGTGCAGATTTCACTCCGCGGAGCAGCCGTGATCTTAAACGCGGTGCCTCATTAACACAGCCAGGGCAGATGACATGGAGGGGGTGGGTGCGCTGTTCCTGGCAACAGTGTCTGGCACCACTGCGTAGGCGCTGACACCATTTTTAAAGGGCTTCCAGCCTTTCAGTTACAGTTAAAGTTTTAAAGTGGCAGGATTTCCAATAAATTAAAATAAAGTTTTATTCACACTTCGAATTCCTTCTCCCAACCTCCCCCCCATGAATAATCCTTTTATTATTTGCCCTCTGCCCCCCAAATAAGTAAACTATCTATCACAACCTTTCCCCCCGAACTTTCTTTCCTTTAACCTTAAACCCCCTTCCCACCAACCCCTCAACCTATCGCATTTGTTTTTTCCACTTCCCCCCCCCCACCCCCTCTCGCAGTGAGAAATTTACCTCCTCCCCCGTCCCCACAGGTGGTGCTCCTCGTTTCCCCGGATGGGGATTCAAAGGCACTGCAGTCCTGGCCGCTGGGATGAAGATCACAGCGGCCCTTCAGGAGGCGACGGGAAAGCCATTAATGCAGGTAAGTAAATTAATATGAATATTTAAATAACAGTCCTGTCACTGAGCGGTGGAGGCGGGGGGTCGCCACAAGGCCCCTCCACCTGCCGTCAAGATCGGGACAGACCCTGCTGGCGTTGAGATTGGTGGCGGGCCTCATCTAGGGCAATCTTCATGCAACCCCGCCACAGATCCTGACGTCAAGGCCCCTATAAAATTCAGGCCAGCATGTATCATGGTTTGTTTCCAAAACTGTAAACAACAAACTTAAACTTTAATAGTTCACTTTGTAACATAGTCTTGAAGTATGGTGGGCATTTTCTGTCACAAATAGGATAGCATCTAACATCAGGTGTAGTCTCAGTTGACTCGTTCTGCATCTGAGGTGTCAATGTCAGAATAGGATTCAATGCTTGTAAATGGTGTTTTCTGTGCGTTGAAGGGTGGCGTCTTTCCTGTGATGAATTGTGAGCTGCGCTTAGCAGTGATCATTGATCCTTTTGTGTTGGTCATGCTCTGTTATACGTGTGCGCACAGGATGTGCAACTATGAGTGTAGCTGGAGATTTTCCAGTAGCCGAGTGAGGAGTCGCTCTGTAATTACGAAGAAAGTGATATAGTTCTTGCTTCCATGAGTTGTTCTCAGCTGTAGCTGTACATATCACTTCTTTCAAGGTCCACACAAATCTCTCAACTTCACGTTAGCTCTTGGCCAACGGGGTTGTGATTTTCCTATGACGGAACCCTAGGTAGTTTGTGAATTTACTGAATTCATCACTGTTAAATGGGGGCCCATTTCACTTCTTACTGTTTGAGGGATTCCAAACAAAGTGAAGATTTGGTCAAGCTTTGGTAGAACTGCTTTCATTGAAGTTGACTGCAGTAGTCGTCAGTGACAACTAGCAGGTGTTCACCTGTGGGCAAATCTGCTAAGTCAATGCTTATTTCAATTCATGGTCCTGGAGATAGTTCAAACATCTTGAGAGGATTGTGAAGATTTGACATTGTGGTTTCTTGACATGACAAACACTGAGTGATTTTAAGTTCTACCATGTAGTCAATTCCTGGGAAACATAACTTTTCCCTAAGGAGTTGTTTTGTGTTGACAAGTCCCTGGTTTCCTTCATGTGTTACATCCACAATGTAGTCCCTCAATGAGTGTGGGATGACAATACAGTTGTTGCGTAATATGAGATCAGATGGTGAGTGTAATGGTGAGCTCATCTTGAACATTGTGAAGACCTTGTGTGTGAGCGATTTCGCTTGTAGATGCTTTCTCAATCATATCTTTCCAGTTTTGTGATTCTAAAACCTTCATACATAATTGCAAAGCCTCATCTTATTTTGTTGCTCCTTTAACGTCAGCTAGTTTTAGTGACTTTGGCACTGCATTTAGACTTAGGTAGTTAAGATGTTGTTCAACAATCATTTCTTCATAACTAGTAGGAGCAACTGTCGGCAACGGATATCACAAAAGGTAGCCCGCTGGGTTGAGCTTGCCTGCCTGATACTCAGCATGGAACTTGAACTTTTGTAGTTTGAGTATCCAACGTTCTATTCGAGTGGATGGTTTGCTATGTGGATTGTTGAACAAGCTCACTAATGATCTATGATCAGTTAATACTTTAAATTCGCTTCCATATAAGTAAAGATGAAAGTGTAAGTTACCCCGTGTGATTGAGAGCACTTCTCTCTCTGTTTACGAATAACATTGCTATACAGGTGTTAATGAGTGATGGGTTACCTGTCTTGACTTTCAGTATGAGAGCTGCACATAAGCCAACTTGGATTGCATCCACGACTAGCTGGGTGGTTTTCTCAGGGTCGAAGTAGGCATTCATGCAACTTGCTGACATGCTTCATTTGATCTGGTGTTCTGCGTATTTGTGTGATTCAGTCCATTCCCAATTGGGAATGCCAGATCGCATTGTTGGGGTGGGGGGAGGGGGGGCAGAGAGCATAGCAAGATCAAGAATGAAAAGACTCCAGCATGTGATGAGTACTAGCAGACTCCGGACTTCTTGCACACTTGTATGATCTGCAGCATTTGCAATGGCTTCAACTTTCCACGGATCTAGTGATACTCCTTCACCATTGAACATATGACTGAAGAATTTAATTCTGCTTTTACTGAACAAGCACTTCTTTCTTCACTTTTAGGTGTGGCCATAGATGAGAATGTCCTTGTAGTGCAGATTGAATCATGTGCTGAAATACCTCAGCTGCTGAGCTGACTCCAAAGTTCAGCCTCTTGTATCGGAAAAGAACAATGTGAGTAGAGAATACAGTCAGATATCTCTATGCTTCTGTGAGCTCGATTTGATGGTAGCCTGCATTGAGGTCAAGTTTAGCAAAGTATTCAGCACCATTCACTTTCTCTATGTTATCATTGATTGTCGGTGTCAAATGTTTGTCTCGTTAAATGGCTTGGTTTGGTGAACACATAGCAACACAGATTCTAATCTGGTTCTCACTTTGGGTTTCTTACCGACTTGTATGAGTGAGACCCAATGGGTAGGCTCATCCCCAACTTTCTCAATAATGTCAAGGTTAAGTAGACATTGAAGTTCCTTTTCTGTCTGTTTCCTGACATGAAATGGTATTTCTCATCTTTGATGCACAACTTGGGGCACATTAGGATCTGCATGTAGCTTGCATGTAGCAACTTTCAGCTTGCCAATACCAGTGAAGCGATCAGCATACAGTTACGACCAAGGTGGGAGGAGTGCACTTTCTTTGCTAGTTCCACTTCTCCACAGGTCACAACATATACTTAAAAATGTATCCAGTTACCAATACGGTCAATCATAGACTCTACTCTTTATCCCAGAATAAAATACACCAACCAGATTTCTTTAATAAACAACAAAATTATCAGTTTATTATAAAACAAGACATTACCAGTAACGAAGCAAAGCATTAACACACAGAGTGAAATATAAAAGTTCCCTTTTACCTTAGAGACACACAAACACACACCGGTTAACAGAAAAAAGAGATTTCTCTTTAGAGCTCTGTTACAAATAAAAAAAAACAAAGAATACTTTGGCCAAATACTTGCTAATTTTTGAAGAAAAAGGAGAAGGTATGGAAAGATGTCAGTTGTCCCTTCTTGGTTTGGCGTCCAAAATACTCGTAAACGGCTGTCACTGGGATCTTTCTAGAGCAGTTCTATTCAGGTGATGTTGAAGATCAGTTTGGCAAGCTTTTCAGGAGAAATGCAGCATCAGTTTCTCTATTTATTACAATTGATTCTCAGGAAGTTCTCAAAGAGACGGACGAGGGTGCTGATGGTGACTGCTCTCTTGACTGGTTTTCTCCAACAGCCTTTAAAATAGTTCACACCCCAACACGCTGTCCAAAGCAAAACCAAAACAATATCTCAAGAGTCAAGCCTCCTGACCCCTATAAATCTTTACTTGTCACTTCTCTGTAAACATCTCCCCCAAGTCAAAAAGCCTGAAGACAGGTGACTTCCAGGAAATGTTGTTTTCAAACAAGACCTCTCAGTGTCCTTTCAATAACCCCAGTGAAAAAAATCCATAGAATCCTTTTCAGTTTTCCCAAATGAAACAATATCCATAATTCTAAAATACATGAGTCCTCAAAAAAAAACTTAACATAAAATACAGAAGCACTATCATAACATTCAGCTTGCCAATACCAGTAAAGTGATCAGCATACAGTTGAAGAATGTTTGTTTTATGCAAAGAAATTGTGTACTAGAGTGCAATCATGTCCAGATCTGTTGCTGTGTGGAAACTGGCAAATGTGTCACATTCTCCAGATATGACATAGAATAGAATGCCTTTGAATGAGACTGGCATTTCAAACGTCCCGACAATTGTCGGCAGTTTGTCACTGTTCTAAGAGAAAATTTTTGGATTTCCGTGTTTGCAGAGAATGGGGCAATCTTGAAGTTTGTTGAATGTTTTGTCTCCCATGACATTGACAGATGCTCCTGTGTCTATGAGAGCACCTACATCCAAGCAGTCAATGCTCACAGTCATGCATAGCTGTTTGCTGTGGCTGAGAGAGAGGACAAAAGTTTAGGGTCACCCAACTTTACGTTAGCTAAATCCTTGCCCTTTTGCTGTGGAATGCATACGTGACACGCTTTTGTTGGTATTGGTGTTAGTAGTTGATTTTGCTGATGAGCAACAAACACAAGCAATGTGGTTGGGTTTTCCATAAGCTTTACTCTGTTTACCAGCTGCAATGTGGGTAAGCACCGCCACAGTGGAAACATTCTTTGAACACGTCACAACTCTGTTTGTGAGACAGCTGTTGTTGCTTTGCAGGTATTTTCCTGGCACATGAGCAATGAATAATGTTCAATGGAGTTGAAATTGGAGTGTGGTAGTTACTGTTGGCAGCCTCAACTCCAGTAGCTCTGGACTCTGAGAGCAATTGTGATTGAAGACAGCTTCTATCTTTTTCAAGTGCTTTTTGGTATAGTTGACTGGAGAGACAGCCATCGATAATGTGTGTTTTGATTTCACCATCCTTTCCTTTTTACTTCATCGCCTCTGTGATGTCTCTTAGGACTGGAGAGAGATTCAGCTGAGTTTAGTATAAGATATGTGAGATAGAGACTGCAGGCTGTTGAATATAATGGAGTCCTCTTTTATTTTCTTTTTACTTTCACTTTTCCTTTGCTAGCATGTGTATTCTACAGTAGCCTCTAGAGTGCAAAATGCAATTGCAATTTCAAAACACTACAACACGACAGGGATGAGTCACTCTTCAGTATCATTATTTCCTTCATGACTGTTATTTTGTTTAAATTAACTTTAGTGAGCCTGATTCAGTGTTAGTTTCCATGGGATGTCTGACATGCTCTCCTCTTTCTCTGCTGTAAATTCAGATGCAAAGTAAGTATTAAGCATGTTCACCATTTCCTTATTTTCATTGACAATATCACTGTTATTAAGTTGTAAGGGGCCCAAATTTCTTCTGACCACCTTCTTTTTCCTAATATAACTGTAAAAACGTTAGGCTAAATTTTGCGGCTAGGCCCGGGATCCCGGCTACGGGACCGGAAATGAGAACCGCTGCCACTTGGGCGGAGAGCCACCAGGAACTCCTAGGACATCAGCAAGAATTGAAGGCCTGAGGAAAAAATTGGCTGAGACAATTGCAGAAGGAAGATCCCAGGTGTTCCCAGGTCCTCTTCCCCAGGGACAGGAGGAGGCGACCAGCACGCCTGACCAAGTAAGCCTGGATGGAGATCGCAGAGGAGGTCAGCAGCTGTGGGGTCATCTCTAGAACCTGGCTGCAGTGCTGCATGCGGGTGAATGACCTTATTCATTCTGCCAAGGTGAGTACTCCACATTTCGCTTCCCTTAGGTGCTTACATGTGGCAATGCATCACTGTGAGTTTGGTGGAGACAGAATGCCCACCCTGTCAGTGGCAATGTAGCTGGGCAGCAGCATATCCTGCCAGAGGCATGGCTGCATCTCGGTCACTGGCACCCGTCTGTCAGTGTTCACTTTAGCAAGGTTGATCCAGAGGGGCCACATGCAGGAGACATCCATGCATCCCCATCATGGACAGCTAGGCTGCTACCAGCTTAGATGTTGTGCTTGTCTTTGTCGGGTGACGAGCATTGTTCATTTTTGTGCTTGAAGGAGAAGACAGCCCACAATGTCTAGGAAAGGGCCAGGATAGGCAGCAAGTTCCCCTTCCTTGCCATCCTGGCCCTCATGGAGGAGGAGACTCTGGAACTGGCAGGGCAGCATGGGGGCCGCTCCATCGCCGATGGCAAGATAGGCGTGCAGACACCAAGACAGTGATTGGCCTAATGGATGGGCACAAGGGAGCCTTTGGTAAGCATGAGGCAAAGTGCTCACATGTCCGCCACTGGACAGTGGAGCTACACACCAGGAGCAGTTGGAAGGATGTGAGGGAAAGAGTATAACCCTTTAACCTATCTTTTCTCTTAAGCTGGTGAGCTATGAGAACAAAGTGCAGCAGTGACCAGGGATAGCCAGCCACCTCTGAGGAGGAGAGCAGGACCTCAGAGGGTGCACCATCACATCATTCCCCCATACCCTCCGCCGTTGTAGATACTCTCATGTCAGTTGGTTTCTGTTCATATGTAGATTTGGGGTCACAACCTGGTGAGCACACCACAGACACACAAAGAAGCTGACAGAAAATGTGACAGCCAAGACCACTGACACTTGCAGGACTGTGGGTAGCCAAGGCAATGCTGAGCCCCAGGCTGATGCCATGCTTCTGCAGTTGTCAGCAAAGAGGCAGATGCTGGAGCTACACCGTGAGGTGCAGGAGCGTCTGGCAGACCTTCCAGAGGGTATGACACCCATGCACAGATTTTGGAGGAGTCCATTCAAGCCATGAGTGCTGTCATGTCCCTGGAATGTAGATGCTTGACATCCTTCATTGAGAGATTGGTGACCCTCATGGAGTGCCAAATCCAGCAGACCACTCAGTGGATGCTGGAGATGTGCCCAGACCTGCATGCAATCACCGTACCATGAGCTATGTACAGCAATGACTGGCCAAGAGGGGGATGAGGTGCTTGGAGGTACTGCCAGGTCCTCAGGCTACTCAGGTGCGCAGGGAGATACAAGTGTGCTTTGTAAGGGAGGAGGAGCGGCTGCCTCCTGCATCTGGGGGCTCGTCTCAGGACACTCCTGGTGTGGACAGCGGCTCCTCATCCCCTCTTCCAGTGACACCAGCGGCTCAAACAGCCGTGATGACAGAGGAGGGTCCTGCACCTGTGCAGGAGGCCCTCAATATACTAGGGCCCTCCTGGCCTCAGGCAGCTCGAGGATGACTGCCAAGGTCATCCCAAGCCATGGGGCAGCAAGGTTAGCAGCCTGCTTCGACCTCAGCTAACAGCACAAGGGGAGCACCATGTAGGAGCACAGGTAAGAGATTTAAGAAGAGAATCTTGCTGCACTCAGGGCTCACGGGTGAAAAGATTGTGAAAGAGTAAAGGCTTAAATCTCTATTCCTGTGTAGTGCAGGTGGAATAAATGTGTAATGCAGTGTGGCAACATCTCCTTCCATTTAGTATGGCCTCTGGGACCACAGGAGTCCTGTGGTTCCCTCAAAGTGCTGGATGAGAGGAAACATACTGCATGAGGTTGTCACTTTCTCCATGTCACAGTGCAAAACCAGCTCTGCCATATCTTAGTCTAGATTATATTATTTATATCTGCTTTTTATCTGTTGTTCGTTTTTTAAAAACATTTCTACATACCAACTTGCATGAAGGAGTAAAACACTAGACAAAATTTTAAATACTGACTGCCTCAAGCTTACACAAACCATTACAAGTAATGGATGCAAAAAGTAACACCTCGTTCCCCCTCTGTTCTGAATTCCCACTCTCACCAAATTTCTAACTTTTATATTCAGGTTATGACTCTGTTTATGACCACTCTGTCTCTGCCTGGCCACCTTACATATTTTGTTTAACTATTTTCTGTAATTCCTGGGTTGCCTTCTTTGATTCCATTGTCCATCCTAATTTGGTATCAATTCCAGCAGTCTCTTGGCCTTCAGACTTTAACTTTAGGCTCTTCCATACTATCCCTTCCCTGTCCTCTGTTCACAATCACAGCAGGTCTTGCTCAGTTATGCTATGCCTACATAACCCAGAATTCCTCTTGTTTCCTTTTGTGTGCACATTTTCATTGCCACTCCAGAACCAAGCCCATTACTTCTATCACCCTTTATTTATGCACCAGTGTCTCTGGTCTCTCTTCATAACTGAAGCCCGTCGACCTTGGTATCATCTTAATGAATCTCTTTTGCACCCATGCCCTTGAAATCCTCCTAGAGTTGGGCAATCAAAACTGAATTCAAAATTCGAACTGCTTTTGCACTTAATACTCCTATTCATAAAACTTGGAATCCTATATTAATTTTTTAAGCAATATATATTTTCTTCTCCTCGCACTTTTAAACATTTGTATATCTAATTTCCTAAATCTCTCCGCTTCCCTACTTTTAATGTTTTACTATTTAGTGTATATATCCTCTCTTTATTCTTCCTTCCAAATTGTATCATCTTACATTTTTCCACATTAAGTTTCATCTGACTTCGATCTGCCCATTCTACTAACCCGTCTATGTTCTCCTGAAGTTGATTACATTTTATTAGTAAATCAAGTTGTCAGCAACATATCATCTGCACATTTTGCTATCATGCTGCCATACTTAAGTCCCAACATTAACCCTTGGCTGATGCTGCTGTTTACATCTCTCCAGTCAGAAAAAAATCCATGAAGTACTATTTTCTGTTTTCAGTCCTATAACTAACATCATATCCACGCTGCTGCAATTGTTTAAATACCACATGCCTTAATTTTATCAACACAAAAGCATGCAGCACCACAGTAAATGACAGCACATCTCAGAAAAATGGGAAAAAGCATGAGGACAGAGCACAGCTAGAGGCCTAAATGTGCTATGACCTTGGATCTGCAGTGTGCTCCCAGGAACTCCAGTCTGTGGAGGGTTTCAGTGCATATCAGACCAGCAGCTTTTTGGAAAGCCTCTATCTTTGGGCATGCCACAGTTTACTGACTGGAAAATAAGGTGATATGGCCAGAAATGCCCACTTCTACCTCAATAGCCTGCTAATGCTGGGTCTGCAGCTACTGCAGGTGTAAGTGAAAACTCAGTGCCATGCACTGAAGGAATCCTAGGAAATCCCAGGTCAGTGTTGTGGAAGTAGACACCTCATGTAATGGATCTTCATTCCATTTCCTCTTCACTGTGTCTGGGAATTGAGCATTCCCCAGGCCAAACTGGTAAAAAATCAATCCTCGTATTTCCTTTTTGAAAGGACAAAAGAACAGAAAGGTATCCTACTCGTTAATATTGCTCAGTGATGTGGCATCATAAAATGCACAGCAGCAATTCAGTTTTTTGCTCAATGATTTTAGCCTCTCTCTCTCTCTTTGGAACACTGCTTCACCAGCACGAGCTGACTCCCCACTTAAGAATGTGGGAACGACATAATAAAGCAGGAAATGAACAAAGGCTACTTGATTTATTGGGCTTGCTCTTACAAATATACCGCATGCAATTTAAACTGTTATAGACTCTCCTTAAGTTACTTAATCTTTTCTAGGAGATAAATCATCACAGATAAAATCCTCCAAGAAAGACAAATCACCATCTTTCTTTAATTTGTGCCCTGCAAGCCAGCAATTAAATTAAAACTTCAGGGCATCAACTTAGCATTCTGACATGCTCTTTAACTTGTGGCATTCCAGAGATAATATTCCCAAATGTAAAGAAAAGGTGTCCCCCTGCAGACAGGACTATTATTTTTGTATGCACATTACTTATACCTATAAGCTTCAATTTTTTCCACAGCCATTCTAAGCTACTTTTAGTGTATTATCTAACTCTATTCCACAAAGCAACTAAACAAAGATGAAACAATAATTTTCTCAAGTTTTGTCTACCTACATGTTTGTTAATTTTGTACTCATTGCCTCTGGTCTGACTACAGCTGAAGTTAAATAACCTGATTGCATCTACATTATTCACTTTTTTAGCACTTTGATGACCAGCATCTACATTGCATAGCCAGCGCATTCAAAATATGTGTGACCATCAATTTTGACATGTGGTGATCTTTCCAGGCTAATACATCTGCAATGTCAGCTAGTTTTCTGTCTGTCAATGTATTAATGATATTATAGATGCATAATCCATCAAGGCCAATGGCTTCATCATTTTTGCCGCTGACCAACAGCAACAGCACAAGACAGCAACACAATTCTATGCAGCTACTGGTTTTCCCAAAGTCATTGATGACATTGCATGTCATCATTCAGTTCCATGTGCACAATGCTGTGACCTACATATTTTGAAAGGAAATATTTTTATTTCAATGTTGACATGTTATGTAACCAGTAGCACAAATTCATGCAGATCAATGCTTGCTTGCCTGGAAACTCTCTCAGTGCCTTCATTTTAAGGCATCTGTGCCATATTTATTTGAAGGGGAATAAGGAGCAACAGGATATTTCGGGGAGGATAAGGCTATCCTATTCAATCCTGACTCATGCGCCAACCACAAATAGAAGCAGAATGCAGATGTAGCAAAGCTCATAATGGAACCAGAAGTATCAAACATAACATCTTAAATCAGCACTTCATGTACCTAGACCAACTGGGGGCAGACTTTCAGCACCAGTCCCGTTCATGCAGACTTTCCAGAATGATTTTCATCTGCTGCATACTTCATTACTTTACCCTGTAAAGAGGCCTCATCATGCTCGTCAATGACTTGGAGGGCAAAGCCATGACAGAAAATGCCAATGAAGAATTAGCAGAGAGATCAGCATTAAAGCAAGTAGGACTGATGTGCCAATTACTATTTTCCGGTGCTTTCCAAGTGATGCCACAGCGATACCATTCCTTAAAGAGGCATATCAAATTTGCTAGGTGCCCAATCCAGCTTGTCTTACATTTCCAAATACCATCTGTTATTAGGTTATGTCAGGTTTCTGTTATATTGTAAACAATTAAAAATAAATTCTCAGCATAATCTTTAAACTAAATGTAGTAGCTTTGTTTTCTTAGTTGTAATGTGTGTAAATGCTGGCAGTTTGATTGGCATGGTACTGTTTGTTGGTACCTGTACTTTGTTTCAGATGTGTGATATTTAACTTACCTTGCCAGCTAAGTGATTCCTTGTGGAAGGAGTATAGGTGCTGGCTGGAGACAAGACTTCACAAACAACCTCCTAAGGATCTAATGACCCCAAATCTTTATTGATTTTCCATTCCACAAGTCTTTCATTTAAGTCAATCACATTTGGAATTGTGATGGTTGACTTGTGCTACCTGGCTTTAGCCACCTCCTCCTATTCCTGGTGCACTGAGCACTTTTTGAGATAGGGGAGCATTAATCCCACAAATTGTGTGCCTCCTCTCCTTGAGTCCTTACAAAATGTTATGCAATTTTTGACCTTAAAAACAGCCAACATTTATATAGTGTCTTTATTGTAGAAAATGTTTTAATACAGTTCACAACAAAGAATCAACCCTGTCAGGGAGAGTTAGGAGAGATGGCCAAAAGCAACATCATAAGGAAGTTTTTTCTAAAGGCTTTTAAAAGGTTGGAGAATGAGAGGTGGTCTCATTGAAAGCTACAAAATACTTAAAGGGATAGACAGGGTAGATGCAGGTAAGTTGTTTCCCCTGCTTGGGGAATCTAGAGGAGGGGAAACAATTTCAAAATAAGGGGGAAGCCACTTAGGACAGAGATGAGGAGAAATTTCTTTACTCAGAGGGTTCTGAATCTTTGGAATTCTCTACCCAGAAGGCTTTGGCGGCTCAGTCATTGAGTATGTCTAAAGCAGAGATTGACAGATTTCTAAATACAAATGACATAAGGGGATATGGAGATAGTGTGGGAAAAAGGCATTGAAGTGGATGATCATCCACGATCATACTGAATGGCGGAGTAGGCACGATGAGCTGAATGGTCTACTCCTGCTCCTATGTGCCTATGAGGTCTGCCACAGACCTCGGCGCGGGCAGGGCCCCGCCTGGCCTCGTGGTGGCTCCCCCGCCGCTCGGCGATGGGACTGCAATTTAAATATTTAAATAAATTAAAATACCTGCATTAATTGCTCTTCCATCACGTCTTAAAGTCCCACCGCGATCTTCACCCCAGCGGCCAGCACTGCTGCACCTTTGGATCCCCATATAAGGAAACGAGGCACAACACTGGTGGGAGAGGAGAGGAGGTCATTTTCTCAGTGTGAGAAGTGGGGGGACCGGGTCAGATAAACGTGATGGGTGTAGAGGATAGCGGGAGGGGTTATGGTTTAAAGTTTGCGCAATTGGTGGTGGAAGGTCAGGTGGTAAAGGTAAAAGCAAAATACTGCGGATGCTGGAAATCTGAAACAAAAACAAGAAATGCTGGATTCACTCAGCAGGTCTGGCAGCATCTGTGGAAAGAGAAGCAGAGTTAACGTTTCGGGTCAGTGACCCTTCTTCGGAACTGACAAATATTAGAAAAGTCACAGATTATAAACAAGTGAGGTGGGGGTTGGGCAAGAGATAACAAAGGAGAAGGTGCAGATTGGACCAGGCCACATAGCTGACCAAAA
Source organism: Heterodontus francisci (assembly GCF_036365525.1). NCBI lineage: Eukaryota > Metazoa > Chordata > Chondrichthyes > Heterodontiformes > Heterodontidae > Heterodontus > Heterodontus francisci. The sequence goes on from NC_090376.1 coordinate 74,471,242, forward strand.
GGTCACGGAGCAAAGGCAAACAATATGTTAATGGTGTGTTGAAAGACAAAGCATTAGTACAGATTAGGTGTGAATATACTGAATAATGAACATCAGCAAGTGCAAACCTGAAGAAAAACAACCTGAAAAAAACACCCTGAAAAAAACCACTGTGTTTTTTTCAGGTTGTTTTTCTTCAGGTTTGCACTTGCTGATGTTCATTATTCAGTATATTCACACCTAATCTGTACTAATGCTTTGTCTTTCAACACACCATTAACATATTGTTTGCCTTTGCTCCGTGACCTTTTGGTCAGCTATGTGGCCTGGTCCAATCTGCACCTTCTCCTTTGTTATCTCTTGCCCAACCCCCACCTCACTTGTTTATAATCTGTGACTTTTCTAATATTTGTCAGTTCCGAAGAAGGGTCACTGACCCGAAACGTTAACTCTGCTTCTCTTTCCACAGATGCTGCCAGACCTGCTGAGTGAATCCAGCATTTCTTGTTTTTGTTTCAGGTGGTAAAGGTAAGTGTTTTGGGGTGAAAGGACAAATAATTGATTTAATCGTTATTGGCGGGTGGGAGAGGAATAAAAGAGATGTATTTATGTAATTTCATTTAATCTTTCTTTAAATATTTAAATTTGCAGGTAGAGCTAACAGCCCTTTAAAAATGGTGTCAGTAACTGCGCACAGGCAACTGATGCCAGTGCCAGGGATGGGCAGCCAGGCCCCTCCACATGATCTGAGGACAGCCTCCCCCAGCTATTTAAATAAGCCGCCACGCTTGGAATCGTGGTGGCTCTTTGACATGCAGGCCACCATTTTTTTCGTCTGCCGGCAATTTCGGCAGCGGGCTTGTAGAATGTAGCCCCCTCTCTCTCGTCTCCTTCAACCCATCTACTCTCCAAGATTTATGTGCTCCTTTAATTCTGGCCTCTTGTGCAAACTCGATTTTAATCGCTCCACTATTGGTGGCCACACCTTCAGTTGCCTAGGTTCCAAGCTCTGGAACACCCTCCCTACATCCTTCTGCCTCTCTACCTCACTTTCCTCCTTTAAAACTAGTAGAGTAGACAAGGGGGAACTCATAGATGTAGTATACTGGGATTTCCAAAAGGCGTTTGATAATGTGCCACAGAAAAGGTTAATTGGCAAGATAAGGGCTCATGGAGTTGGAGGTAATATATTATCATGTACAGATGATTGGTTAACAGACAAGAAGCAATGAGTGGGCATAAACGGGGCATTTTCAAATTGGCAGGCAGTAAATGGTGGTGCAACGATGAGTGCTGGGGCCTCAGTTACTTACAATCTATAATGATGACATACATGAAGAGACAGAGAGTAATGTATCTAAGTTTGCTGATGACACAAAGGTGGAAAGGTAAGCTGTGTGGAGGACACAGAGAGGCTGCAAAGAGTTATAGACAGGTTAAGTGAGTGGGCAACAGGATGGCATTTGAAGTATATTGTAGTGAAGTGTGAAGTTATTCACTTTGGTCATAAGAATAGAAAAGCAGAATTTTTTTAAAAGGTGTGAAACTTGTAAGTTTGATGTTCAAAGAGATTTGGGTGTGCTTGTACAAGGAACGCAGAAAGTTAACATGCAGGTACAACAAGCAATTAGGAAGGCAAAAGGCATGTTGGCCTTTATTGCAACAGTATTGGAGTACAGGAATAAGGAAGTATTGCTACAACTGTACAGGGTTTTGGTGAGACCACATCTGGAATACTGTGTGCAGTTTTGGACTCAACATTTAAGAAAGAATATACTTGCATTGGAGGCGGTGCAGCGATGGTTCACTAGATTAGTCCCTGGGATGAGGGGGTTATCTTATGATGAAAGACTAAATAAATTGGGCCTGTATTCTCTGGAGTTTAGAAGAATGAGAGGTGATCTCACTGAAACATTAAAGATTCTAAAGGGGCTGGATAGGGTAGACACTGAGAGATTATTTCGGCTAGTCGGGGAATCTAAAACACAAAGGCATAGTCTCAGGACAAGGGGCCGATGATTCAGAACTGAGATGAGGAGAAATTACTTCACTCAAAAGGTTGTGAATCTTTGGAATTCTCTACCCCAGAGTGTTGTGGATGTTCCATCGTTGAATACATTTCAGGGTGGGATAGACAGATTTTTGGTTTCTCAGGGAATCAATGGGTATAGCAATAGGATGGGAAAGTGGAATTGAATCCTAAAATCAGCCATGATTGCTTTGAATTACGAAACAGGCTCGATGAGCCATATGGTCTACTCCAGCTCCTATTTCTTGTGTTCTTGTGTAAGACACTCCTTAAAGTCTACCTCTTTGACCAAACTTTTGGTAATCTGACCTAATATCTCTTTTTATGGCTCCGTGTCATACTTTGTTTTATAATGCTCCTGTAAAGCACCTTGGGCCGTTTATTACATTAAAGGTGCTATATAAATATAAGTTGTTGTTGTCGTCAGTTGCTATTACAAGCCCAGCTGCAGCAAAATACAGCAAAATCCTTCTTTATAATCTATCTTTGGCCTCCTTGTCTCGAGAGACAATGGGTAAGCGCCTGGAGGTGGTCAGTGGTCAATTCTAGAGTGACAGACTCTTCCACAGGTGCTGCAGATAAAATTGGTTGTCGGGGCTGTTACACAGTTGGCTCTCTCCTTGCGCTTCTGTCTTTTTTCCTGCCAACTGCTAAGTCTCTTCGACTCGCCACGCTTTAGCCCCGCCTTTATGGTTGCCCGCCAGCTCTGGCGATGGCTGGCAACTAACTCCCACGACTTGTGATCAATGTCACAGGACTTCATGTCGTGTTTGCAGACGTCTTTAAAGCGGACACATGGACGGACGGTGGGTCTGATACCAGTGACGAGCTCGCTGTACAATGTGTCCTTGTATAATATTCTTTATAATATAATTCTTTATAATGTTCTTTATAATATTAAACAACAAAGACTATCTGACAATATATTCAATAATGTTACAAAACACCTAAATTATACTAGCAGCTGATCAAAAAAATCAGTTTGCTTATATTTTGCTATATTGCATTGTAAATAAAGTCATAGCATTAAGAAAAAGTTAGCTTTAAATGTCTGATTATTTATTCACAGGAAGCAGATGACATTTGTTGATTCTTTGTAAACTATCCACTATCCACTTATACTTTCTATATGTCAATCCCTAAATTTTAAAATAGGTCTGCCCTTTGATCTTTTTCATTCAAAAGTTCTATGGCAACAATATCTTGAATTTTTACACATCTGTTGGATGTGCATCTGATTACACCAGTCCTATTACATTTGTAATTGGATTTTTATTGTCTATTTACATGACAGCCTGTGACTCTGCAGTTTCATGCTATTCCCACTGGATGGCACTGTGGATCAGATTTGTCAACCTTCATCCTTTTTTATTCCCCATTTTTTCTCACTAGCTGTAATACTTAATTTTCAAAATAAAGGCTTAAAATCACAAGAAAATTATCAAATTTATTCTTTGAATTGTATTTTATGTTGCATAATGCCTTAATTAAACTTCTTACATAAAGATCTAAGCCTGTCTCAAAAGCTTGGATTTTGACTGGATCTTCACTCAGCATTGACTGAGAGCTTGCTATCTCATCTGAATATTCAGAATATGTATAGAATGTGTAGTTAAAGGGCAAAAGAGCATCACCATTCATCCTTGTGTGCATTTAAGAGTTGCTTTGTTTTTTTCCCTAAAAGACTGAAATAAATTGGAGATTGAACATTCAAAGTTTTCATTTTGGACACATAATGAGTTTCTAAAATAAAAACAGAAAATACTGGAAACACTCAGCAGGTCAGGCAGCATCTGTGGAGAGAGAATCAGAGTCAACGATTCAGGTCGATGACCTTTCATCGAAACTGGGAAAAGTTAGAAATGTAATAGGTTTTGAGCAAGTGAAAGGGGGAGGGTAGAAAGAAGAACAAAAGGGAAGGACTGTGATAGGGTGGAGTGCAGGAGAGGTTGAATGTCAATATGTTTCATAGTGCAAGGCCAAAGAGTGTGATAATAGGATAAGTAAAGAAACAAAAAATGTGTCTAGGGAATTCTGAAAAGCTGCCGTCCGAACACAAAGTAAAAGAAATGAGAGAAACGATAGAGGAAGAAAAAGCAAAGAGACACAGCACAAAATGGGGGCAGAGGTTATGATCTAAAATTTAACTTTCTAAACATACTGGCCTGGAGTTTCTGCTGGAGATGCAATGAAAAATGCGCCTGAAATGTGCTGGACACAGCACCCGTTTTGCCAAGGTGAAGCAATGTCCGAGTTTTCACTCAACTTTGTTTACATAAACTCAAACATAAAATCTCCCATGAATCAGTACAATTGAGCAATGTCAATGATTATAATGGATTCTTGACTGGAACAGGGCCAATGTAGTCTCAAGATTATTGAATTAAACTAATTTAAACTGCTGCAGATGAAGAAGCAGGATAATCGGTGGTTTCAACTAGCTGCTAGTTACAGGTCTTAAGTATCAAGAGCAGATCAGTGAGCTGAATTTGAGCTTGTTGGGCTGGATTTTATTTTCCCGCCACCAGGAGCAGCAACAGGTGAAAAAAATGGCGGTCCACACATGCAGGCCACACGTCACTGCAATCTTGAGTGTGGCGGCTTATTTAAATATGCAGGGTGGCTGCCCCCCCCCCCCCCCAATCATGTGGTGGGGGTGGCCTCGGTGGCGCTGTGAATGGCGCAGCTGTCTCTGCTCAGGCGCTGGCTCCATTTTTAAAGGGCTGCCAGCCCTGCTCAGAGATTGCAGAGTTGCTCCTGCTCACCCTGCCCTGCCACTAAAATAAAAATAAATGTTTGGCCCGTTTTGCTCCCCCCCCACCCCCGCACAATACACTGAAATTGCAGTGTTGACCCCTTCTCCCTGCAACTGCACAAAGTGCAGAGTTGACCCATCTTCCCCCACCTCACTACACTATAAAAGCAGAGCTCCCCCCTTTCCCACCTCAGTGGTGCCAGCTTTCCCTGGATGGGAAAGTGAAGACGCCTGAGTGCCGCACGTTGCGCTGAAGATCTAGAACTGCAGGTAAGATCGCTGTGGATTAGATTTTAATTAATGCAAACTGCTAATTTAAATATGTAAAGTTGGGTCCCATCGCAGAGCAGTGGAGAGCCCGCCATGAAGCTTCCCTGTCACTGGGAAGATCGGGCCCACCAATCCTGGCGTCGGGCTCCGTAACAGGTCAATGCCGCTCCATTCTGCCAGCCGCACCCCACCCCCCCCCCCCATCCCGCCACGGAGCCCAACATTGGGAGGAGAACAAAATCCAACCCTCTGATTCTCATCACGAAGATGCTGCCAGACCTGCTGAGAATTTCCAGCATTTTCTGGTTTTATTTTCTCCATTACTATCCCTGGGTATGTCCTGTCCCACTGGCAGGACAGACCGACCAGAAGTGGCAGCACAGTGGTATACCGTCGAGAGGGAGGGGTAGTCACCCTGGGAGTCATCAACATTGACTCCACACCTCATGAATTCTCATGGAATCAGGTCAAACATGGGCAAGGAAACCTCCTGCTGGTTACCACCTACTGCCCTCCCTCAGCTGATCCATGTTGTACTCCTCCATGTTGAACACTACTTGGAAGAAGCAGTGAGGGTAGCAAGGGTGCAGAATGTACTCCGGGTGGGGGACTTCAATGTTTGTTACACTACTGACTGAGCTGACTGAGTCCTGAAGAACATATCTCCCAGATTGGGCCAACGTTAGGTGGTGAGAGAACGAACAAAAGGGAAAATCCTACTTGACCTCACTCTCACCAATCCACCGATCACAGATTCACCTGTCCATGACAGCATTGATATGAGTGACCATCACACAGTCTTTGTGGAGACAAAGTCTTGTTTCAGACTAAGGATACCCTCCATCATGTTGTGTGGCAAGACCACCATGCAAAATGGGATAGATTGTGAACAGATCTAGCCGCTCAAAACTGAGCATCGATGAGGTGCTGTGGATCATCATCAGCAGCAGAATTGTATTCAGCCACAATCTGTAACCTCATGGCCTGGCATATCCCTTACACTACCATTACCATCAAACCTGGTTCAATGAGGAGTGAAGAAGAGCATGCCAGGAGCAGCACCAGGCATACCTAAAAATGAGGTGTCAACCTGGTGAAGCTCCATCATAGGACTACATGCATGCTAAGCATAGGAAGCAGCATCCAGTTGTGAATGATGGTGGATAATTAAATAATTAATGGGAGGAGGAGTCTTTACAAACATTCGAATCCTCAATGCTGGGCAAGCCCAGCACATCAGTGCAAAAGACTGAAGCATTTGCGACCATCTTCAGCCAAAAGTTCTGAATGGATGGTTGATCTCAGCTACCCCCTGAGGTCCCTAACATCACAGATGCCAGTCTTCAGCCAATTTGATTCACTCCACGTGAGTTCACTGAATACAGCAAAGACTATGTCCTGACTTTAGTACTGAAGACTTGTACTCTAGAACTGGCTGCACACCAAGCCAAGCTGTTCCAGTACAACTAAAACACTAGCATCTACCAGACAATGTGGAAAATTGCCCAGGTATTTCCTGTCCACAAAAAGCAGGACAAATCCAACCCTGCCAATTACCACCCTATCAGTCTACTGGAAGGTGTCTTTCACAGTGATATCAAGCAGTGCTTTTCAGGCAATAATCTTCCCAGTGCACCAGAATGAACCATGCCCCTAGCCAAGCTGTTCCAGTACAAATAACACTGCTATTTGCCTGACAATGTAGAAAATTGTCCAGGTATGTCCTGTTCACGAAAATCAGGACAAATATAATCTGACCAAATACCGCCCCATCAGCCAACACTCAATCATCAACAAAGTGATGTAAGGTGTCTTTGACAATGATATCAAGCAGTGCTCATTCAGCAATAACCTTCTCAGTGACGCTCAGTTTTTGTTCTGCCAGTGCCACTCGGCTCCAGACCTCATTACAGCCTTGGTTCAAACATGGTCGAAAGAGCTGAATTCAAGAGGTGAGGTGAAAGTGACTGCCCTTGACACCAAGGCAGCATTTGACCGAGTGTGGGATCAAGGAGCCCTAGTAAAATAGAAGTCAATGGGAATCAGGAGGAAGTTCTCCACTGGTTGAAGTCATACTTAGCACAAAGGAAGATGGTTGTTGGAATGTGATGGTGTCCTTGGGCTGAATTTTATGAGTGCGCCTCAGTTTGCGGTGGCGCACTCTAAAAACGGCAGCCATCCCACGCGGATGTGTCGTCCCTGAGCCCCCGCAATATTACGTGCGGGGACTCATTTAAATAGAAGGGGCAGAGCAGCCACCCCCAATGACATAGAGGGGGTGGCCTCTACGTCCCCTGCAATGGCATCCGGCGCTGCCGCGCAGGTGCCAGTGCCATTTTTAAAGGGCTCTTCAGAAAAATTTTAATTTAAAGAGGTATCAGTGTTAGACTTTATTAAATAGAAAAAATTATGATGGAGGCCCTTCCCCAACCCCCAACAGTCATTTTATTGCCCAAATTGGCTTTTTTAAACACCCAAACTTTCCCCCCACACCTTCAATCTTTTGCCCTTCACCCACTTCCCACCATCCCCACATCCAATCAAAAATGTGTTCCCCACTCCTCCACCCTGCCTGCCTTGAAAACTTTATTCCTCCCCCCTACCCACCAGGTTCTCGTCTGGAACTCCATACGGAGTTCCGAAGGCACACGAAGGCCGAACAGAGGCTGTAAAATTGGTGTGGGACAGCATTAGGGTTCATTTTAATATGGAGATGAAGGGCCCATCGTCTGACAGTGAGAGGGCCACACCGAGGTCCCGCTGTTGCCGGTAATATGTGGCAGGCCCTTCTCAACATCGCGGGTCGAGGCGGGCCTCTCCCCGCAGCATTTTACTGGCCCCCATGGCATCAAGGGGCCAGTAATATTCAGCACCTTTTGTGTGAACTGTTGGATTCAAAGTATGCTTTTTGAGACAGACCCAGATTTGAAAATGAAACTAAATGCTTCAAGGTTCTGGGAGGTCAGAATCAGGTTAACAAACAATTTTTTTTTTAAACAAGAGACCTGTTACTGGAGCTCAGGTTTCATTTTTTTTTAAGACTAACAAAGACTGTAAAAAGCAGCAGGCTGCAATGGTTGTTTTGACTTTGTGAGAGAGCCTCTGCCAAAAATGTAAATTAACAAGTTAAGAAAGGATTGAAAAGATTGTCTAATGTATCATGCTAGGTCCCCACCTGCCAAGAATGAGGCACATTAATTTTGTCATGCACATTGATTTTAAACTGCTACTGGAGTGAAGAAAGAACTTGTGAAACAAATCAGTCAGGGCTGGAAAAGACATTTGCATAAACAGACAGCGTTTGGAAGGACAAAGCATCCATTCCCTGACACATTCAACCCACAATAGACTTTTGATCACTAGGCGTTGAAGGTGGGGGAGCTCACATTCCAGGTTGACTGCTAAGATGGCCGAATACACAAAAGGACATGGTCAAACCAGCTAGTCACATCACTAACCTGCTGGGCAACCTGAGTTTTTTGAATTTGTACAAACAGTTTGGGCAGAAAGTCTGTTTGCTCCTGGACTGAGAAGGTCTCTCTCCTGTCTGCTCTCATCGCTTTCTCACTAGCCTCTTAATCCACTGAAGACATATGAACCTCATTGAGAGAAAAGTCTCCTACAGCGAACAAGGATTAAGAAGAATACTGGGCCCCAATGAAAAGCAAGATCTACCTACAATCAAGGACTCTACAGTGAGGTCAAAGAAGCATAACAATAACTCTTCAGATATTGCCTCAAACCTTTCCACTTTATTTTTCTTCTGTTCTTTTCTGTCTCTATTTGCATATGTGTATTGCGTATGCATGCTATCGTGGGTGCGTTGGGTATCCATAGGCTTCAACCGAATTAGAGTTTAAGTTTAATAAAATTTCACTTTTCTTCTTTAAACCTAAGAAAGCATGTTTGTGCTCATTTCTTTGCCTTATAATTGGAAAGTGGTGAACAAGGATTCACTAAGGGGGAGATCAAAACACGGTGTGTTTAAAATTAAACCATTTTACGCTAAGACCAGGTGAAGGCTGAGAGAGACTCCTAGACCCCTTTCTCACCTGGTCGTAACAAATGGTAAAAGGCCTTCTGAGTGTAAGCCAGTTGCAAAGATGGAGTGTTGTTTTTTAAAGTTTCCCAGAACTGCTGAAACTGTTGGTTTTCAGACAAAAGACAAGCTCTTTGAGTTAGAATCCGTTTACTGGGAGTTGACTCTTGGAAGATACAAGTTGCTACCATTACTTTGGGTGCCTTAAAGAGTTATGTAAGGTGGGACTAGTGAAGCTACAACACCAGGACTGTTGTGACCAAAACCACGGAATTTCTGGAAAGGTGTACAGTTTTGGTGGAGACGCTATCGGTGGGGTTCAGATTGCAGAAAAACTACCATCAAGTGGAAACCAGTGTTTGCAACTTGGGAGACGGGAATCTGGTGATCTGCTTGAAAGGTTCAAAGATGTGAAGGACTTTGTGACAGTTTGGCATCATCCTGCTGATAGCACTGCCAATGGACTTGTGAGATACATCCCTGTTGCATCTGCTAGTTAATGTGTTTTACCTTTAAGATATACATATATTGATCGTAGTTTAACTGTTAGTTCATGTTTAATTTGTTGGTTTTAGTTTGATGGTTAAAGTAACATTTATAAAAGTGAAATCTTGTCTGGTTTTGATTTTCTAAATTGGGGTCAGTCAGTGGATTCGATTCTTTTAGTTTGTTGGTGGTCTCCATGGGATCATAACATGGAGGCTAATCATCTCAGCCCAGGACATCGCTGCAGGAATTCCTCACAGTAGTGTCCTAGGCCCAACCATCTTCAGCTGCTTCATCAATGACCTTCCCTCCATCATAAGATAAGAAAAGCCGACATTCACTGATGATTGCACAATGTTCAGTACCATTCTCAACTCCTCAGGTACTAAAGCAGTCCGTGCCTGCAAGCAGCAAGACCTGGATAACATTCAGGCTTGGGCTGATTAGAGGCAAATAACCTTCATGCCACACAAGTAACATGCACTGACCATCTCCAACAATAGAGAATCTAACCATCTCCCTTGATGTTCAACATCATTACAATCTCTGAATGCCCCACTATCAACATGCTGGGGGTTACCATTGAACAGAAACTTAACAGTGGCAGCCATATCAATATTGTAGCTACAAGATCAGGTTGGAGGCTGAGAATTCTGCGGCAAGTAACTCACCTCCTGACTCCCCAAAGTCTGTCCAACATCTGCAAGGCACAAGTCTGGAATGTGATGGAATACTCTCCACTTGCCTGGATGAGTGCGGCTCCAACAACACTTGAGAACCTCAACATCATCCAGGCACAGAAGGAGGCTATTCAGCCTATCATATCCACGCTGGTTGATGAAGAGCTACCCAGCCTAATCTCACCTTCCTGCACTAGGTCCGTAGCTCTGCAATTCATGCTCTTGAAGTAGACATCCAAATACTTTTTAATTGTGGTGAGAGTTTCTGCCTCCAGCACCCATTCTGGCAGTGGGTTTATTCCCTCTCTACCTTCTGGGTGAAAAACTGTTTCCTCATCTCACCTCTAATCCTTCTAACAATTACTTTCAATCTATGTCCCCTGGTTTTTGACTCCTCTGCTAAGGTACATAGGGCATCCCTATTTACTCTTTCTAGGCCCCTCATAATTTTGTACATCTTAATTAAGCCAGCCCTCAGCCTCCTCTGCTCCAAGGAAAACAACACCAGCCTATCCCATCGTTCCTCATAGCTAAAATTTTCCACTCCTGTTAACATCCTCGTAAATCTCCACTGTGCCCTCTCCAGTGCAGTCACATCTTTCCTGTTCTGAGGTGACAAGAACTGTACGCAGAATTTGAGCTGTGGTCTAATTAGTGTTGTATACAGATCTAGCATAACCTCCCTGCTCTTATATTCAATGCCACAGCTAATAAAAGGAAGCATGCTATATAGCTTCTTAACCACCTTATCGACCTGTCCTGTTACCTTTAGGGTCTGTGGATATACACTCCAAGGTTCCTCTGTTCCTCTACACCACCCAGTATCCTTCCATTTATTGTGTATTCCCTTGCCTTGCTGCACCTCCCAAAATGCATTATCTTATTCTTCCCCAGATTCAATTCCATTTTCCACTTTTCTGCCCAACTGAGCAGACCACCTATATCTTCCTGCAGTCTAAAGCTTTCCTCCTCCCTGTCAACCACACAGCCAATTTTTGTACCAGCTGCAAACCTCTTTATCATGCCCTCTACATTTGAGTCTAACTCATTAATATAAACCACGAAAAGCAGGGACCAAGTATTGAGCCCTGCGGAACCCCAGTGTTAACAGCCTTCCAGTCACAGAAACACCTGTCAACCACTAGCCTTTGCTTCCTGCCAGTAAGCCAATTTTGGATCCAATTTGCCACTCTCCCTTGGATCCAAACGGCTTTTACTTTTTTGACCAGCTTGCCAAGTGGGACCTTGTTAAATGCCTTGCTAAAATTCATGTGGACCATGTCCACCACACTACCCTCATCAACCCTACTTATCACCTCCTCAAAAAATGTGATCAAGTTCGTCAAACATGACCTTCCCTTAACAAATTCATGCTATCTTTCCCTGATAAATCTATTCCTTTCTAAATGAAGGTTTATACTGTCCTTCCGAATTGACTCCAATAATTTGCCCACAGTCAAAGTTAAAGCTATAATTACTTTGATTATCCCTTCCTACCTTTTTAAACAATGGTACAATGTTGGCAGTCCTCCAATCCTCTGGCACCACTCCTGTAGCCAGGGAGAATTACAATAAAGGAAAGAAAGGCTTGCATTTATAGAGTGCCTTTCACAACCACTGGACCTCTCAAACGCTTTACAGTCAATTAATTAATGATGATCAGAGCCTCCAGAATTTCCTTCCTTGTGTCTTTCAACAACCTGGGATATATTTCATCCAAGCCAAGTGACCTATCTACTTTCAAAGGCATCAAACTCTGTAATCAATGTAAAAGACAAGGCTGAAGAATATGCAACCACCTTCAGCCAGAACTGCCAAAGATGATCTATCTCAGCCTCCTCCTGAGGTCCCCAGCATCACAGATGCCTGTCTTCAGCCAATTCAATTCACTCCACGTAATATTAAGAAACGGCTGAAGGCACTGGATACTGCAAAGGCTATGGGCCCTGACAATATTCCGGCACTAGTACCGAAAACTTTTTCTCCAGAACTGGTGGCCAAGCTGTTCCAGTACAGCTACAGCACTGGCATCTACCAAACAATGTGGAAAATTGCCAGGTATTTCCAGTCCACAAAAGCAGGACAAATCCAACCCAGCCAATTACCGCCCTATCAGTCTACTCTCGATCATCTGCAATGTGATGGAAAGTGTCACGACAGTGCTATCAAGGGAAACTTACTCAACAATAACCTGCTCAGTGATGCTCAGTTTGGTTTCTGCCAGGGCCGACTCGGCTCCTGACCTTACTACAGGCTTTGTCCAAATAAGGACAAAAGAGCTGAACTCAAGAGGTGAGGTGAAAGTGACTGCCCTTGACATCAAGGCAGCATTTGACTGAGAATGCATCAAAGAGCCTTAGCAAAACTGGAGTCAATGGGAATCAGGGGGAAAACTCTCCACTGACTGGAGTCACACATAGCAAAAAGAAAGATGGTTGTGGTTGTTGGAGGTCAATCATCTCAGTCCCAGGACATTACTGCAGGAGTTCCTCAGGGTAGTGTCCTAGGCCCAACCATCTTCAGCTGCTTCATCAATGACCTTCCCTCCATCATAAGGTCAGAGGAGGGAATGTTCACAGATGATTGCACAATGTTCAGCATCATTCATGACTCCTCAGATACCGAGGCAGTCCGTGTCCAAATGAAGCAAGACCTGGACAACATTCAGGCTTGGGCTGATAAGTGGAAAGTTACATTCATGCCACACAACTTACCTGAAGACAGGAGCAGCGGCAGCTGGGGGACCTAGGCGGAAACTGATCTAGAGCGGGAGGTGTAAAAGAGAGCGCAGGGCTCGAGGCCCTCACTTAGCTGAAGACAGGAGCGGCGGCGGCTGGCGGACCTGCTCTCTCCCTCTCGGCGCGCGCTCAGACTCAAAAAAAAACTTACAATGGCATCACGGGAAATCTGCAAGCTGATTGGTTGGGTGAGTAGCAGCTGTTAGTGTATTTAAATAGCTTAAAAAATAAGGTGAATGGTTTTTTTTGTTGAAAAAAATCCTCTGGTGATAAAGTGAGTACTACTAAAGTGTTTTTTTTAATTCAGTGTAACTTATTAAGGACTTTAGATTGTAGTGGGTAGAACAAGGCCCCCAGTGTAATTAGTATTTTTTAATTACGGGAGTAACTAATTAATCAAAGGGTAAGTCATGACAGGGGAGCTGAGCCCCATGATATGCTCCTCCTGCGCTATGTGGGAAAGCAGGGACGCTTGGTTGAAGGAAGGGCACGATTGGCAACTAAATATCCCAGGATATCGATGCATCAGGCGGGATAGAGAGGGAGGTAAAAGGGGTGGAGGAGTTGCAGTACTGGTCAAAGAGGATATCACAGCTGTGCTGAAGGAGGGCACTATGGAGGACTCGAGCAGTGAGGCAATATGGGCAGAACTCAAAAATAGGAAGGGCGCGGTAACAATGTTGGGGCTGTACTACAGGCCTCCCAACAGCGAGCGTGAGATAGAGGTACAAATATGTAAACAGATTATGGAAAGATGTAGGAGCAACAGGGTGGTGGTGATAGGAGATTTTAATTTTCCCAACATTGACTGGGATTCACTTAGTGTTAGAGGTCTAGATGGAGCAGAATTTGTAAGGAGCATCCAGGAGGGTTTTCTAGAGCAGTATGTAAATAGTCCAACTCGGGAAGGGGCCATACTGGACCTGGTGTTGGGGAATGAGCCCGGCCAGGTGGTTGATGTTTCAGTAGGGGACTACTTTAGGAATCGTGATCACAATTCCGTAAGTTTTAGAATACTCATGGACAAAGACGAAAGTGGTCCTAAAGGAAGAGTGCTAAATTGGGGGAAGGCCAACTATACCAAAATTCGGCAGGAGCTGGGGAATGTAGATTGGGAGCAGCTGTTTGAAGATAAATCCACATTTGATATGTGGGAGGCTTTTCAAGAGAGGTTGATTAGCGTGCAGGAGAGACATGTTCCTGTGAAAATGAGGGATAGAAATGGCAAGATTAGGGAACCATGGATGACAGGTGAAATTGTGAAACTAGCTAAGAGGTAAAAGGAAGCATACGTAAGGTCTAGGCGGCTGAAGAAAGACAAAGTTTTGGAAGAATATCGGGAATGTAGGACCAATCTGAAACGAGGAATTAAGAGGGCTAAAAGGGGTCATGAAATATCTTTAGCAAACAGGGTTAAGGAAAATCCCAAAGCCTTTTATTCATATATAAGGAGCAAGAGGGTAACTGGAGAAAGGATTGGCCCACTTAAGGACAAAGGAGGAAAATTATGCGTGGAGTCAGAGAAAATGGGTGAGATTCTAAACGAGTACTTTGCATCGGTATTCACCGAGGAGAGGGACATAACGGATGTTGAGGTTAGGGATAGATGTTTGATTACTCTCGGTCAAGTCGGCATAAGGAGGGAGGAAGTGTTGGGTATTCTAAAAGGCATTAAGGTGGACAAGTCCCCAGGTCCGGATGGGATCTATCCCAGGTTACTGTGGGAAGCGAGGGAGGAAATAGCTGGGGCCTTAACAGATATCTTTGCAGCATCCTTAAACACGGGTGAGGTCCCGGAGGACTGGAGAATTGCTAATGTTGTCCCCTTGTTTAAGAAGGGTAGCAGGGATAATCCAGGTAATTATAGACCGGTGAGCCTGATGTCAGTGGTAGGGAAATTGCTGGAGAAGATACTGAGAGATAGGATCTATTCCCATTTGGAAGAAAATTGGCTTATCAGTGATAGGCAACATGGTTTTGTGCAGGGAAGGTCATGTCTTACCAACTTAATAGAATTCTTTGAGGAAGTGACAAAGTTGATTGATGAGGGAAGGGCTGTAGATGTCATATACATGGACTTCAGTAAGACGTTTGATAAGGTTCCCCATGGTAGGTTGATGGAGAAAGTGAAGTCGCATGGGGTCCAGGGTGTACTAGCTAGATGGATAAAGAACTGGCTGGGCAACAGGAGACAGAGAGTAGCAGTGGAAGGGAGTTTCTCAAAATGGAGACGTGTGACCAGTGGTGTTCCACAGGGATCCGTGCTGGGACCACTGTTGTTTGTGATATATATAAATGATTTGGAGGAAAGTATAGGTGGTCTGATTAGCAAGTTTGCAGACGACACTAAGATTGGTGGAGTAGCAGATAGTGAAGGGGACTGTCAGAGAATACAGCAGAATATAGATAGATTGGAGAGTTGGGCAGAGAAATGGCAGATGGAGTTCAATCCGGGCAAATGCGAGGTGATGCATTTTGGAAGATCCAATTAAGAGTGAACTATACAATAAATGGAAAAGTCCTGGGGAAAATTGATGTACAGAGAGATTTGGGTGTTCAGGTCCATTGTTCCCTGAAGGTGGCAACGCAGGTCAATAGAGTGGTCAAAAAGGCATACGGCATGCTTTCCTTCATCGGACGGGGTATTGAGTACAAGAGTTGGCAGGTCATGTTACAGTTGTATAAGGCTTTGGTTCGGCCACATTTGGAATACTGCGTGCAGTTCTGGTCGCCACATTACCAAAAGGATGTAGATGCTTTGGAGAGGGTGCAGAGGAGGTTCACCAGGATGTTGCCTGGTATGGAGGGCGCTAGCTATGAAGAGAGGTTGAGTAGATTAGGATTATTTTCATTAGAAAGACGGAGGTTGAGGGGGGACTTGATTGATGTGTACAAAATCATGAGAGGTATAGACAGGGTGGATAGCAAGAAGCTTTTTCCCAGAGTGGGGATTCAATTATTAGGGGTCACGAGTTCAAGGTGAGAGGGGAAAAGTTTAGGGGGGATATGCGTGGAAAGTTCTTTACGCAGAGGGTGTTGGGTGCCTGGAACGCGTTGCCAGCGGAGGTGGTAGACGCGGGCATGATAGCGTCTTTTAAGATGTATCTAGACAGATACAGGAAGCAAAGAGATACAGACCCTTAGAAAATAGGCGACAGGTTTAGATAGAGGATGTGGATCGGCGCAGGCTTGGAGGGCCGAAGGGCCTGTTCCTGTGCTGTAATTTTCTTTGTTCTTTGTTCCAGTGACCCTGATAATCATGTGTGCAGGAAGTGTATCCATCTGCAGCTACTGGCTACCCACATTATGGAGCTGGAGCTGCAGGTGGATTCACTGTGGAGCATCTGCGATGCTGAGGACGTCATGGATAGTGCGTTTAGTGAGGTGGTCACACTGCAGGGAATGGCTGCAGAGGCAGAAAAGGATGGGTACCCACCAGACGGAGTAGTAGGCGCAGGCAGGTAGTGCAGGAGTCCCCTGCGGCCATCGCCCTCTCAAACAGATATTCCGCTTTGGATACTGTTGGGGGGGGATGACCTCTCAGGGGAAAGCAGCAACAGCCAAGTTCGTGGCACCATGGAGGGCTCTGCTGCGCAGCAGGGGAGGAAAGGGGGTGGAAGAGCTATAGCGATAGGGGATTCGATCATAAGGGGTGCAGATAGGTGTTTCTGTGGCCGCAAACGAGACTCCAGGATGGTATGTTGCCTCCCTGGTGCTCGGGTCAAGGATGTCTCGGAGCAGCTGCAGGACATTCTGAAGGGGGAGGGTGAACAGTCAGAGGTCGTGATACACATTGGTACCAACGACATAGGTAGAAAGAGGGATGAGGTCCTGCAACAAGAATTTAGGGAGCTGGGTAGCAGATTAAAAAGCAGGACCTCAAAGGTTGTAATCTCTGGATTACTCCCTGTGCCAAGTGCTAGTGAGTATAGGAATAGGAGGATAGAGCAGATGAATGCGTGGCTGAGGAGATGGTGCAGGAGGGAGGGCTTTAGGTGTCTGGATCACTGGGCCTGTTTCTGGCAAAGCTGGGACCTGTACAAGTTGGATGGGTTGCACCTGAACCAGAACGGGACCAACATCCTTGCTGGGAGGTTTTTGCTAGTGCTGTTGGGGGGAGTGGGTGGAGGGTTTAAACTAATTTGACAGGGGGATGGGATACAGAGTGGAGGTACAGTAGGGGATGAGGCACAGCCAAATGTAGAAGAAAAACTGAGTCAGTCTGGAAGATGGAGCAAATATAGACCTGTTAAGGCACAAGTGAAAAATGCAAGGCTGGATTGCATATACTTTAATACAAGGAGTCTCACTAATAAGGCAGATGAATTGAGAGTGATGATTCGCACATGGGATTATGATATTATTGCTATCACAGAGACATGGCTGAGGGAGGGGCAGGACTGGCAACTCAATATTTCAGGGTATAGAATTTTCAGGCGTGATAGGGGAAGGGGCAAAAGAGGAGGTGGTATTGCACTGTTGACCAAAGAATCAATTACTGCAGTAAGGAGGGATGATATCTTAGAAGGTTCCTCAAATGAGGCCATATGGTTAGAACTTAAGAACAAAAGGGGGGGCAATCACTTGGCTGGGTGTGTACTACAGGCCTCCAAACAGTCAGGGAGAGATAGAGGAACAGATATGTAGGCAAATCTCAGAGAGGTGTACAAATAATAGGATAATAATAATAGGGGATTTCAACTTACCTCATATCAACTGGGATAGTCTTAGTGCAAAAGGCTTAAAGGCGGGTGGGGGGGGAAATTCTTAAAATGCATACAGGAGAGCTTTTTGAGCCAGTACGTAGAAAGTCCTACAAGAGAAGGGGTAGTACTGGACCTAATCCTAGGGAATGAAGCTAGACAAGTGGTAGAAATATCAGTGGGAGAGCATTTCGGGGATAGTGGCCATAACTCTAAGATTTAAGGTAGTTATGGAAAAGGACAAAGACGGGCCAGAAATGTACTGAATTGGGGGAAGGCCGATTTCAATTTGATAAAACAGGATCTGGCCAAAGTGGACTGGGAGCAGCTACTTGTAGGAAAGTCTACATCAGGCCAGTGGGAGGCATTCAAAGAGGAAATAGTGAAAGTTCAGAGCCAACAAGTACCCTTTAAGGTGAAGGGTATGACCAACATGTCCAGGGAACCCTGGATGTCAAGGGATATAGAGTATTGGATCAGAAAAAAAAGGAGGCTTATGGCAGATTCGGAGCGCTAAAAACACCGGAGGCATTAGAGGAGTTTCGAAAGTCTTGGGTGGCACTTAAAAAAGTAATTAGGAGAGCGAAGAGGGGACATGAAAAAACATTGGCAGTCAATATAAAGGAAAATCCTAAGGCGTTTTATAAATATATTAAGGGCAAGAGGATAACCAGGGAAAGCGTAGGGCCCATTAGGGACCAAGTGGCAATCTGTGTGTGGAGTTGGAGGACAGAGGTGAGGTTTTAAATGATTACTTTTCATCTGTTTTCACTGTGGAGAAGGACGATGTAGGTGTAGAGATCAGGGAGGGGGATTGGGATCTGCTTGAACATATTAGCATTGGAAGGGAGGAAGTTTTAGATGCTCTAGCAGGTTTAAAAGTGGATAAGTCCCCAGGCCCAGATGAGATGTATCCCAGGTTGTTGTGTGAGGCAAGGGAGGTGATAGCAGGGACACTGACACAAATTTTCAGATCCTCTCTGGCCATGGGAGAGGTGCCAGAGGACTGGAGGACAGCGAATGTGGTACCATTATTCAAGAAGGGTAGCAAGGATAGACCAGATAATTACAGGCCATCAGTGGTTGGGAAACTATTGGAAAAAATTCTGAGGGACAGGATTAATCTCCACTTGGAGAGGCAGGGAGTAACCAGGGAAAGTCAGCAAGGCTTTATCGGGGGAGGTCATGTCTAACTAACTTGATTGAATTTTTCGAGGAGCTGACTAGATGTGTCAATGAGGGTAAAGCTGTTGATGTCGTCTACATGGACGTCAGTAAGGCTTTTGATAAGGTCCGGCATGGGAAATTGGTTGAGAAGGCAAGAGCCCATGGGATCCAGGGCAATTTGGCAAATTGGATCCAAAATTGGCTTGGTGGCAGGAAACAGAGGATAATGGTCGAGGGTTGTTTTTGTGAGTGGAAGCCTGTGAAGTGTGAGGTGATGCGTTTTGGGAGGACTAACAAGGCAAGGGAATATACAATGGATAGTAGGACCCTAGGACGTACAGAGGGTCAGAGGGACCTTGGTGTACTTGACCATAGATCACTGAAGGCAGCAGCACAGATAGATAAGGTGGTTAAGAAGGCATACGGGATACTTGCCTTTATTAGCTGAGGCACAGAATATACGAGTAGGGAGGTACCTGTTGGGGACGAGAAAGGTAACCTATGTATGGAGGTCAAGGATGTGGGTAAGATTCCTCATGAATGCTTTGTGGATGTCTTCACAAAAGAGGGGGAGAATGATGATGGCTCAGTTAAGGAGGAAGGGTGTGAAATATTGGATGGGATAAACATTGTAAGAGAGGAAGTTTGTTGCATTCCTTCACTGGATGTGGGAGTCGCTGGCTCGGCCAACATTTTTTGCCCATCCCTAATTGCCCTTGGGAAGGTGGTGGTGAACCACCTTCTTGAACCACTGCGGTCCATGTGGTGTAGGTACACCCACAGTGCTGTTAGGAAGGGACTTCCAGGATTTTGATTCAGCAACAGTGAAGGAACAATGATATAGTTCCAAGTAAGGATGCTGTCTGACCTGGAGGGGAACTTGCAGGGGGTGATGTTCCCATGCATTTGCTGTCCTTCTCCTTCGAGGTGGTAGAGGTCTCAGGTTTGGAAGGTGCTGTAGAAGGAGCCTTGGTGAGTTGCATCTTGTAGATAGTATACACTTCTGCCACTGTGCTGTGGTGGAGGAAGTGAATGTTGAAGGTTGTGAATGGGTGCCAATCAAGTGGCTGCTTTGTCCTAGATGGTGTCAAGCTTCCTAAGTATTGTTGGAGCTGCATTTCATCTTGGCAAGTGGCGAGTGTTCCATCACACTCCTGTCTTGTGCCATGATGTTTATTTGACACCCCCCCACCCCACCCCCAGCACTGATAAACATCCCTCCTCCCCCGTCTCCACCAGTGTCGCATCTCGTTTCCCCAGACGGGGATCCGAAGGCACGGGAGTGCTGGCCACCGTGTCGACGATCGCCCCAGGCCCTCAAGATCTGAGCTAAGTATACGTAAATGCATTCATTTTATTAATTTGAATATGGTGATTGTGGTCCAGTCGCATAGCGGCAGGGGGGCCGCCACAGTGCCTCATCACCGCTGGGAGGGTCGGGCCGGGCCTTGCCGGTGTCAAGGTCCATGGCGGGCCTTATCTGGAGCCATCTTCGGGCTCCCCCACCAGGGATTTCAACATCGAGGGCTGCTTAAAATCCAGCCCAATGTGACTGAAATAACTGTAAAGCCAAATTTATGACAACACCAGATGGCTGAGATCCTGCAGTAGTACAGCACAGGACAAGAAGAAATCATTCCTGCAACAATGAGGAGCTCACCAAGGCAGAAAGGAGGGCTCCCTGGGATGACTAGAGGCAGTGGGGCTGCTGTTGCACGAGTACAAGCTGTTCAAATTACAGTTGGAGGGTGAGTTATACCTATTGTAAAGCAATGACAAAGCTTGGAATATGTGAAGGGAAATATGGAATAACTATAAGTGTAAAGAAAGAGATTTTGCAAACAGCTGCTTGAACTACACAAAATAGTCAACACACTTAGTACGGTTTAAATGGCACATTTATAATTGACACCTATTGTGACACAGGATGTCTGTTTGCTGTACATGGGTGACAACTGCATCAAGGTCTTGTGGCTCTTATGTGACTCTCTCCTGTGTGTGTGCGAAGGTTGGGCGACTGACTCATGGAGCTTAGCAATTGCTCCTGCAACTTAAGTAAGTTTTAATATATTTTAGATAGCCAATAAAACATTGATACTTTTCTTAACTGCATGGCATTGACTACTCTCTAAATATGTATTGACACGCCTATGGCTTTACCAATTGGTTAGAACCATTTGTCCAAACTAGGCCCATCCCCAGGATCAGCGGGAACAGTGCAAGTGGTGGGGATTGTGTTACAATAATGATGACAATCTCCTTACTGAAAAGTAAAAGCCCCAGAAGATAAACAACTGTTCCCAAGTTTATAGAGAATGCAGTTTTCAAGTTGAGCTTTGGTTTTAAGCGTATATATTCAATTTAAAAGAAAACACCTGAATGACTTTTGAGGTTTAACAAAACTTGAAAACTGCAGAAGCAATGAACTTTCAGCATTTAATCGAGTTACATTTGTTTTCCTCTTGGAATTTTTAAAAATTTATAACTGCATACATCAACAAACTTAACTAGTAGTGCATTTCTGGTACATACCACATATACTTATGAGGAGTACTTAATGGGTTTGAGGGAATGGACAAGCCATCATCTCATAGAAAGGCGATTGAGTTCAAGGGGCGGAATGGCCTATTCCTATTTGTAAGGCTGTTTGAAACTCATTTCCTAGGTCCCCTCTTTCACAAGATGCTAAAGCCTGCACCCCCAATATTGTCAGATCCCTGCAACTTTCAGTGCTCCAAAACCCTTCTTAAATCCTACTGAATGGTAAGAACCTCCCATCCAGCACCTCCCCGCCCCCCCGCCCCCCGCCCACTGGAAGGTGCTGCAAACCTTTTCCAGTACTCACAAAGTGCTAAAGTTTTTAACTACTAGTCCCTAATTCCAGAACTATCCCATATGCTCCCAGACCTCGAGAACTCGCTCCCAAATTCCCTCAGATTCTAGTGATATGTGGGAGTCTTTCAAACGTCAGCTGATTAGAATCCAGGACCAGCATGTTCCTGTGAGGAAGAAAGACAAGTTTAGCAAGTTTCGGGAAGCTTGGATAACACGGGATATTGTGAGCCTAGTCAAAAAGAAAAAGGAAGCATTTGTAAGGGCTGGAAGGCTAGGAACAGATGAAGCACTTGAGGAATATAAAGACAGTAGGAAGGAACTTAAGCAAGGAGTTAGGAAGGCTAAAAGGGGTCATGAAAAGTCATTGGCAAACAGGATTAAGGAAAATCCCAAGGCTTTTTATACATATATAAAGAGCAAGAGGGTAACCAGGGAAAGGGTTGGCCCACTCAAGGACAGAGATGGGAATCTATGCATGGAGCCAGAGGAAATGGGCGAGGTGCTAAATGAGTACTTTGCATCAGTATTCACCAAGGAGAAGGACTTGGTGGATGCTGAGCCTCGGGAAGGGAGTGCAGATAGTCTCAGTCATCTCATTATCAAAAAGGAGGAGGTGTTGGGTGTCTTGTAAAGCATTAAGGTAGATAAGTCCCCAGGGCCTGATGGGATCTACCCCAGAATACTAAGGGAGGCAAGGGAAGAAATTGCTGGGGCCTTGACAGAAATCTTTGCATCCTCATTGGCTACAGGTGAGGTCACAGAGGACTGGAGAATAGCCAATGTTGTTCCTTTGTTTAAGAAGGGTGGGAAGGATAATCCAGAAAATTATAGGCCGGTGAGCCTTACGTCAGTGGTAGGGAAACTATTAGAGAGGATTCTTCGGGACAGGATTTGCTCCCATTTGGAAACAAACAAACTTATTAGCGAGAGACAGCATGGTTTTGTGAAGGGGAGGTCGTGTCTTACTAATTTGATTGAGTTTTTTGAGGAAGTGACGAAGATGATTGATGAGGGAAGGGCGGTGGATGTTGTCTATATGGACTTTAGTAAAGCCTTTGACAAGGTCCCGCATGGCAGACTGGTGCAAAAGGTGAAGTCACACGGGATCAGAGGTGAGCTGGTAAGATGGAGACAGAACTGGCTCAGTCACAGAAGACAGAGCGTAACAGTGGATGGGTGTTTTTCTGAATGGAGGGATGTGACTAGTGGTGTTCCGTAGGGATCAGTGCTGGGACCTTTGCTGTTTGTAGTATATATAAATGATTTGGAGGAAAATGTAGCTGGTCTGATTAGTAAGTTTGCGGATGACACAAAGGTTGTGGAGTTGCGGATAATGATGAGGATTGTCAGAGGATACAGCAGGATATAGATCGGTTGGAGACTTGGGCGGAGAAATGGCAGATGGAGTTTAATGCGGACAAATGTGAGGTAATGCATTTTGGAAGGTCTAATGCAGGTGGGAGGTATACAGTAAATGGCAGAACCCTTAGGAGTATTGACAGGCAGAGAGATCTGGGCGTACAGGTCCACAGGTCACTGAAAGTGACAATGCAGGTGGATAAGGTAGTCAAGAAGGCATTCGGCATGCTTGCCTTCATCTGTCGGGGCATAGAGCATAAAAATTGGTGAGTCATGTTGCAGCTGTACAGAACCTTAGTTAGGCCACACTTAGAATATTGCGTGCAATTCTGGTCGCCACACTACCAGAAGGACGTGGAGTCTTTGGAGAGGGTACAGAAGAGGTTTACCAGGATGTTGCCTGGTCTGGAGGGCATTAGCTATGAGGAGAGGTTGGATAAACTCGGATTGTTTTCACTGGAACGACGGAGGTGGAGGGGCGACATGATAGAGGTTTACAAAGTTATGAGTGGCATGGACAGAGTGGATAGTCAGAAGCTTTTTCCCAGGGTGGAAGAGTCAGTTACTAGGGGACATAGGTTTAAGATGCGAGGGGCAAAGTTTAGAGGGGATGTGCGAAGCAAGTTTTTTACACAGAGGGTGGTGAGTGCCTGGAACTTGCTGCCAGGGGAGGTGGTGGAAGCAGATACGATAGCGACGTTTAAGAGACATCTTGACAAATATATGAATAGGAAGGGAATAGAGGGATATGGGCTCCGGAAGTGCAGAAGGTGTTAGTTTCGGCAGGCATCAAGATCGGCGCAGGCTTGGAGGGCCGAATGGCCTGTTCCTGTGCTGTGCTGTTCTTTGTTCTTTGATTCCAAAAATCAGGCCCGTTTCAGTGTTCCTAAATACTCCCTCACTAGTGTTTATGGGAGCCCTGTGCCAATGTCATTAGACTCTGGGAGCTCAACTCAAAGTATTGCAAGAGATCACATCCCAGATACCAGAGGCACGCTCAGTGATGATAAGTCAGTGGCTATTAATATAATACTCCTTGTTCTTATATAACCTCCTACAAGCTTCTTCAATAAACATATGATGCACCATATGTTTTAATGACAAATCTACCTCTATAACCTTTTCTGGGCCAATTATGCTTTATTATCTGAGAAGCTTACAGCTGTCAAGGTTACTGGGCTGCCTCCCTGGGTAGACAGTGTACCAATTATTACCTACCTTTGTGGGCCCTTGTTAGGAATGCACAGCACTAATAAAAGCTGCCATTCTCCAGAATAGTCTGCTGATAATAATGTGTTGTATTCTTCAGGGCCAGACACATTTTTCATCCTTTCCACGTGCTTTTAAAAAAAAAATTCTGTTATGTGCTGCAGCAAACAAGGTCAATTAAATGAAGCATTAAATTCCCTGGTGTCCGCTTCATGGTTTCTGAAACTGATTTGTATCCAATGAAATAAAAGTCTGGGACAGATCCTGATTGTTAATGTTTTTATTAACTATTGAATTTGCCATCACATCATCAGACTAACATTATTTCCTAGCTGGTAATTCAATGGTAGGATACTAAAAATTGATGAGGTGAATTCTACTCAAAAGGATTCAGAAAATGAGCCTCCACAGTAAAATGTTTATGGTTATTTTAAAATGAAGAGTTGAACCCCAAGTCATAACCCAGGTAAATTGATTAAGATTTATGCCAGTTTCTCCACTTTAGATTCACAGCTAAACTCCTGGAATCACACCCATATGCAACATTATTTTTGTCCTTTCAACAAGTTTTTTTTTTAACCACAATATCTGTTGACAGCTAAAATGACTCCACAGATGACTGTATTTATTTCTGAAGATTTTCGGGCACCATATCTATATTCACAATGGTGTAGTGATTATATACCCATTTTGCATGATGGCTGTACAAGTTTGTGACATTTTGCACAGCAATTAACTCGCTAAGTCTCTGAGTCCCTTGTGGTTTGGGTTAGGATGTAATGCATTGCAATATTTATCCATGTAATTGAAATATATTTATCCAAGCCACCCATTAGTCAAAGAGAATACACACCCAAGACTTAGTCTAAGGGTAGAGAAAAAGTATGCATATCAGTGTCTGGTCATAAGAGGTAAATGGGTGAGATTTTCACTCATTTAAAATCCACCCACTTGCACAAGAGTTAATATCGGGCTTCTGTCCTTGACTGTCAATGTATCCAGGTCCCTAGTGGGAACAGAGATTTAGTATGTAATGATCAAAGAGAGTGTTATGTACGGAAGGAGCCGTAATGAAATAAACAAGGAAATGGAAGAACTATGAATTTTTAAAAATCAACTGTAAAACAAAACCACAAAACATGGCCACTTTTACCACAGTCAAAATGGAGTATTGGTCACGTGACCCTTCCTGCACTGGAAATTAACAAACATGTCTACAAGAATGGAACTCGTTCACCTCGTCTGAAATAGCTCTGGGAAGAGCCCCTTTGAAATTCAAAAGAGCAGTATTGCATTAATGACTCTTATCAACATGAATGAACTAACAAAGGATTCTGGAGATCGACAGACTCACGCACAAACCAAAACTGAACAGCTTTGAAATAGCATTGTATTAACAGAAGGATCCCCATTCAGACATCAATCGATAGCCATGGTCTCCACTTCCTGGTTCATTGTATGGTCACACCAGGGGAGCAAGCCATGTGTCTCCTAACAGAAACTCTAATGTTAAGAATTTTTACCTTAAAAAGGTAACCCGTTGGAGGGGGGGGGGGGGGTGGGGAAGATCAAGCTAGCACATTCAGAAAGCGGTCCAGCCAGGGACTGTGAAAGAGACCCCGCCAAGCAAGGAAGAAGCTCTGCTGCTAATTCTACACTTCAGCTTGCTGCAGCAGAGAACTTCAAGGGACCACCAGCTCCAGTCTGAAGTTTTAAACACAAGAAAATCTACAACACTCAGCAAGTTCAAGACTACAAACACCCAGGCCTGCAACTTTAAAAGACAGTATCCTCTTGAAAGGATTCAACAGGTTTACCATAAACCATGAACACCTACCTCACTTTAAACTTTAAACTACTTACCCATTTTTTCCCTATCTATCTATTTTTGGGTATGTGCGTGTGAGTGAATGCATGTGTTAGAGTCATAGAGTCATCGAGTTATACAGCACAGAAACAGGCCCTTCAGCCCATCGTGTCTGTGCCGGCCATCAAGCACCTAACTATTCTAATCCCATTTTCCAGCACTTGGCCCATGGCCTTGGATGCTATGACGTTTCAAGTGCTCATCTAAATACTTCTTAAATGTTGTGAGGGTTCCTGCCTCTACCACCTCTTCAGGCAGTGCGTTCCAGATTCCAACCACCCTCTAGGTGAAATTTTTTTTCGCAAATCCCCTCTAAACCTCCTATCCCTTACCTTAAATCTATGCCCCCTGGTTATTGACCCCTCCGCTAAGGGAAAAAGTTTCTTCCTATCTAACCTATCAATGCCCCTCATAATTTTGTATACCTCAATCATAACTCCCCTCAGCCTTCTTTACTCTAAGGAAAACAACCCTAGCCTTTTCAGTCTCTCTTCATAGCTGAAATGCTCCAGCCTCACAACATCCTGGTGAATCTCCACTGCACCCTCTCCAGTGCAATCACATCCTTCCTATAGTGTGGTGCCCAGAACTGTACACAGTAGTCCAGCTGTGGCCTAACTAGCATTTTATACAGCTCCATCATAACTTCCCTGTTCTTATATTCTATGCCTCAGCTAATGAAGGCAAGTATCCCATATGCTTTCCGAACCACCTTATCTACCTGTGCTGCTGCCTTCAGTGATCTATGGACAAGTACACCAAGGTCCCTCTGTACTTCCTAGGGTCCTACCATCCATTGTATATTCCCTTGCCTTGTTGGTCCTCCCAAAACGCATTACCTCACACTTCTCAGGATTACATTCCATTTGCCACAGCTCCGCCCATCTTACCAGCCCATCTATATCATCCTGTAATCTAAGGCTTTCCTCCTCACTATTTATGACACCACCATATTGATGAGGTTGTGACCATTTTGGGAATTGTGCAAAAATAAATAGTTATCGTTTTTAAACTGCAAGAAAACCTGTCCTTTGTCTGCTTATTTGACCCTAAAAACACCCATGACTAACTCACCATTTTTAACAAAACACAATTCCGGTCAGTTGGGAGGTGAACAGTGGGAACTACCCACACCTCTTTCTATTTGTCCATAACAAGAGGTAAATATACGAAAAGGCAATGCATCAGCATCTTGGGTAACCACATTTGTACCACCATCCAACAGCTAAGGTATTGGATATACATAAGCAATGTTAAACTTTACCAGCAGTGTCAATAGTTATACAAAAACAAGCTTCTGCAAACAAAAGAAAAAACAACTTAAAGTTTCCCTTGTTCACAACTGAAGAAGGGAAAAGATTTTTGAAACTCCATTGAGATACTATCATTGAGTCAGAATCCTTCAGTTTTAAATGTATCTTAATTCACTTCACTCATAACACTGGCAACAGAAATTTATCCAGGGCACTCCTCAATGATGTCATCAACAAACTCTGATACTGGGATTTATTTAACTGATATACAGAGCACTCGAGCTTATTATTATACCTCTCTATCAAGAGTTGTGTAAAAGCAGCATGGGTTGCCTCACCGTCCCTCAACAGTCAAGCTGAGATTGATGACTTTCTGTGGTTAATCACCATTGGGATCCAAGGCAGCTCTGAATACCGGTATAATGCTCCTTTAAATATAGCTTTGTCTCTTCTTGATGAAGAGATATCACCAGGAAATTTACTTAGTCGTTATAACAATTTATGGACTGAGCAGTGATTACAATGGATAACCAATAAGAAGGTAATTGAGTGGTTTTCTAAATATAAAAACATTTGGTTGTAATGAAAACACAAAAAAGAAGAATTTAACTGGGCTTCTCTGCCATGTAATCTGTTCTGAATCTGAGATGAAAGTTTCTTCAAATTGATCTCTTCACTGAAAATGTCATGTGGAGTGAAAAGTGTTCTAAAAGAATTGGGTCCTCAAATCCCAGTGGGGTGCAAGAGTATAACTGGGACAGATACTCCAAGGGGCTGGAATTAGATTTGCTGGGTTTCCAGCCCATGCATTCTACAGCCCTACTTTTGACCTGGAGTGAGTCTTCCAGTTGCACTCAGTCCACTGAAAGCACTGTGTGCCTGTCACCCAGGATGCCACTTGATAAGCCCATATCGACCTCATAAAGGACCTAAACAGCTGAGGTAATCACTTTTTCAAGGGATTAATTATTCATTGTGGCCATAATTTTTATAATTTAAAAAGAAAGGCGTTTAAAAAAAAACTCCTCTTCATCCATTTAGGGCCTTTCATTGCTCCAACCTGATTGGCAGAATGGCATTCCAATTTCTTGACACATCCTCATGGCAGAACCCACCTTGGTGCCTCTACAGGCAGGATCCTTTCCCTGGAAATTTTGATACGGTCAATGTCCTTTGCTGCGGGTGGCCAGATGTTCCTGCTTGACCATAGTTTTCGCGGAAAAGCAAGCGACCAAGGATTCCAGGGCTTTGGACTTTATAACTTTAAGATAGAAGGGAATTAAAACCCCACAGGAAAGTTCAAGCCTCAAATAATATGCATACATTAATTAAGTTTAGCTTTTATGGTTCATCTGTACCTCAATTTTATTCGTACTTTGGAACTTTTGCTGTCTATGTATAATTTAGATTTTGGTGCACAATTTAAATGCTCCTCTTAAGGACCTTTAGAAGATTAGATTAGATTAGATTAGAGATACAGCACTGAAACAGGCCGTTCGGCCCACCGAGTCTGTGCCGAACATCAACCACCCATTTATACTAATCCTACACTAATCCCATATTCCTACCAAACATCCCCACCTGTCCCTATATTTCCCTACCACCTACCTATACTAGTGACAATTTATAATGGCCAATTTACCTATCAACCTGCAAGTCTTTTGGCTTGTGGGAGGAAACCGGAGCACCCGGAGAAAACCCACGCAGACACAGGGAGAACTTGCAAACTCCACACAGGCAGTACCCGGAATCGAACCCGGGTCCCTGTAGCTGTGAGGCTGCGGTGCTAACCACTGCGCCACTGTGCCGCCCACAGTGCCAGACTTTGTGGAAGTACTTATTTGTGGTTCAAGTTCTTTCAATAGTCTGAGTATTATTCCTTAACTCCACTTCCAATACCTTGTGGCTCCAAACTTCTATGGGTTGAGTTCCACTGAGCTTGCTCCATGCAACTGTGGATGATCTGCAGAGCTGAGTCTATCAAAATTTGCTGGGTCAGCTCATTTAATATCCATTGGCAGTTGGCTAGTGCAAGTCACATGTGAAACTGGAGTAATGTGTTGGAGGTGCTTGCAATTTAAAGAGCAGTCTTCAGAAAGCCAAGATTGCAGAACATGGCTTGGAGAGCAGCAGATGAGTGTAGGAATGTGTTTGGCTCATTGAGTTGACCGTTAGCACTGGTGGCTCATGTGATTTGCGCCCTACTTTTCAAGAAGGTCCTCACTGACAGCTGAAGCAGAACAAAGAAAGGTAACGTAAATAAAAACGAAAGAGCTCACAATTTATTGAAAGTTACCTCCAAAAACATCTCAAGGAGATTCAGCAGGAAATTGGGAGACAGCTGGGAAGAAAGAAAGAAGGAAAGAAAGAAGAAAGGAAAAGAAAGGATGTACATTCCAGAGTGCTTTACAAGCAATGAAGTACTTTGTAGCATCGTCACCATTGTAATGAAGGAAAAGCTGCAGCAAAATTGCACACAGCAAAGCCCCACAAACGATGAAGTGACAATGACCAGATAATCTGTCTTCTCGCTTGAGGGATAAGTAGTGATCAGGACATGGCAGAGAATTTCTGTTATTTGGGTAAAATGGGCTTGAGTTTAACATCTCATCTGACAGTGCAACACTCTCTCAGTACTGCACTGTGGTGTCAGCCTAGATAATATGCTCAAGTCTCTTGAGTGGGGTGAACCCACAACTTTTTGATCCAATGGTGAGAGTTCTACCATTAAGCAAAAGCTGACACGATGGGAGGAAGCTACAAGAAAATTTGTCTCATGCTAAATGGGGAAAGTTGGTACTAGCTCTGAATTCAACTCTCCCACCCCCAGAGCTGCAGATCAGTGCTACATGTTTAATGACCTGCTGATGTCAAGAAAGGTGACATAGTGACGAGAGTCATAGAGAGACACAGCACCAAAACAGGCCCTTCAGCCCACTGAGTCTGTGCTGACCATCAACCACCCTTTTATACTAATCCTACATTAATCCCATTTTTCCTCTCACATCCCCACCTTCCCTCAATTCTCCTACCGACACTAGGGGCAATTTTTACAATGGCCAATTTACCTATCAACCCACAAGTCTTTGACATGTGGGAGGAAACCCACACAGTCACAGGGGGACGTTGCAAACTCTGCACAGGCAGTATCCAGAACTGAACCCAGGCCACCGGAGCTGTGAGGCTGTGGTGCTATCCACTGCACCACCCTTTTCTCTATTCTCCCTTTTCTTCCTTAGACACCAGTACAATCTTCAACATCTCTCCTCTCCTCAAATAGCCCTCCTGAGAGTTGCATGGAAACAGTGGGTATATCCAGTCACCCAGAAGCCAATTGTTGACATCATTTTCTCCCTTCAAGTTCTCAGGGACGGCCAAATTCCAAAGCAGGAATGCATCATAGAAACATCCAGCAAATGTCATTTTATCACTGAGGATCCTATGAATGTTGTCACGTGCAATTTATAGATTCAGGGAATGGAACCATTTTCTATTAAGCGTAACTGTAGGAGCTTGTGAGGTGATATTGGTGCCATCTGTTGCATCTTGGTCCTTGGGAAAGCCAGTAACTTGATTATACTGGATTTCCCTATCTCACTGCTGATTTGCTGTGATGCCAAATTGCAGGAATTCTCGAGCTCTCATGAAAAATGTGTCAATCACTAGGTAGTATTCGGGCTGATATTAGAAAAATGCTCTGTGGCTGACTGAAATGACCCAGTGCTATCAATGTTGAGTGCATAGATGACCTTCATAATCACAGACAGGGCAATGCAGACAGATGTTTTTGGCTGCAGATCCTCATGCAGTCAGCAGCATTGCTCTTGCGTTGTCTTTAGTAAAGTGCACTCAAACATCTTTGTAATGTCTTC
This sequence comes from Heterodontus francisci, assembly GCF_036365525.1. Classification (NCBI taxonomy): domain Eukaryota; kingdom Metazoa; phylum Chordata; class Chondrichthyes; order Heterodontiformes; family Heterodontidae; genus Heterodontus; species Heterodontus francisci. Next base: position 74,502,483 of record NC_090376.1, read on the forward strand.
ATAGAACCTGTGTTCCCAGTATATTCCTTGAGAGTGTAATATCTTGTTGGGTGGATCCTCCTTGCATTCAGTGCTTCTTCAGTCTCCTTTCCTCCATGCTTTCCTGCTTCTTCTTTGTGCTAGCAGCATATGGAGGTATGCTGGACCCGATCCTGATCCTGAGAAACTCTTACTGTGTACTGGGGAAAGCGGGGTGGCAGTGATGTGAGCCAAAATATGCCAGTGGTCTCTTACAGACAGTCTGAACTGTCCAGGCTAAATGACAAAAAATATGCTTCAATTGATTAGTTCAGATGTAATAATCACTACTTAAACTTTCAGCAATCATCAGGCTCAAAAACTCCCACTTTCACGAATCTCATCTGATCCTGGCACCGGATAAAAAACTGCTGGCAGTAACTTACATTTCAGTCTAGTGACTTGTCCCAATTCAGATCTGACCTACACCTGAAGATAAAAATCTACCCTTCTATGACAAGATAAACAGATATACAGTTAAAATGACATATTAGTATGAATAGAGAGCGACACCGTGTTAACATTTCAGGTCTGTGACCTTTCACCAGTTCTGATGAAATGTCACAGGCCTGGAACGTTAACTCTGCTTCACTCTTCACAGATGCTGCCAGACCTGTTGAGTATTTCCAGAACTTGCTGTTTTTATTTTAGATTTCCAGCATCCACAGTATTGTGCTTTTATATTAATACCAGTTATATTTTAAAACAGACGAACATACGAACATATGAATTTGGAGCAGGAGTAGGCCCCTCGGCCATTCAATAAGATCATGGCTGATCTGATTATAACCTCGACTCCACATTCCCTTCGACCCCTGTTAACTTTTCACCCCCTTGTTCATCAAGAATCTTTCTAACTCTGCCTTAAAAATATTTAAAGACTCTGCTTTCACTGCCTTTTGAGGAAGAGAGTTCCAAAGACTCATAACCCTCTGAGAGGCAAAATTTCTCCTCATCTCTGTCTTAAATGGGTGACCCCATACTTCTAATGACTTTTATTAAAGAAGATTTTATGGCATAATATAGGTGTTTTTTTTTCAAAAATAGACCTTACTCAAAATATCTGTGAAGATACATTACAGTACAATTCAAATGTGGCAATTCACATAGTGCAATACAGATCAAGTTGGTTAAGTACCGTGAATCGCACTCTAGGGTGCCTCAATCCATTTACAATGCAGATTGCATTAAACATTTTCTGATTCACATAGCCCGAGGGGTTTCACACAGGTTCCAGCCCCTCATTGTACTATGGTGTGAGGACCCTAAAAACTGTGGCAAGTTTATTCCAGAGAAACACAATGGCCAACCAAGTAGTAACTTTGATCAGTAACAGAGTTCCCAAGGTAGTAAATGCTCAACACAATAGTATCAGTGTGACCACCGTCTACATTTTACAGATAGTTAATCCTTAATGCATGCGGAAAATGTGAGAAAAAGTCATATAGCTTTAATTTCAGGCATGGATGGTCATGGAAAAGTACCTTTATTTGCTTCCAAGCTGCAATTCTTCAAAAGAACAGACTGCGCCAATCAAACTGTGTTAAAGTGAAATTGCATCTCAGCAAATGATGGTCATTAATATTGTGAAATAAAAGGGCTCCTCAGTCAGTCGCAATATAATATATTCTCAGGTCAGTGCTTTACACGATTTAGTAGGACATGCTGAGGACAATTAATTGCATCTATGAACTTCTGGTGACCATATTTCTGGTCAACACACTAGAATAATACTATGCTACATAGTCTGACCCCAACGGAGATGCACCTTAGAGTCAATGGCCAGAATTTTACGGTGGATGGATGGGAGCCAGACTCTGATGTGAAAGTTGGTGGCGTCCCCGCTTCCGCCTAGCCTGGGGATCTGTCCCATATTTTACAGATCCCCAGTCTTTAATTGTCCCGAGGCGGGACTTCCACCCACTTGAGGGAGGAGGTCCCGCCTCAGTGAGCTGCTGGCCAATCAGTGGCCCACCTCCCTTACCCCCCCACCCCCACCCACCCTCCTCCCCGGCACCGGATTCAGAGGCTGGCGGCTGCTGATCTCTGCTTGTTCCAGGTCCCGTTTACCGGGTGGTGGCACCCCTCCACCGCCTTTGTTCGGCGGAGAGTTTCATCTGGACTTTTTTTTATTAAAATAAAACCACCCAGTTTGCAGCCCAGCTGACACCATGGATTGAGGAGGGAAGGTAAGTAGGGGCATGCCTCACCAGGGGGATCGGTCCTTCCCTGGTGACGCTGGAGTGGTCGTGTGGGGGGAGGGGGGGTGTCTTGGGTCCCAGGGGTGGGTTGGGAGGTGGGAGCAGACCTCAATCGGGCACCCTGTGCCCGACTGCCATGGCCCCCCTCACCCCTGGGGCGCGGAAAGGCCAGCAGCTATCACTGGGCAGCCTTTCATGTCCCCAGCACACCCGCTTGCCATGGGTAAAATACCCGTGGACGCGGACAAGGGCCCTTAAGTGGCCACATAGGGTCTTGATTGGCCTCATGCGGGCGGGCCATTTCCCACCCACCCCTCATCCTCCGCCCGACCACTGTAAACTTGTCCGGAGGTGGAATCGGGGCGAGTAGGCCTCCCGAGCCTGCTGCTCAATTTTACGCTGCCCCCATGCCACCATCCGACCCGCTGGGGCAGCGTAAAATTCTGGCCAATATCCTTTACAAACACTTCGATTAACCAACTATCTTATTTTTTTTGATTCCTTTATCGGATGTGAATGTCACTGGCAAAGCCAGCATTTGCTGCCCATCCCTAATTGCCCTTTAGAAGGCAGTGGTGAGATGCTTTCTTGAACTGCTACAGTCCATGCAGTATAGGCACACCCATCTTGTCGTTAGGAAGGGAGTTCCAGGATTTTGACCCAGCAACAGTGAAGGAACGGAAATATATTTCTAAGTCAGGATGGTGTGTGGCTTGCAGGTGGTGGTGGTGCTGTTCCCATGTGTCTGCTGCCTTGTCCTTCTAGGTGGTAGAGGTTACAGGTTTGGAAGGTGCTGTCGAAGGAGCCTTGGTCAGTTGTGTGTAGTGCATCTTGTAGGTGGTGCACACTGCTACCACCTTGCGTCGGTGGTGAAGGGAGTGAATGTTGAAGGTGGTGGATGGGGTGCCGATCAAACAGGCTGCTTCGTCCTGGACGGTATTGAGCTTTCTGAGTGTTGTTCGAGCTGCACTCCTCCAGGCAAGTGGAGAGTATTCCATCACACTCCTGATTTGTGCTTTGTAGATGGTGGACAGGCTTTGGAGAGTCAGAAGTAGAGTTACTCGCTGCAGAGTTCCCAGCCTCTGATCTGCTATTGTAGCCACAGTATGTATATGGCTGGTCCAGGATGTTGATGTGGGGGAACTCAGCGATGGTAATGCCATTGAACGTGAAGGGGAAATAGTTAGATTCTCTTTTGTTGGAGATGATCATTGTCTGGCACCTGTGTGGCACGAATGTTATTTGTTACTTATGTTACTTACCAACTCAAGCCTGAATGTTGTCCAGGACTTGCTACATGCAGCTACACATGAATGATATGCTTCATTTACCATGACATCAGTAAGTGGTGCCAGTTTCAAGACCGTATTTTTAAAAAAGTAAATAATTAACTTATGCTGCCTTCTTAAGAGTTTGATAAATTTGCCATGGTAAAATCAATAAAACAAATACGGAGCGAGGAGGATGACAGCAATTTCTGAGAATGCCAAGATTTCCAAAACACTGATAACTTCTCCATCTCATAGAACTGAGACTGACAGCCTTCACAACATAATTGAAATAAACATTGATGTAACTTTCAACAATAAGAAATGTTGGGGATAATTTTAGTCTCACTTCTGCCCCATTTTTCAGTGAAAAAGTTATGATAGCAAGACAAAAATTGGATTAAAAAAAATTAATGCCAAATTTCCAACCAAGGCATGCCCATTGCAATTTTCAAGGAAGCCTCAATTTAGGCAGATAGCATTCCTGGTGCTGGCACTGGTGGGAACCACATGCACATTATTGAAATCGGGGTCCTGTGATGTCTTTAGGAATCAGACGCAATTTTGCGCTTCCCGCCACCCAATGGAATTAAATGTAAAGTGGCCAAATCGGGGATTGCTGGAGGTCGCTTGAAAAACATGAAGGTATTTTTTTAAATAAATTTTGTTGGACTTATAGGGGCATGAATGCTCCTCCTGGCCCCACAAAAATGTTTCATCTGTCTCAGTTCTTCTATGCAACACCCTCCACAATATCACTTACTTCCCCCTTTACAGTTTCTTTGAATGTTTGCTGGATATCCTGTATAATTGTATGCAACCTTTTCATTGGTTTTGATGCAGGTATCCATCTCCAATTCGAAGGTTGGAAACTCCTGCTTCACAAGTTAGTTCATCATGCACAACTACATGCCTCCACTTCCCTGCTCTGATTGTTAGGATGTGACTAGTGATGTCCCGCAAGGATCTGTTTTGCGGCCTCAACTATTCCACCATGTATTCATTAGCAACTTAGATGATGGGATAGAAAGTCACATATCCAAATTTGCTGATGAGACAAAGATAGGTGAAATTGTATGTAGTGTAGATGGAAGCATAAAATTAAAGAGAGATATTGAACATTTAAGTGAATGGTCAAAAGTGTGGCAAATGGATTTCAATGTAGGCAAATGCAAGATCATGTACTTTGGACCTAAAAGGATTGAAAAGGGTACTTCGCAAATGGTGAAAAGCTAGAAGCAGTGGAGATCCAAAGAGACTTGCTGATCCAGGTACGTAGATCATTAAAATGCCATAAACAGGTACAGAAAACAATCAAAAAGGCTAATGGAATTTTGGTCTTTATAATCTAGAGGACTAGAATACAAGGAGGTAAAAGCAATGCTTTAGCTGTACAAAGTCCAGGTTAGACTACACCTGGAGTACTGTGAGCATTTCTGGGCACCACACCTTAGGATGGACCTTAGAGGAAGTGCACTGTAGATTTACCAAAATGATAGCTCGATTCCAAGGGTTAAGTTACGAGGAGAGATTATACAAACTAGGGTTGTATTCATTGGAATTTAGAAGGTTAGGGATGATTTGATCATTTTTTTTCAAAACTATAAGAGAAACTGTTGGCCAGGGGCTGCAAGAAATACAGAGTCTGTTACAAACTGTTGCATAGCTCATGAACTAAAGTAACCGGCGCTCAGACACTGTTGGATTGTTTGTGAACTATAGTAACCTGGAGCTCAGACACTGGTCTGTGCTGGTAAAAACCAGTTTGAACTAATTAATTTATGTGACAAGACAAAGGAGAGAGCACAGAAATATTGCCTTATTTGGACACGGTGTGATACCGGGGTCTTTGGATTGGGCCAATAAGGAGAAGATACGAATGAGGTGAGCAGGCTTAAACCAACTGGAAAGAGATAAGAAAGAGAAGACGTATCAAGATTCTCAGGCATAGAGCCAGTGAGAAACTTCAGAGACCAACCATCGCGGAAGTGGAAGACCCTCCATGAGCAACGCGGCGACGACGTAAAAGAGAGAGAGAACGGAACGCCTGGGCAGCGTCAGCTCTCCCCTTTTTCGGGTATTATCCTTTGTTTTCTGTGACTAGGTCAGGGAACGAACGGTCAGAGGAACCTAGTGGGTATGCTTATCAATTCTAGCTAGCTTTGTTATTAACTGTAGAACCAAGTTTGAGTTGCATGCTTTTGTCTAACCAAGTGTATAAGCCTTATTCTTACATTGTACAACAACATGACTAAAGTAAGTTAAAGAAAGGACTGAGTTTCCTCCTCTTTGTGCTAAGCCATTAACTGTAGCCGGTGGATTAGGTGGAGGGTGGCTCTCCTGTAACCCCGATATCCCAAACACCCAGCCTGAGCCTGAATTAAGAGCACTTAGTCCCACATGACGGCCAGGATCAAGTGGGTGAAGGGAATAAAGGGGCCAAGGGGGAGTTGACTCCGCGCCATGGTTTACTAAACAGATAGGGTAGATAAAGAGAAACTATTTCTGCTGATTTTGGAGTCTAGGATTAGGAATAGTCTAAAAAGTAGAGCCAGACCTTTCAGGAGTGAAATTAGGGACACTTCTACACCCAAATGCTGGTAAAAGCTTGGAACTCTTCTCCACAAATGGCAAGTGATGCCAATTTTAATTCTGAGATTAGATAGATTTTTATTAACCATAGGTACTGAGAGATATGGAGCAAAGGTGGGTATATGGAGTTAGGTTGCAGATCAGCCATGATCTCACTGAATGGCGGAACAGGCTCAATGGGTTAAAAGGCCTACTCCTGCTCCTACCTTCCCCATATACCCCCTTCCTCTCCCCAAAGCTTGAAAACAAAGGAAGCTTCAGCTCTTTAATCCTCCTAGACCTACAGGACTGAAAAAGGTCGCACCATGAGAAATCAGCCTTTTGCACATATGTTAACCATAGGATCCACTGATCACCACAGGGTGGTAATCAAACCTCACAAAGTAAATTTGGTTTCATTTTATGGATTTTACCTTTACAAATTCTTAGCTGTTGAGTTGTTCTTTGGAAATAATTAGTTAAGAGATAGGTAGAGTTAGCCAAGATGGAGTGGCATCATGGAGCTCCAAAATTCCAGTGCTGGGACAATGCAGACACCCAGGTAGCACTCTAAGTGGCATGAGTGCTCACCCTTTTTTTGCAAATGATTCATCCCATTCCAGCGGTGCAGCTGCTCAGCTGGAATTTCTGGGCTCTTTTCTTTTACCTCTACTGACTTTCTCCAGATTAGAAGTGTTACGAGGAAAGCATTAATCTCAGTTTTGCCTGTTCTTTTGTCACACACGTCATGTGTTTAAACAGGCTGCTAAATAGTATGGAATAGCATTTCTCTTCCAGGTGCTTAGAGACCTGTTGTGTGTTCCAGCACTAATTGATATCAGTTTAAACAAATCTATTTTAAAAAAAAGGTTACAAAAATACAACTGTTACGGTCAAGTGGGGAGGGGTCAAAGGGGTTCCCTCTTTTCCCTTTCCTTGTTTGACCACAACAGGTTTAATTCTTTCTTAAAGTGGATGTACTGGCCAATTCAGTAGGTGTTTGATTACTTACTTGCTATGATCATAACATGAACCAAGCGGACAGGTTTTCTTGAGTTAACAAAGAAAGGTGTTAACTTCATTATGCCGAAACCAAATGAGTAAGTTAATAAACAACGCACCAACTTTCACTCACACACACACTCTGGAGGTTACAGAGTGTGGAAAGGTAGATTGGTAGAGTTGAGGTCCATAAAAAAGTGGCATAGAGTCTGTGAAGTTCAGTGATTTGGCTGGCATCTAGCTGAATTCAGTGGTCCTGAGGCTTTTAGTTTAGAGGTAGATGACTGGTTTGGTGAGTTTCTTGGAGATAGCAATGTGGATGATTTCCTCCAACGAGGTTTCGGATTGTAGCCTGAGTATGTAAAGGTGGTCAGTCAACAGCAGGATTTGAAAGCTTTCAAGTGGGAATGGAAAGAAAGAGAGGAATCCCACTTAGGGTCTGCTCATGTCAGTGTCCAGTTGCTTCTCCGCTGCTGCAGAAAAAAACACCAGCTTAAATCTACAGATGGGGAGGGGCTTGTCGCATGACAGTCACTCAATCATTCAAACATAGCAGTAAGCAGTATTTCTCTGCTTGCTGAGGAAACAGGTATTCCCTTTAAACTTCCTGGGTCTTGGTTCTTGCTGGAGACTTAGCAGACATTTTGTCTCTCTCATCACAAGCATTGCAAATTAGGTGATCATCTTAAGCTGAAAGGATGACTTTTCTGGCAGCATGTCTTTTTAAAATGTCTTTTAAAAAAATGGAAATTCAGATCTCCAGTCAGTGGATTAAAGAAAATTATCAAACAACAAAACACATTGGCGTAACACCTCCCCAACACGCAAAATGAAATGTGACAACAGGAACATTTCATTATCGGGTGACAAATTAAAAAGAAACTATGCACACACGCTCATCAGTCTCACTGTCATAGGCGTGCTCTAGCTTAGTTTTTTTTTTCTCCGGGATTGTGCACGAGCACAACTGGGGAACTCCAACTGCTTTCCCTGGGCTCAATCAGCTTGTGCTCCAGCATATACTGCATTTCCTCCCAAACTTGGGTCAGTTTCCTGGGACCTAGGTAATAGGGATTTTGTTCTATGGGAGGAGTCTCTCCTACATCCACATCATGTAGGGTTAGGGTTGTGCAATCTGGTTTGTCCCTGCAGATCCCTTTAAATGATGTGAATAGCCTTGTTCTGATTTTCAATAGGAGAGTATGCTGTCTATTTTCCCTAATATTTCAGCGTTAGCTAACCAGATGGTAGGGGGTTTGATTTGAGAATCCTCCAGGCCTTCTTCTAACTCGTCCTCACCGTCCCTTTTGCCCTCCCCTTTCTAACTGCATGGACCACTGAACCGGGCTTTCAATGATTCTCCCTGTATTGGTAATAACACTAACACATGGTCTCTGGGTTGAAATGCTCTGGCTTTGACATGTTTATCCGCCTGCCTTTTTATAGCTGTCTGGGAAGTTTTAGGTGTTTTTGAGCGACTACACAGGCTCTCATGAGCTGTTCTCAGAACATGGAGATGTATTCTAACAGGGAAGGTTCATCCCTGGGTCCCAAACACTCCTTGAATAGTTTTAGAGGACCTCTCACCTCGTGTCCACAAACTAATTCAAAGGGACTAAAGACAGTGGACTCGTTAGGTGAGTCTCCCATAGCAAACAGAAGAAATCATAGCCACTTGTTCCAGTCATGGAGGTATTCATAGCAGTGTGCCCCGATCATTGTTTTTAGGTTCTGGTAGTACTGCTGCAAAGCCCCTTGTGACTGCAGGTGGTAGGCTGAGGACTTTATCTGGGTTATGCCCGGATTACCCATGAACTTTTGAAAAATACTGGACATAAAATTTGTGCTCTCATCTGACTGGATTTCAGCAGGCAGCCCATATCAGGTGAAGAATTGGGTTAGCCCCTCCACCACTACCTTGGCAGAGATAGTTCTTAGAGGAATAGCCTCTGGAAATCGGGTAGCCACATGCATAATGGTGAGAAAATGCTGGTAGTCCCTTTTGTTTTCAGTAGGGGTCCCACACAATCCACCAGCACTCTGCTGAATGATTCCCCAAAAGCCAGTATGGGAATTAAGGGTGCAGGTTTTACTGCAGGTTGAGGCTTCCCCACAGCCTGGCATCTGTGGCAAGTATTACAAAACTCCACCACATCCTTGTGGAGTTGAGGCCAGTGCGGGCTTGGGTTCTTCTGATACCAACATGTCCAGCCATTGGAATCTCACGGCCTATTCTCAATATTTCCTTACGGTACCTCAGGGGCACCACTATGATCTACTCTTCATCTGCAGGTATGTGAGGAGGTCTCCACTTCCTCATCAGCACTTCATGCTTTAAATAGTAGCACTCAAACTCCCTTTGCTTCAGCTTCAGTTTGGGCAGTCTGTGCTAACTTTTTCAACCCTGAGAAGGCTTGCTGAGCCTCGACCAACAAAAATCTGTTTAACCCTCTGGGTCCTCTAACTTCCGAAAGAAGGTTTCAGATAACCAGATAGAAGGGTCATCTGTCTGCAGTGCCAGTTCAGCCTCGTCTGACAGAGCTTGTTTGGCCATGGACCAGGTCACAACACAATCAGGAAAATGCCAGGGACCTTCTCCTGTAACTGCTCTGTCTCCCTGACCTCTTTCGGTCTCTCTAAAATGCCTTGTGGGAGTCTTGGGAGAGACCAAGGCTAATGGAGTAAACCCTAACAGAAAATCCGGAGCGGAACCCCGAAGGCGGTCATGTGTCACCTTTGGCATGTTTCCGGCAGTTCCTGCAGCTATCCCGGGTACCAAACATTGTGCTCTGCACTCCTTTGGACCCCACTAGGAAGGCCGAGAGGGGGGTTTGACACTTGGGCAACTCACAACCTCCATACATCTGCCCAGGCATGTGCCATGGAGAGGTCAGTCCATAGTTGCCTCCATAGCGACCAAAACAACACAGAAGGCAGCAGTTACAGGTTACAAGTCCAGCTCAATTGGCATAGAGATTGGGCGCCACGGGTTGCCTTTGTCTGTGGGAGAGGTCATCACATCTCACTGGACAGCTACCGCCTGCCTCAAACCGGGCAGCCCCCGGTCAGTAAGGTTCTGTCCCGCCACAGTCCACCTGCTTCAATGTGTGCTTGGAGCTCAGGGTCATTGCCAGACAAGTGGACTGTAACACCGCACCAAACAGCACGACAAAAAAAGGAAAGAAGGTACCAGCCCTTCGTTTTGCAAGCTGGAACGTCAGAACTATGTGTCCTGGCCTGTCGGAAGACCTTACACAAATCAACGATTCTCGGAAGACCGCCATCATTAACAACGAGCTCAGTAGACTCAATGTGGACATTGCAGCACTTCAGGAGACACACCTCCCTGCGAGCAGATCTCTAAGAGAGCAAGACTACACCTTCTTCTGGCAGGGTAGGGATGCTGAAGAACCAAGACAGCATGGAGTGGGCTTTGCCATCAGAAACTCTTTGTTCAGCATGATAGAGCCACCTTCAAATGGCTCGGAACGCATACTGTCCATCCGACTGCTCACCTCCTCTGGTCCAGTACACCTACTCAGCATCTATGCGCCAACACTCTGCTCCCCACCTGAGGTTAAAGGCCAGTTCTACGAGGAACTCCATAATATCATTAGTAGCATTCCCAATACCGAACATTTGTTTCTGCTGGGGGACTTTAACGCCAGGGTTGGGGTCGACCATGACTTATGGCCCTCCTGCCTTGGGCGTTTTGGCATTGGTGGGATGAATGAGAATGGACAGAGACTGCTGGAGTGTGTACTTATCACAACCTCTGCATCACCAACTCATTCTTTCATACTAAACGTGGGCACCAGGTTTCATGGAGGCACCTAAGATCATGTTGTTGGCCCCAGCTGGACCTCATCGTCACAAGGTGAGCCTCTATAAACAGTGTCCAAATCATACGCAGCTTCCACAGTGCAGACAGTGACACCGACTACTCCCTGGTGTGCAGCAAAGTTAGACTCAAACCAAAGAAGCTACATCACTCCAAGCAGAAGGGACGCCCGCGCATCAACACGAACAGAATTTCTTATCCACAGCTGTTACATAAGTTTCTAAATTCACTTGAAAAAGTCCTTCAAAACACTCCTACAGGGGATGCAGAGACGAAGTGGGCCCACATCAGAGACGCCATCTATGACTCAGTAATGACCACCTATGGCAAACGTGAGAAGCAGAATGCAGACTGGTTTCAATCTCACTTTGAAGAGCTGTAACCTGTCATAGTCGCTAAGCGCATTGCACTGTTGAACTACAAGAAAGCCCCCAGCGAGTTAGCATCCATAGCACTTAAAGTAGCCAGAAGCGCTGCACAAAGATCAGCTAGGTGCTGTGCAAATGACAACTGGCAACACCTATGCAGTCGTATTCAGCTGGCGTCCGACACCGGAAACATCAGAGGAATGTATGATGGCATTAAGAGAGCTTTTGGGCCGACCATCAAGAAGATTGCCCCCCTCAAGTCTAAATCAGGGGACACAATCACTGACCAATGCAAGCAAATGGACCGCTGGGTGGAGCACTGCCTAGAACTGTACTCCAGGGAAAGTGTTGTGACTGAGACCGCCCTCAATGCAGCCCAGTCTCTGCCAGTCATGGATGAGCTGGACGAACAGCCAACAAAATCGGAACTCAGCGATGCCATTGATTCTCTAGCCAGTGGAAAAGCCCCTGGGAAGACGGCATCACCTCTGAAATAATCAAGAGTGCCAAGCCTGCTATACTCTCAGCACTCCATGAACTGCTTTGCCTGTGCTGGGATGAGGGAGCAGTACCACAGGACAAGCATGATGCCAATATCATCACCCTCTATAAGAACAAAGGTGACCGCGGTGACTGCAACAACTACCGTGGAATCTCCCTGCTCAGCATAGTGGGGAAAGTCTTCGCTTGAGTCATTTTAAACAGGCTGCAGAAGCTGGCAAAGTGTGTCTACCCTGAGGCTTTCGAGCAGAGAGATCCACCATTGACATGCTGTTCTCCCTTCGCCAGCTACAGGAGAAATGCCGTGAACAACAGATGCCCCTCTTCGTTGCTTTCATTGATCTCACCAAAGCCTTTGACCTTGTCAGCAGACGTAGTCTCTTCAGACTACTAGCAAAGTTTGGATGTCCACCAAAGCTACTAAGTATCATCACCTCATTCCATGACAATATGAAAGGCACAATTCAACATAACGGCGCCTCATCAGACCCCTTTCCTATCCTGAGTGGCGTGAAACAGGGCTGTGTTCTCGCATCTACACTGTTTGGGATCTTCTTCTCCCTGCTGCTCTCACATGCATTCAAGTCTTCAGAAGAAGGGATTTTCCTCCACACAAGATCAGATGGCAGGTTGTTCAACCTTGCGCGTCTAAGAGTGAAGACCAAAGTACGGAAGGTCCTCATCAGAGAACTCCTCTTTGCTGACGATGTTGCATTAACATCCCACACAGAAAAGTGTCTGCAGAGACTCATCGACAGGATTGCAGCTGCCTTTAACAAATTTGGCCTAACCATCAGCCTCAAGAAAACAAACATCATTGGACAGGATGTCAGAAATTCTCCATCCATCAATATCGGTGACCATGCTCTGGAAGTGGTTCAAGAGTTCACCTACCTAGGCTCAACTATCACCAGTAACCTGTCTCTCGATGCAGAAATCAACAAGCGCATGGGAAAGGCTTCCACTGCTCTGTCCAGACTGGCCAAGAGAGTGGGAAAATGGCGCACTGAGACGGAACAGTACCTTGCTCTACGGCAGCAAGGCCTGGACAACGTATGTCAGCCAAGAGCGAGGTCTCAATTCATTCCATCTTCGCTGCCTCCGGAGAATACTTGGCATCAGGAGGCAGGATTGTATCTCCTACGCAGAAGTCCTCGAGGCGGCCAACATCCCCAGCATATACACCCTACCGAGCCAGCGGCGCTTGAGATGTCTTGGCCATGTGAGCCGCATGGAAGTTGACAGGATCCCCAAGGACACATTGTACAGCGAGCTCGTCACTGGTATCAGACCCACCAGCCGTCCATGTCTCCACTTTAAAGACGTCTGCAAACGCAACATGAAGTCCTCTGATATTGACCACAAGTTGTGGGAGTCAGTTGCCAGTGATCGCCAGAGCTGGCGGACAGCCATAAAGGCGGGGCTAAAGAGTGGCGAGTCGAAGAGACTTAGCTGTTGGCAGGAAAAAAGACAGAAGCGCAAGGAGAGAGCCAACTGTGTAACAGCCCCGACAACCAATTTTATCTGCAGCGCCTGTGGAAGAGTCTATCACTCTAGAATTGACCTTTTTCGCCACTCCAGGCGCTGCTTCACAAACCACTGACCACCTCCAGGCACTTACCCATTGTCTCTCGAGACAAGGAGGCCAAAGATAAGAGAAAACCACTGGAGAAGCTAGTACCTTCGCCCCCGCCAGTTAATTACCCAGGAGCAGGTCGACCCTGTCCACCGGTAAACTAGGGACAATCCCCATGGTTACTGGTCCTGAAATAAGGTCGCACTCCAGGTGCACTCGGTATAAAGATATGGCCATATACTTTCCTCCGATACCATTTACTAGTCAATGCACTCTCTGGGGAAAAGGTCATGCCTTTTCCCAGCAGAAGGGATTGGGTGGCCCCTGCATACCTAAGTATAACTATGGGCTTACTCGCCTCACTCGAGGGGTATGGGATCACTTTTCCTCTGGACACAAAATCCTGGTAACCCTCAGGAATTCTGTTAAGTTTTCCCAAACTCTCAGCGGCAGATTTACTGGGTTTTACTGCTGCAGTTAAAGCCTCAGCCTGGTCTTCTGTGCTTTCCATCAGGGCCCCTTTATCTGCACTGGTCCGGTGTACTCTGACTAAATATATTCGTTGTCCCTATAACTTCCAATAGTCAGCTCGAAGGTGACCTGCCTTGTTTCAATGGAAACATATAGAATTCTGGGCATCATTCCTGTTCTCAGCACCTTCCTTCTTGGTCTGAGGAGGGCCCCCTGTGTTTCCAGCTCTCCCTTCTCGCTCATGGCTGTTCATCCTCCTATCACCCTCCCACCTTCTCTACTGTTCAGGTTTTTGAAGGGGACTAGGGAAGGTTTTCCCTTGGGGAAAGGGCTTGTAAATAAGTGTATAATCATCAGCCAGGATTACTACCTGCCTGGCTCTTGGAACCTGTTGTCCCTCCATGTGAGTTTTTATGGAAAGGGGAAACGAGTTTTTGAATTCCTCGAGGAGGATCACCTCTTTAACATTTTCATAGGTGGACTCTATCTTAAGTGCCCTTATCCATCAGTCAAAAGCAAGTTGCCTAACTCTTTCAAATTCAAGGTACGTTTGTTCAGGCTGCTTTCGGAGGGTTCCGAATTCTTGGCATTACGCCTCCGGTACCAGCTTATATGCACTCAGAATAGGATTTTTAGCTGTCTCATAATATGATGAACTCTCATCAGGCAACAGTGAATAAACATCATGAGGTTTTCCTGTTAGTTTGCTTTGCACTAACAGTGTCCAGCTGTCTATTGGCCACCTCAACTGTTTTGCAAACTTTTCAAAACAGATGAAAATTGCTTCCACATCCCCCTTATTGAACTTTGGTATCAACTGGAAGAACTTTAAGAGCTCAGCGCCCAGTCCTGAACTAGGGGTAACTCCCTCACTAGAGGTGCCTTCACTGATCGTATTGGGTCTTCCTAGTTAGTTCGAGTTGCCTTATCTCCCTTTGGAAAGTTCTTTATATTTCCCTTTCCTGGAATTCTCTCTCCTACATCTCTTTCTAGCAAGCTGTTTCTTTTTCTTGGAATTCTAATTCTAATCTCCTCTGTTCTAGTTGTATCTTAGTTCATGTTACTTTGTCTTTTCAGATTCTATACCTGCTTCCGGTTCTTCAGTGTCAATTTTAAAATCATTGGTCAGAAGTTGTAGGATTTCAGGCTTCCTAGCTTTTGGACGAATAGTAATCTCTCACTGCCCAACTACATTCCTCAACTATTCAACAGAAAGGGCTTCTAACCTGGCCCAAGTCACTTCACTCTATTCTAGGAAGGTACTGGCCTCGAATGTGGACATTTCAGTACTCTAGCACTGAAAACCACAAGAGAACCTGTATCGAAGCTTTAAATTATTGCTGGGAACAATCTAGTTTCCTGCTTCCAATTTCTCATTTGTCTTTGGGTTTGATCCCATACGTAAGCCCCCAAATTTCTGTTACAGTCAAACGAGGATAGGTCGAAGGGCTGCCCTCTTTTATCTCTCCTTGTTTGATAACAAAAGGATTAATTCTTTCTTAAAGTGGATGTACCAGCCAATTCAGTAGGTGTTTGATTACTTACCTGCTATGATCATAACATGAACCAATCAGACAGGTTTTCTTGAGTTAACAAAGAGGTTAACTTCGTTGTACTTAAACTGAACAAATAAAATAATAAACAACCTGCCAACTTTCACTCACACACAGACACTGGAGGTTTACACACACGCAAATAGGTTACAGAGTAGGGAAAGGTAGATTGGTTGAGTTACAGTCTATAAAAAAAGGGGCATACGGTCTGTGAAGTTTGTTGATTCAGCTGGCTTCTAGCTGAATTCAGTGGTCCTGAGGCTTTTAGATTGAATAGCTAGATGACTGATTTGGTGAGTCTCTTAGAGATATAGATGCAGATGATTTCCTCCAACAGGGTTCTGATTGCAGCCGGAGTATGCAAGGTGGTCAGTCAACAGGCAGGATTTGAAAGCTTTCAAGCTGGAATGAAGAGAGAGAGAGAGAGGGAGGGACCCTCATTTCGGGTCTTCACATGTCAGACTCCAGTTGCTTCTCCTCAGCTGCAGAGAAAAACACCAGTTTAAAACCACAGATGGGGAGGGGTTTGTCACATGACAATCACTCAGTCATTCAAACATAGCAGTAAGCAGTATTTGTCTGCTTGCTGAGACAACAGGTATTTCCTTTAAACTTCCTGGGTTTTGGTTCTTGCTTCAGACTTAGCAGACATTTTGTCTCTCTCCTCACAAGCATTGCAGTGTAGGCTACAGTGCTGCAAATTAGGTGATCATCTTCAGCAGAAAGGATGACTTTTCTGGCAGCTTGTCTTTTTAAAATGTCTTTTAAAAAATATAAATTCAGATCTCCAGTCAGTGGATTAAAGAAAATTATCATTCAACAAAACACATTGACGTAACATTGCACAATGATCCGAACCATACTGAATGCATTATCATAATAATGAAAACAATGCAGGACCTTGTTTGGCTCATTTCCTTCCTCAAACAAAAAATGATCAGCTGAAAAGATTTTTTGTGATGTCTTTGCTCATTTGAAGTTCACATTTCAGACTGATCATTGATAAAGCAACCCAATGCTACAATACTTAGCAAACACATTTAAGTCACATTACATGTTTAAATAGGCTGTTAAATACTATTGCATTGGACAGCTTTGTCTGACTCAGAGCTAAGCTGCATGCTACAACAAATCCACGTTAAGCGTAACTGCACATGACCTTGAATATTTCTGAGCAGGTCTTTGTAAAGAATCATTAAATCTGTAATATCTGAGAGGCTAAATTATATGTTTACAGACACATACCCATTTAGTGTAAGTAAAACTACTGATAACAGGAATACACATGAATTTATTTTTACAACCTGGTGAGAAAGGTGTCTACTGGTCCCTTTTAGCCTTCTTACTGTAACAGGGTTTAATTTTAAACACCATGTTTTGAGCTCCCCCTTGGTGAATCCTTGATCACCACTTTCTAATTATAAGGCAAAGAAATGAGCACAGACAGGCTTTCTTAGGTTTAAAGAAGAAAAGTGAAATTTATTAAACTCTAATTCGGTTAATGCCTACAGATACACACCACACCCCACACTAGCATGCATACGCGATATGCACATGCAAATAGAGACAGAAAAGAGCAGAAGAAAAATAAAGTGTAAATGTTTGAGGCAATCTCTGAAGGAGTTTGTTACTGTGCTTCAAGCTCACTGTAGAGTCCTTGATTGTAGGTAGTCTTGCTTTTTGTTGGGGCTCAGTATTCTTCTTAAACCTTGTTCACTGCAGGAGACTTTTCTTTCTTGGAGTTCCTGTGTCTTCAATGGGTTTCAGTTCCATGAGAAAGATGAGAACAGGCATGAGAGAGATGTTCTCAGTCCAGCAGCAAAGAGCTTTCTTCCTTCAAAAACTCTGTGGCAAGTTCAAATTCAAAAAACTCAGGTTGCCTAGCAGGTTAGTCATGTGACTAGGGGGTGTGACCACGTCCATCTGTGTATTCGGCCATCTTAGCAGTCAACATGGAACGTAAGCTCCTTCACCCTCAACGTCTGGCAATCAAAAGTCTATTGTGGATTGAATGTGTCAGGAAATGGTCTTTTGTCCCTTTTAAGCACTGTCTGTAAATATGCAAATGTCTTCCTGGTCAAGTGTCTGGTGTTAATTTCTTTTAAAAAGCAAGTTCTTTTTTTACTCTAGTAACAGTTTAAAAATAAATGCTTATGTGGTGAAATTAATGTGCCTCATTTTTGGCAGGTGAGGCCCTGCATGACATTATAAAGTATTTGAGTGGTACTAATGCTAAAATAAAAACAGGTAAGTGTCAAAAATTACTGTTTTATCAAACAATTTTTTTCACTGTATCAATCTTGAGAATCCTTTCTAAAAAACATACTTGCATCCTGACACACTAAGTGAGAGAGACATCACCCCAGGCAGATGTGACAAATGTTTGTTTTTCTAATGGAACTTAAGGTTCTTAAGTGAAGATGGCTGAGGCAATCCAACCCCAACTGTTCGTGGACAGGAGTCCTCAGCACAACATAAAATCAATGGAATCAGGGAGCATCAAACTCCAAAACAGCATTATAAATATCAGGACCTTAATTAGTAAAAACAGAACTTAATTTATTTAGTCACTGTAAATAAGTGATCCTTGCTTTTTTCCTGGTGTGGCTCAGGCACATTTTGAAATTCCTGATATATATGGTATTATAAAGTCCAATTCTGAGAATTTTATTTAAATATTTTGTGCTGTGCTTGTAATGTAATGGCCATTTCACTGCATCAACAATTTATGGTACCATTAACTCAGCAGGATTAAGAAGTTAACTATATCCCAATTTTTTTGTGTTTTATGTCAACTATCAATGGTAACAGAATCTGATCAATAAGAAACAGAGAAGGGGAACAGCATGAGTGGACAAATTGAATTCCTGAAATTATTTTTCATGGTGCAGATACGTCTTATTGAACGTCATTAGAAAAGAATAAAAATAGTTTTCTCAAACTTCACCTATATCAAAATCAACCCCGTGTAAAAGTGAAAATATGTTCTAAACGTGGAACTGTACAACAATAATATTTTTGGAAATCATTTATGATGTAAATGTTTAGGAAGATGGAGGAGATGTGGGACAAGGGTTGATCTGATTGACTATGTGGTATTCAGTGTATTTCAATTTAATTTTCTTCACCTTTTGAATTAGCTTCAGATTTCTGCAACTTAAATCTTTTGCATAATTATTTTTAATTTACAGTTACTAGGATTGGTTCAGTGCATTTTCAGATCTGAAAGATATTATTGTTTTATTTATTTATAGGACTTACATTTACATAGCTATTTTCACAACCTCAGAATGGCTCAAACCGCTTTAAAACCAGTGAAGTAATTTTGAGGTATAGTGACTGTTGTAATATAAGAAATATAGAACCCACTGCAATCTCCCACAAGCAGCAATGAAGTAAATGACCAAGTCATCTATTTTAGGTGCTGGTTGAGGGATAAATGTTGGCCAGGACATTGGGAGAATTTCCATTCCCTTCTTTGAATAGTGCCAAAGGGATCTTTTATGTCTACCTGAGAGGCAAACTAGTTTCACAGCTCATTTGAAAGATGGCACCTCCAACAGTTCTGCAGTCTATCAGTGCTGCCTAGATTGTCAACCTAGATTATTTGCTCAAATTTCTGGAATGGGACTTGAACCTTCTGACTCAGGAATGAGAGTACTACCATTCAGTCACAGCTGACCATTTCTAATTTCTATATAATACTAAATCAAATTCTCATTAACAACTGAATTGGAAATTAACCGAAGGAAGTAAGACTAAAGGTTTTAACCTGATGTACGCATGAAACAGCAAGAAGTAAAACACACTGTTACCCTAAGGATACTTGTCACATTTCAAGACTTTTGAATCACAGAAAAGATTGTTGGCTTGACCTATGTTTATCAATGAATAAAGTAAAACTAGACAAGTCAATTTGAGGAATGTCAAAACTCAGTCTATTTCATATGGAAACAAGAAGTATCTATTTATCTCAGGTCCATTGTTGCAGAAGACCATGTACTTGAAGCAATTTCTCATCCCATTGCAGGTGGCCAACTAATAGTGGGGAGGACAATTCTATTCATGTGAGCACAGCATGCAGTGTTGATGGAGAATATACTCTTGGGAGATGGAAAAGCTACTTTGGTTAACAGGCCTGTGACTCCTGCATAGGAAGGTGTCAGAGACACTGGCCTTCAGCTTCCTGCAGTCAGAATTAACAGAAAAGAAAGAAAGGAAATCCTACGTTCGGGGGAAGTCAGATTTTGAAAAAATGTGAAATTTGGTTAAATGAGTGGAATTTGCTTTGATTGCTACTCTGTTTACATGCTGTCTGTGAGATAAAGCAGCCTAATAATTTGTATCCAGCCCTGTTTCAAGAAGTCATCCAAACACTGCTGCCCGTGTCCTAATTCGCACCAAGTCCCATTCAACCATCAGCCCTGTGCTCACTCACCAACATTGGCTCCAAAGCGTCGGCTCAATTTTAAAATTCCCATCTTTGTTTTCAAATTTCCCCAATACCACACCCCTCCCTATCTCTGTAATCTCCTCCAGCCCCACAATCCTCCGAGATATCTGCATTCCTATAATTCTGGCCTCTTGAGTGCTCAATTTTAATTGTTCCACCATTGGCAGCTGAGTATTAAGCTGCCAAGGCCTGAAGCTCTGGAATTCCCTTCCTAAAACTTTACGCCGCTCTAACTCTCTTTCCTCCTTTGAGATGCTCTTTAAAACCTACCTCTTTAACCAAGCTTTTGTTCATCGGCCCTTGTATGACTCGGTGTCAAATTTTGTTTGATTACACTCGTTTGATGTGCTTGGAACTATATTAAAAGTGCAACATAACTAGATAAGTACATATGATGGCATGTGCAGAAGATGTAGAGGAGAAAATTGTTTGCTTAGTGCCGCTCCAAGCATTACTACAGATGCGGGCTGAATTTTTTTGGGGCACTGCCGTCAACTCAGCGCGGCGCCAGCATTTAGCAGCCACCGCAGAGTCCCCGTGATATTATGTGCGGGGGCTCATTAGCATCACTGCGCCGAGTCTCTCCCCTGATATAACGTGGGGAGAGGCGGGACATTCAGCGCAGTGAGGAACCTTTTGACAGTTGTGCAGCAGGTGCTGGGGCCCTATTTTAATCATCCCAGCACCTGCTTCCTGACAACTGTCAAAGAATACTTACCTGACTGCTAAAAAGTGAGGCTGCTGTCAATCTGACAGCAAAGCAGAAAGTGCTGCAGAAATCCAGCAGGTCAGGCAGCATCTGTGGAGAGAGAAGCAGAGTTAACTTGTCCAAGTTCACAGACCTGAAAGCCAGGCCTGCTTCTCTCTCCACAGATGCTGCCTGACCTGCTGAGTGACCCCAGCACTTTCTGCTTTGCTGCCACATACTTATCCTGCTGTGTCCTAATGTCCTGTGAAGTTGCGACCCTCTTCTCCCGCTCAAGTGTAACATTCCTTCTTGTAGGCGTGCTGCAGCTGGGTGAATAATCATAAATGTGTACATTCCAGGGTGTGAGACTTAAATACACCATAAAAAGGCATTACAGAGGTTTACAGAGAACACACTGACACAAGTGATAATGCATGGGTGTCACAGCAATGTAAATACGTCTTTCACTAAATGTTCCTCACCAACTCGTGTGTCCTTTTCTCTGTGTGAATGATGTGTGCCAGCATGTAGCACCAATGCCACATCCCTTTGCATCTTTGGCCCTTTAGAAGAGCCAACATATGCAATAACATCATTGCCATGCCACCATTACACATGTGCGTCTCCACGGATGCAGTGACATGGACATTGGCTCAGTCAGTTGCTGCCTCTAATAGTTTACACAGGGATGCTGCAGATGTCGACTGGTGCACAGCAGGTGAGCAAGGGTGATGTGTGACTTGCAGAGCTCATGTCGGTTCCTATGGAGCACACAGCCTTTGTCTGATAAGCCACTTCCGTACATCCCTACCTCACTGTTAGCCCTGCGTGCAGAGCCCGGGTGCCATCTGCCCTCCCATGCGTTTTTCATATTGTAGGTCCTCAGCGTTCTCATAGTCCGAGGAGGAATCTTGTTGACGTCTGTCATCATCATGCCAGGCCTGGCCCCTATTGGGTGCATAGTTGTGCAGAGCAGCAAAGAAAGGAGCTGGCCTTTTCGGCCCGTAGTACAAGGCATCACCCTATCCATACAGGCATTGGAAGCGCTCTTTCAGCATGGCGATCTCCTGCTCAATGGTGGCTCATGTAGCTCAATGGCTGGCGTTGTATCTGTTCTCTGCAGCAGTGGTGGAGTCTCTCACTGGTGTCGGAAGCCATGTCTGCAAAGGATAGCCCTTATCTCCAAGAAGCCACCCCTCCATCTGAGCCAGTTCAGTGAACAGCGGTGGCAGCCGGGACTGGAGCAAGATCCAGGTGTCACAACAGCTGCCTGAGAAGTGGTCACACATTCGCTGCAAGCATCTGCGGTGATTGCATACCAGCTTCACCTAGATTGAGAGGGCTCCTTTAATGGTGATGTCTGCAGGTGGTAGCCTGGCAGTAGGCCTGATGGCCACATGAGTGCAGTCTATGAACATTACAACCTATGGTTCTCCAGCAATTGTGCCAGGACCAATGGCCCTCTGGGCCTGGCTGTGAGAGTTTGTCCTGAAGCGGACATACTCACTGGCCCTCCGGTGCAGGACATTGGTGACTTCCCTGATGCAGCAGTGCACTGCTGACTGTGTGACCCCACAAAGGTCTCTGTTGGGCCCCTAAAAGGCTGCAGAGGTGTCAGGCCTGAGAACCGCTGCCACTATGAGGATCAAAGGCATGGGATGTCCACCGGAGCCCATGGGCTGCAGGTCATTCTTGAGCAGGGCACAGAGACGTGTCATCACCCTCTCTATATGCGCAATCTCCTCTGACACTGGTGCTCTGACATCCGATGGCATGTCATGTACGGCAACCGTAATTTTAGTTTAGTTTAGTTTAGTTTAGAGATACAACACTGAAACAGGCCCTTCGGCCCACCGAGTCTGTGCCGACCATCAACCACCCATTTATACTAATCCTACATTAATCCCATATTGCTACCACATCCCCACCTGTCCCTATATTTCCCTACCACCTACCTATACTAGGGGCAATTTATAATGGCCAATTTACCTATCAACCTGCAAGTCTTTTGGCCTGTGGGAGGAAACCGGGGCACCCGGAGAAAACCCACGCAGACACAGGGAGAACTTGCAAACTCCACACAGGCAGTACCCAGAATTGAACCCGGGTCGCTGGAGCTGTGAGGCTGCGGTGCTAATCGCCTTGGAGGCTGCTGCTCATGACCAGTGGCCTCGACATGGATCGCACCTGCCTATTGGTATTGCCTCTGGTGCATACGGATCCTCACATGCAGAGGATCACACAATGTAGGATGAGCCATACCTATTTCCATGTGATAAATAAAGTTGAACCCTGTATGTATTCGAAGGTTCCTAACAGGGCATGGATTGGTGTTTAACGGGTACATCAGCTGCTTTCCTGGATCAACTATGTGGCGTGCCATGGCATTGCCCATCTTGGCCAACACTCAGAGTGGCACAGCATGACCACATCAAGATCCTACCAGCTGAATCGATTGCCCCCACCATCCATAAAACCTTAATGCTCCTGCCCTTTCTGGCACCCTCTCCACACACAGGGTGCCTAGTGTGCCATTGCCCCTCACAAGCATAGAGTGTACACTGTTAACGGAGGGATGGTACATGATACCTCCCTTCATGCCAGCACAGCTTTCCCTCCTGTAATCCCAGACCCCCTCCCTTTCAGAATGCAGTGAGACCCCTGTATATCCTCCCCTCCCTCCTCCCTTCCAGAATGCAGACTTAGACCCCTGTGTATTCCCCCATCCCTCCTCCCTTCCAGAATGCAGAGTTAGACCCTTGTGTATCCCCACTCCCTCCTCCCTTCCATAATGCAGAGTGAGGGCCCGCCGGCTTTTCAGATCATGAACGGGACGGCATGTGATGGCCGCCCATTCAACAAAAAATCTGGCAGTGTCAGTGGAGAGGCAGCGGGCTGCATAAGTAATCATTACCATATGTTGATTGTGGTGCCGCTGCTGTGTGGTAGGAGGGCCGCATCGAAGTCTCGCTGCTGCTGGTAATATGCAGCAGGCTCCTCTCGACATTGCGGGTTGAGGCGGGCCTCTTCCCGCAGCATTTTACATGCCCCCACGCCGCGACCTGTGGCGTCGAGGGGCCGTTAAAATTCAGCCCCCTATATTGATTCACTGGGGGTGGCCTGCATAGCCAATGATATCAATGATATCAATAGTGGAAACTGCACAAGTAGGGGCCCACAGTGTTGCCAGCCCCCGGAGAATCAATGTAAGTCTGCTTAACTAGAAGCGGCACGATGTGAATAAATTTTTCCCCCATGATATCCATTTCACCTGACAGGTGGTCCCTGTAATAATAATCGTTGCTTCTGCTTAGAATCTATACGTTTTTTTCAAGGTGTGAAGTAATACATGTGTTCTTTTTCCTGGAAAAAATAATTACCAAATTGTATCATTTATCAAATATATATAAAAATATTAATTATGCTAACTTTACACATCAACTAGGTAACAGTTTATTAATTTTAAAATTCCTTGCTATAATTTTACAAGTTATAATTATTTTATATGTTCAAAAGTACTTGTGTAGTCCTTCATCAAATTAATGTACCTTTCAGTTTTTAAATAATCGAATGATGAGAAAACATGCACTTTTAAATTAAGTTCTCTGTTGGATTATAATTGGAAAATGTATAGTAACTATAACTATAGTAAAAAATGGTATATTAATGTATAAAAGTGGCACCACTAGGGCTTTTGGATGAAATGCATATGCTCTTCTGTAATGCTAAGCTATTTGTCCTGTCTAAACCCATCCATTGCTCGTTTGGACTGAATTTAGTCGTGCTGGTGAGTCTGCTGGCGCCAGGCCAAAAAGATGAGGGACCTTGCTTTGGCCTTTTGAAGCTCCCCCTCCCCGGCGCTCCCACACCCTCCGCCCTGGCGCGCTTCTATACGGATTCTCCCTCCAAGAGCAGCTGGCCAATCAGACGGCTGGCAGCTCATTAGTATCAGCAGTGCCACCAGTGGCCATTGCTAGTACTACAGGAGCCTGGGAGCAGGCCCAGTGCTGGAGCCCGAGATGAGACGTGAGGTGGAGTCACTGGGGTCAGTCCGGTGGATGGTGGATGGGGGTGGGGGTGAAGGGTGGACGATGAGTGTTGCGGTGTAACCAGATGGGCGGCCTTTGCTGCCAGGTGCCCTCCATGGGTCACAGACTGCCAATGGGGGAGGTCCTCCCCCCGACCAAACCCGCAGGGTGGTCGCCTCATATTACTGGTCAACCTCCCAACGTGGTGGAGCCCACTAGCACCAGCCCCCACCCTCCCACCACTGGTTTAATTCCAGCAGTGGGGGAGTCCCTTAAGTGGCTACCAATTGGCCACTTCAGGGCCTCAACTGGCCTCTGGGTGGGAAGGCCAACTTTGACCTTTCCCGCCCCAACTTAATTGCATTGCGACAGGAAGGTGACAGGACTTCTGCTCCCCGCCTTCCATTGCAATTTTATGGGCTCCCTTGCCTCCTAGCCCATTTCCAGGGGGCCCATTAAATTCAGCCCTTATTTTTATCCAGCAACTTTTTTCACCCAATTTCAGGTAACTGTACAGTATCAGATACAGCAGCTATGCACAACCTGCACATCTGTGGCTTTGGGACCATGGAGGGACCATGAAAGATATAAACAAATGTTTTCTGCACAGTCTTTAATGACTCACCGTCAAAGTACAGGAAAGCAATCGTTAGAGATCTGAGGAGTGCGACCATCTTGGACTTAGAAGTAATGTTGTTATTTCGTGAAATAGATAGAATAAATTGGCACATTTTTACTGTGGATTAAGTTTAGTCCTTGGTATGTACACTGCCGGTTGTTTCACATGTTGATTAAAATCATCACTGAAGATGAACGAACAAACTGAAACTGTTTCTAATGTTGATCTGGTTGGCTGAACATATTGGATTTTGTCCTGGTTGTCAAATCATTCAGGCACAAGATATTGAACAATCAGCACACAAGCCCATAATCTCACAAATATTATCATAACATTCGTGAAGATAAATATGCACAATCCTGGCAGTGCAAAAATTGAGAAATTAGTCTTCAGGTTATATGGTAACATCATAAATATTTAATGAACTTTGACTTGCATCAACAACAATTTACATTTATATCGCACATTCTAATATGGTTCGCAAAGGTGTAATTGGACAAAAATGGACACCATGCCAAGGAAGGAGATTGAAGGATGACCAAAAGCTCGGCCAAAGAGGTAAGTGTTAAAGAGGTTCTTAAAGGAGAAGAGGGAGGACAGGGAAGTGGAGAGGTGGAGAGTTTTTTTTTGAGGGGATTCCAGAGTGAAGCCCGGATGGCAGAAAGCATGGCTGACAGCCGTGGAGCAAAGGCAGGCACAAAAATGTTACAGCAACAAAAAGAGATATAACTTTTTAATCCTGAAACATTTTTTTTTTAAATTGTTGTTTACATTCTTCAAGGTTAAGAATGCCAGTACAGAAGAATGGGTGATTTTTTTTCATTTCGGATTCTCCCTGTCAATATCAAACATAGCCAAACAGAGTTAAAGCCTCCTGTATTCTCCCAATAATGTAACTAAACCCTGTCCTTATTGCACCACTAAAAAGTAGTTCAATTTATATACAGGCCATCATAACATGAGTGCCAATTTGTGAATGTTTCCATCACATTGTGGGCTTGTACATTCTAGGATCTGACTGAGAATGGCCATAATGATTTCATGTAGGGCACTGACAGCTGGCAGAAAATGGAAACCTTCAACTAACTAGTCTAAATGACGAACTCGATTTAAGAAATGATGAAATTAAGGTAAACCCTACTATGATGGTCCTGTGGCAATCTACTAGCCCAAAATGTTGCAATTAGAATGGCCCTAAAAGCATTGCTCACCACCAGTTAACTCAGATGTGTAAGTTTGACTCTCCAGGCTCACGTCTGTCATTTGATCTCATTTGCCTCAGTTGGGAAAGTTTGAATCCAAGAGCTCCTGCAACTTTGTTTATTTTTCAGCTGTTTGTCTGAGTCCCAGGATCACCCACCACTCAAACTTACTTTCCTCTGTTGGATGAATTTCTTATATTTTTATCTGGGCAGTAGATAGTGTGCTCTGTGAAAGAATTCAGATGAAACTTCTTTGGTGAAGTGTAAAATTATATTAACAATAACCAGGAGAAGTACATGGTCAGATTTTCTTGTCTTCTTCACCAAAGCGAGAAACTGTTTTGAATGTACAAAATTATTGGTGAAAATTGGGAGAGAGTCGAATTAAAATATTTGATCTCATTATGCAATGCCTGCTGAATGCATATCCAACTATCCACTTTTTTAAAAACTTTCTCAGGATCAGGGATTGTAGTAATAATGGCACCAAATATCATTGGGTGGTTAAGAATTACCATGTTTTGCAGCAATTTCCATACATGTAGCACAGTAGACCTTCTACAGAAGCCACATCCTTCCTTTATTGTAGAAAAGTAGAATTCTACAAGTAAGATCTTGGCTTTTTCAGAAGTTACACTAAGCTTGTTATAACAAGAGGCATATTATAAATAGAATAGGATCCAGTGCTCCCAGTATAGAGTTACACTCATAGATATACAACACTCTGTCAATTTTACAATTCATGTTCCACTTAACTGCAGTTCACCATATGGGATTCATGAATTTCCCCAATGACTAATTTACTATTCAACCATGAACAATGAATGTTATATTAAATAGCCTTTCCATGGAAAGCTAAGACTGCAGACTGTTATAGTCAGAAGCTATTGTGTTTTTTTTTATTTCGACAGAATTTTGAGTAATTCTTGAGCAGCTCATTCTCAATATTAATGAGATAGGGTTGAAAAATCATATTATCTACAATGCAGCCAACTTAAATGTTAATTTCCATTTATTGAACAAGATACATCACATTATACCTGTACTTTGAAATGGTAGATGCAGAGGATAGTATCTTAAAGATAATCATATGTAGTAAAATCTTCATGGAATCATGAAAATTTACAACCCAGGAGGCCATTTGGCCCATCATCTTTGTGCTGGCCAAAAAGAGCTATCCGGCCTAATCTTACTTTCCAGATCTTGGCCTCTAGCCTTGTAGGTTATAGCACTTTAAGTGCTTTGTAATTGAATTGAGGGTTTCTGCCTCTACCACCCTTTCAGGCAGGAAGTTCCAGACCACCACCATCCTCTGGGTGAAAATATTTCTCCTCAACTTCCCTATAATCCTTCTACCAATGACTTTGAATCGATGTCCCATGGATATTGACCTCTCTGCTAGTGGAAATAGGACCTTCCTGTCCACTCTATCTAGGTCCCTGATACACCTCAATTAAATCTCAATTAAATTTTCCCTCAGCCTCCTCTATTTCAAAGAAAATGACCCCAGTCTGCCCAATCTTTCCTCAAAGCTTAAATTTTCAGTCCTGATCACATTCTTCCTGTACTGCACTGATTAGACTTTATAAAGAACTCCCCAACTGTGGCCCAACTAACATTTTATACAGCTCTCGCATAACCTCCCTACTCCTATATTCTGTGCCTTGGCTAAAAAAGGAAAGGATCCCGTATGCCTTCTTGACCACTACTATCTTCAGCAAATTGTGGACACATGCTTCAAGGTCATTCTGCTCCTCTACATTCCAATTTTGTATCATCTGCAAACTTTTTAATTATGCCCCTATATTGAGGCTAAATCATTGACATCTATCATAAAAGGCAACGGACCGAGTACTGAGCCCTATTGAACCCCACTGAAATTGGTCTTCCAGTCACAAAAACACCTGCCGACATCCTTTGCTTCCTTTCACTGAGCCAATTTTGGATCAAACTTGCCACTTTCCCTTAGATCCCATGGGCTTTTACTTTTCTGACCAGTCTGCCATGTGGGATCTTGTCAAAAGCCTTGCTAAAATTCATGTAGACTACATCCGGCATGGCACCCTCATTGATCCCACCACTGCCCCCCCACTTGTTGTCCTCAAAAGGTTCAGTCAAGACAGTCAGACACGACTTTCCCTTAACAAGTCCATGCTGACTGTACATTTCTAAATGACGATTCATACTGCCCCTCAACTTTTTCCAATAATTTACCCACCACAGAGGTTGGGGATTCTCTTAAAATTTGAGGATTCCCTTAGCATTACTGGCACAAATAGCTAATGCATAAGAACAACGGCATATATTTGATCAACTCAGTTATTTAAACACTATCACTTGTGTGATCAGCTGTGGGGTGTTAGAATCCAATGTAAAGCACTAAAATGCCACATTTCAATGCCAGAAGTGATTTGAAATGACTAATCCAATCATAAGACTAGCTTCCCAGAAATGAATACTGATAATGATTTTTTTTAAATTGATGACATAAGTAAAAGAATAGAGGATTTAGCCACAGCAGCTATTTATGTTGGGCAATTCCTTAAAACGCATATAAAATGGCAGTACCCCTTTTTTCCATTGTGGAGTTACGGCCAACATTCAAATGCTAACTTTTTTGTATAACGATTACAGCTATCTGACAGGTTAGGTAATATGCAAAGGAATAATCCACCTCCACTATTGAGTAATTTAGCATCAGGACCAAAGAGGTTGGGATATAAAAATTCAGCAGATGTTGCTCAACCAACATCTGGTGTGAGTGGACTACCATTTTGATGAAGAAAAACTATGTAATCGGTTGGATAATGTAGTCCCCACACAGCTCATCTGGTGTCAACACTACTCAAGCACTTTACATCCCTGCACACAAAGGTGCTCATCTCACCTGATAACATGAGGGCAGCTTATGTGAATATTTTCTGTTGTTCTTGGCACATCACACATGACATGCTGGGTGCACTGAGGGGCATGGGGACCCGTGAAGGGTTGTTGGCTGTCTGTTGAGTACTGGGGTGGGAAATGGCACAGGTGAGGGAAGGCAGGGAGGAAAAGGGGTAGGTGAAGAGAGGAAAAGAGACAGCCATAGGGTCAGACAATAGTTTTTTTCATGTTTTGTTACTGGGACCTCTCCCTCGTTATTATGACTGTGCAGCAACAATGTTGCTCAGGGAATGTCTCTATTTTCACAACTCTAGGCCTTGTGCATAGTTTATGTTCAGCTACTCAGTAGCTTTCATGCTGGCTGTCTGCATTGAGCTGCAATTAACCTATCAGGTACATTGAAGGCCTCGACCTCTGAGCTCGACTTTTTGGAGAGCAAGTGTCCAATGCACTTGAAAACATTTGGTGCTACTGTTGCCTTATTGGCCCCAACTCAGTCTGGACTGTGTATACTATCTCTTATAATTCATTCATATTACAATGCTTCCTCGAAGTGCAGTCTTGCCTTCATGGTAGTACTGTACTGTAAATAAGGCAAATTTGCTTACAGGGTTAGGCACAACCATCCCTTAGGTCTTAAGCATTGTTCAGCTCTGGAGGTGAACGATCACCACGCTGGTGGTTCTGTTTTCTTCTAGTGGTGGGCAAGAGGAGCTCTCAGTGCACTCTGGCCGGCCAGCAATATAATCAAGGATTAAAAATCATCACTCAGCTCCTTGGATCAGTGGTATCATTCTCACCTCAGTAAGGTTGAAGTCCCACTCTAGAGACTTAAATACAGGCTAAAACTTCAGTCAGAACTGTGCGAGTGCTGCACTGTTGGAGGTGCCGTCTTTTTGATGAAATGTTAAACCAAAGCCCCTTCTACCCTCTCAGTCGATGTAAAAGACCCCATGGCACAATTTCAGAAAAAGAAGGTGTCCTGGCCAGCATTTATCCCTCAATTAACATCACTAAAACAGACTATCCAAGCATTATCATATTGCTGTTTGTGGGATGTGGTGTGTGCAAACTGGCTGGTATGTTTCCTACCTTACAACAGTGGCGACCTGTCAAAAGTATTTAATTGGCTGTAAAGCACTTTGGAATGTTCTGAGGTTGTGAAAGGTGCAATATAAATATAAGGTGCAATATAAATATAAGTTCTTTCTTTCTATTTCATCCGTCCATTTCTCAGTTTAGCTACAAGCATCGACCATAACCCACCCTCTGACTCGGTGTAGCATCCTATCAATAGTGAATGGTGAATAGTAAAACCTCAATTTCACCCTTTGAGTGATTACCTCAAACTCACCAATCCAAAAGCACAAGGATTAGATAGCAGAACACATTAATTCTCTCATGCAAAGAATTATCAAGTACAAGCCATTCCATATGGGAAAAGTATAGTATGTAAGATAAACATCAAAGGATTATTGAGAGTCTGAATAAATTGCTTCTATTATACATGTTACTTCAGTTAAGGCCAAGTTTCATGTATGAGCAGTTTTGATAAGTGTATGTATGTTTTTCCCATTTATTCCAATGGCACAATCAACCTAATAAAGTAAAACTGTACTGATTTTTGACAGATTTATTATTGCAGCAGTCTAATAAGGTGACCTTATACACATTTTGTATTTTATTCTGTTCCATCAATCATTTGTAATCCAATCCCATAAGAAAAACCACAGATTATCTTGGTGCTTATTCAGGAAGGTTAAGAATAAACTGATGTGCCAACTAATTCAGTTTATCACTGGGAATTGCTTGAATTTGGATGATACAGCCCTGGCCTCATTAAACACATTTGCTAAAATGAATAGATAACACACAGGATATTACCTCTGTACTTTTTAACCTTTATTTAATATTTCTAATTGGGAACATACTGGCTGTAAAATTGTACTCTGTAATGCCATTTGTTTTTTGCGCCAAAATAATGTCTGCACCACACATGCACACTACCGGCATGGCCTGTGCCAAACGCCATCTTGGTGAAGGTGTTAGTGTGGGCATTAGGAGTGTGTGCCAGAATTTTGCCAAGTAGGCAGAATGTGACATCAGTCTGCATGTAATGCTGATTCGAAGCCAGCAGTGCCATTTTCAACTTCATCTCTCCTGCCAATGCCCTCTCCTAAACATACACAGCAGGAAGAACCTCCAACCAATGCTATTTAAAGGGATCATCAACAACTTGCAGGTTAGTTGCTGATTAATTTCTACTGGCTTTGTTTGAGTTTGCAGAGTTGGTGAAAGTTGGTGAAGTTGACAGGGAGTGGTGCTTCACATGGAAAAAACCTTGATTGTAACTTCAAGGGCTCTGCTCCGACCACTTGCTCCCAGTCATGGATGCTATAGTTACAGTCCCCATTGGGTTGCAGCATGAGAGGGAGATGGAGCAGAGGCAGCATAGAAGAGATAAAGGTGCTCACAGAGGAGGTAAATGATGGGAAGGAGGGGTCTCAGAAGGAGGTCTTATCCACCTAGGTTCTTCCGGGTGCACTTCTCTTAACTCCACCTAAGCAGAAACAATATGTGCATTGTGTTTGACAAAGGAGGTGCTCACAGAACTCTGCCATCTCTTAAAACCAGACCTGCAACCTCAGAACAGGGCACGGATGGTGCTGCCAGTAGCTTTGAAGGTGACCATGGCCCTGAATTTCTTCACATTGGGATCCTTCCAGGCTGCAGCAAGTGACATCTGTAATATCTCCCATCTCTGAACAGAGAGAAACAGGCGGAGCAGGCACGTGGCTTTGCCAGGATAGCATACTTGCCCATAGCGCAGGGTGCCATTGGCTGTACACAATTGGCTTTACAGGTATTGCAACTAAATGCTGAGCTGTATCGCAACCACAAAGGCTACCACTTGCTAAATCCGCAGTTGGTGTGTGACCATGCCCTTACCTTGTGCACCAGTCTTTTGTGTGGAACCTTATCAAATGCCTTTTGAAAATCCAGATATACTACACTCACTGATTCTCCTTTATCTACCCTGCTAGTTATATCCTCAAAAATCCTTAATAGATTGGTCAAACATGATTTCCCTTTCAGAAAACCATGTTAACTCTGCCTAATCACAGAATCACAGAATTATTGCACGACAGAAGGCGGCCATTCAGCCCCTCATGTCTGCACCAGCTCTCCAAATGAGCAATACATCTAATGCAATTCCCCCGTCTTCGCCCCGTAACCCTGCACATTCTTCCTTTTTAGATAATGGCCAGGCCATAAACAGTCTATCCTGGAATAGAAGGACCCATCTGGCCTCGACCAGGTGTATCTCCGTCAGCAGGGTTGCTGAAGACATCGCACAGCTTGTCATCGTTTACCATTTCCATGTAGTCTGGACATGGCGTCCAATTTGTTATCGGCGCTGATGGATCAATGATGCACTTAAAGTCACTGCCTAAAATGACTGGCCTGTATGTCACCAGTACCAGTTGGAGCTGCTGGAAGATGGCCAGTTCTTTAGAGCTGGGGCATACACACTGATTAACCAAAGCAGAGCGTTTTTGAACATTACATCTGCTATGAGGAGGCAACTGCCCACCACCTCCTTAACTTGGGTGACAGTGAAGCTGCGTCCTTGCAGACTGGCAGAACAGCAATTGTTTCCTCCTGACCAGATCGATGGCCCATGGGATCACCATCACAACCACAGTCTGTAGGTTCTGAGGTGCCGTATTCTGCACTCCTGCAGAAACAATAGGTCAGCTTGGACCTCAGCAAGGTACCACAAGTTCGAAACACATCACATAGTGGCCTTAACACTATGCATGTTAATGGAAGCAGTCATAGACCCATTTAAGCTGTGTATAATTTACCAGTCCAATTGTCTATGCTAGTCCCAGTCCTTGGGTATGTTCCTGCATACCCATAGCATTTGAAAACTGTTGCACTGTCGCTGGGCTGAGAAAACTGTCCTGGTCACTCATAAGAGGGTTGTTCTACCAGGGTGACATTGGGGGGTGTCGTATAAGCAGGGAGGTTTGGGCTCTCCTCCGCTGGTGCTGTCTTTCCTCTTGGTTCCTCATCGAGGACATTGCTGCTTCCTGCTTCCTCAAGATGGGGTGCACTGGGTCTCACTGTTTTCAATGCCGTGTAGTTGGGGTACACTGGACCCCTCACTGCATTTGGAGTTTGGAGTTGAGATGCGCTGGGCCCTTTGCTGCTTCCAGTGTTTCAGACCTGGGAGGCTCTTCTCCTTTACCTCCTTTATGTTATGCTGCTTGTTTGTTGGTAGCGGCTTTCTTAGCCTTTCTTATCCAATGAGGAGCAGTCACTGTAGTCTGTTTGGGATATGACTCATCTCTTTCCGTTACTTTAGGTGTTGTTTTTTTCCTTCTTTTTGGGTCTTCTTTGTTGTCATTTTCCTCTTAACCACTTGTCACTCTCCCAGTTGTCCATCTGCTGGCTCCTCTTCCATGAAATCTGTCTGCTGAGGAGGAGGCATAGGGCACAGTATTATCATTTGGCGACTTGCTGCAGCACCCTTTCCTTCTCCTTGTCCCTCCCTGTGTCCTTCATTTTCACGTTTTTATCACCAGGGGTTTTTGTGCAGGGAGGGTTGCTGATTTCCTTTGCAGCAGCCATGTTCCCTGTTCCTTCCACGTGCCCCTCTTTGATTCTTGCCGCTTGTACATAATGAGGTTGCATTTCGGGCAGGTCTTGTAGAGGTCGTCTGCCCCACATACATGTTGCAGCAGTTACTCAGCTTACAGTCCTTTGTCTGGTGGCCTTCCTGCTCACAGTTTTTTCAGTCGCTTGCTTTACAGTTGGCCACCATGTGTCCAGAAGCGACAAACTCTGGGCTGCCCCGCGTATACCAAATAACCCCAATTTCCCCCAATACCAAAGC
The DNA here is from genome assembly GCF_036365525.1 of Heterodontus francisci. Classification (NCBI taxonomy): domain Eukaryota; kingdom Metazoa; phylum Chordata; class Chondrichthyes; order Heterodontiformes; family Heterodontidae; genus Heterodontus; species Heterodontus francisci. Next base: position 74,536,629 of record NC_090376.1, read on the forward strand.
TGGAGGATGGCTCCTTGGCATAGACTCATTGACTCCTTGACTTGCCGCTTGCTGGTTCAAATTCTGAATGGGTCCTTGACCTCAGTGCTGTTTCCAGCCATCTCAACGTACCTGGCAAGGAATGTGAGCACATCCAAGACAGGGATATGATGGTTGTACAGATGGATCATCACAATGCAGTTTCATTGTGACAGCAGCATAAACAGTGGCTCTGATGTGAGGGTCAACAGCAGTGTCTCGTTTCCTCTCTCTTAGTATGTCTTCAGAAATTTCATGCATGCCACGATGTTTTTAAACATTACATCAAAATATCCTTCTTTTGGGCCTCCTTATCTCGAGAGACAATGGATACGCGCCTGGAGGTGGTCAGTGGTTTGTGAAGCAGCGCCTGGAGTGGCTATAAAGGCCAATTCTGGAGTGACAGGCTCTTCCACAGGTGCTGCAGAGAAATTTGTTTGTTGGGGCTGTTGCACAGTTGGCTCTCCCCTTGCGCCTCTGTCTTTCAAAATATCCACAGCTGGGGAAATCTTGCAGGTAGAAGATATCCATGACTTGGAATCCACAGCATTTGAATAGGATCCTCTTCACAAAAAAAAGTGAGGTCCACGGGCATGCTATTTTCTTCACTTACACCCTGACAGTGTTGCACATCCCCTGACTTGGAGCTCCGTATTCATTGCAGCCATTCTGTAAACATTGAGTCTTCACTGTATTGGTGTTAGGCTTAAGCCAGCATGAAGTTCCACCAATCACAGAAGAGCTCAAACGTCATCAGGGCAGTAGGCCAAAGGCAGCATTGAGATCCACCCAAAAAAAAACCTGAAAGACTCACAACTCGGAACTTACACTTGTTCTGAGTCAAAAGGCCAAGAAGCAAGAAGGCCTGCCTTTGGACTGAACCACTGGTTGGAATCATACCTAGTACAAAGGAAGATGATTGTGGTTGTTGGATGTGAAGCATCTAAGCCCAGGATATCGCTGTAGGAGTTTCTCAGGGTAGAGTGTTAGGCCCAATCATCTTTAGCTGCTTTATCAATGAAATTAAGGTCAGAAGTGGGGATGTCCGCTGACGATTGCACAGTATTCAGTACCATTCACTACTCTTCAGATATTGAAGCAGTCTGTGTCCATATGCAGCAAGACCTGGACAACATTCAGGCTTGAGCTGATAAGTAGCAAGTAACATTCGTGCCAAACAAATGCCAGGCAATGACCATCTCCAGCAAGACAGAATCTAACCATCTCCTCTTGATATTCAACAGCATCACCATTGTTGAATCCCCCACCATCAACATCCTGGAGGTTACCATTGATCAAAAACTGAACTGGACCAGCCTTATAAATGTTGTGGCTACAAGTGCAGGTCAGAAGCTGGGAATTGTGTGGCGAGTAACTCACCTCCTGACTCCCCAAAGCCTGTCCACCATCTACAAGCCACAAGTCAGGAGTGTGACAGAATACTCTCCACTTGCCTGGATGGACATAACTCCAACAAAACTCAAGAAGCTCGATACTATCCAGGACAAAGCAGCTGCTTGATCGGCACCCCATCTACCATCTTAAACATTCACTCCCTCCACCACTGGTGCACAGTGGTAGCAGTGTGTACCATTTCCAAAATGCCCTGCAGCAACTCACCAAGCCTCCTTTGACAGCATCTTCCAAACCCACGTCCTTTACCACCGAGAAGGACAAGGGCAGCAGATGGGAACACCACCACCTGCAAGTTTCCCTCAAAATCACACATCATCCTGACTTGGAAACATATCCCAGACTCCCTCCCGAACATCACTGTGGGTGCACCTACACCAGATGAACTGCAGCAGTTCAAGAAGGCAGCTCACCACCACCTTCTCAAGGGCAAATAGGGATGCGCAACAAATGCTGGCCTTGCCAGTGACACTCACATCCCATGAAAGAATACAAATAAGCATGGACAATATCAGTGTGGGCTCACTGGCTGGCAGGCAACAGTGGCAGAACTGGTGCAGTGGCAGTGATACAGGATAGTTTTTAAAGTGGTGCTAGCCTTGCTTGAACTTAGGGCCCCTGCTAAGGCATGAGCCACTCAGCAGTGTGCTTAGCTATCATTTACATTAGCAGACAGCACAAAGCTTCCCTCCTACCTATATTGCTATGAATGTACGCAAGTTAATTGTGTATCATGTTACGACCAAGGCGGGAGGAGTGCATTGTTTATTCTAGTTCCACTTCTCCACAGGTCACAAGATATATTTAATTTTTTTCCCCACTTACCAATATGGTCAATTATAGATTCTATTTATATCCCAGAACAAAATACACCAACCAGGTTTCTTTAATAAACAACACAATTATCAGTTTATTATAAAATAAGTCTTAACCAGTAATGAAGTAAAGTATAAACACACAGATTGCAATATTTAAGCTCCCTTTTTACCTTAGTCCCTCACACGCACACATACATGCCTTAACTGGAAAAGGAAATGGATTTTTGTTTTTCAAGCTCTATTGCAGACAAAAAAAAACACGGGCTAAGTACTTGCTCACCGTTGAAGAAACAGCAGATGAGATACGTTGTGTTCCAAAATTGGCACACAGGCTGGCCTTTGAGTACATGTATAGGGGTCACTGGGATCTTTTAGAATGGTTCTTTTTCAGGTGGCATTGAGAATTAATTGAGAAGGCTTTTCTTCAAAGACAGGAGAAGAGATGAGTTGACACAATGGACTTCTCACAGTCTTTTACAGAGGTGCTGAAATGCTGAACTGGGTTGTGGTCTTCTCTCCTTCCTTGGGAATTCTCTTCTCACCTTGGCAGTTCTCTTCTCGCTTTGGAAGTTCTCTTCCTTTTTATACAGTTCGACCCTAACTCAAAATAATTCAAAAGTGAAACCAACATCAGCAGGTCAACCTTTTGACCTCCATCAATCTTGACCTGTCACTTCTTTGTAAATAACTTCTCCAGGTTTCCAAAGTTCTCTGTTGTTTATTGAGCTGGAAATCAGATGGTTTTTCGAAAAGGCTTGTTGTTGTTGCTGGAAGTCAGGTGGTTTCCTGGAAAGGCTCGCTTTCCTCACAAGACCGCTCAGTGCCTCTTTTAAAAACATTTCCAGGAACTGTTTATCAAAGTCAAGTGGGCTTTACATGATCCCCTTTGAAAACCCCAAAGTTTAACATTTATTCAATCTTTCAAATATGAATCCTCAAAAAATATATTTAACAAAACAGAGGCACATTCGTAACAATTGTGATCTCCGTGTCTGATTACCAGCCTATTCGAATATTTCCCTCACTGACTTTCTTTTTTTTTAAAAAAAGGAAAATACCATCAGGACCTTCTAATTTTTAAACAGAAGCTTAAGTTTTAAGGATTCCAATGACACTTCATTGTTGCAAGATAGCATTATGTCAGGACACACATAAAAACAATAACTTGAGATAACCACACTGTCTCTCCCCCTCCATGATGATGCCGTTAATTGAAAATCTATGGTGTAGAATTTCCATAGTGGTTCTTCTGACTGTCCACCGTAACTTTGGAGAAATTGTCTAAACAGTGATTTACGCCAGCTCCTCAGGGTTTCTGCCAATCTTCTGCTGAAGTTACGGCAGGAAATAGGGTGAATCCTTGTGGAATATATCATCCATGTTGTTACAGATATCAAATATTGAAATTTTTACCAAAGATAATTTATTAAATCTATGCATTGTGTATTAAAATCCATTTTCATGTGTGGAAAAGAATACATTCAATAATCTTGAAAATACTTGATTTTGCTACATCAATTAGCAGATTTAAAAGAGATGCTAATTATTTACAGGACTTCTCAAATTAGTGTCAAATAAAAGAAAAAGAAATAAAAAAACGTTCTTCGGAGTTTGGTGATGACTTTGCCTTGCGCTGTCTACTGAAGCAGGAAAATGTTTATACATAATTAAATGATCTACATTATTAGTACAATACTAGTCCAAAATAAAATTGTTCGCATGGCCTCTTCAGATATTTTGAAGAAAACTTTGTCAAACCATTAGACCCTTGTCACATTAACTTCATCACTCAAGAATTAAATATGTATTTCCTAGAAAGCGCATTTACAACCTATTTTGTCTGTAAATCTTTGGAGGAACAGCACTAGCCATGACTGAATTAGTTCAAAACATGTGAACTCATAACATGACATGTAGATTTTCATAAGCAAAAAAAAAAGTGCACACCTAGAGCTGAAGCCTAAAATTGGGGCTTCCCAGGACTAGTTTTCGATAAGAGACCTAGGGTCTTATAGACTTCAACAGAAACTTCAACAGCCAACTCTCTCACTCCTTACATGAGGGGAGCACCCAGAAAGATCTCTAGATTAGCAACTCTTGTGAGTATCCAAAGACAGGCTCCTGCATCACTACAGAAGCATCTCAGGTGAACAACTACCCTATGTTAACAGGATATTTGGATGTCTTGCCACAAGAGAGGGACTGCCCATGATGCCTTCTCTCCCTCAAAATGCCATGCATTTCTTTCACTTTGCCACCTGTATATGGGTCAATACAATTTTTTCTGAACAACATTTTACCCTTCTTTGGAGATCCAGATCACTTCCCTGGCAGGGACCCAGTAGAGGGGGCAGGTTCTGTTCTTCTGCAGGACAGTATGCCTCATCTTCCCCAATGCTATGCCAGTTCCTTTGTTCGGTGGGGAAGGATGAACTCAACATAAGTGGCTTTGTAAGGAAACTCCACCCTTACACAACCAAGCAGCAATTTCTAACCAAGGTCTGGACTTGGCCTTTTTCCAAACCAATCTGTTACGATGGGAGTCCAACAGAATGGCGAAGGGAATTTGATCTCACACTTTCCACTAGAACATTTGGAAATGGACAATGCAACCTGGTTTTCTAACAGGTACTCACTTTCCTGTTTAGAAAAGTCAACCTCTATGTGCTGGTCCTATATAAATGAGTGGAATCATTCAGAATGTATAAGGGCTACCCTTATACACTTTGTAATTGAGTAAAACCTAAATTGGCCAGTCTCCAATTGAGGAAAATGAATCAAAATATCAAACATATCCTCCCTTTCCTTCAGTTAAAGAAAAGACCAGGCACATTCGTGCTGAAATGTTTTGTCCACTTTATGTGGTGAACAGTAAATCCACCTGAATGAACCAAGCTATTATTGCACAGAGCTGAACAGCTAAAACATGGCTGCAATTTTGCATTCTGAGAGATGGTTGCATAGAGAGACAATGGGAGTGCTCGCTGATTCAATTAGTGAGATAGGTTTTGTCAATAGTGGTGATCAAAAGACATTGAGAGCCACTGACTTTGTAAGAGACACACCTCCACCCACCTCCCCACTGACTATGACTGCAGAACTTTTGAAATCAACAATCCTCGCAGGTGAAGCTGTTTCAAACAAAGAAGTCACATGAATAACTTGCTGGCCAACCTGGGGACTTTTTGAATTGTGCCACACAGAAAGGACAGACTGCAACCGGAAGACAAAAGTGAAAGAAGCTATCTTCCTGATCCTCTCTCTCTCTCAAGCAAAGTCCCAGCGACCCACAGAAGCAACTTAAGCCATATGACAGAGGACCTTGTGAGCCTTCTGGTATCAGAGAAGCAAGTTTGAAAGTGTGCATTGGTGCCGCAGTGAGAATACAAGACTGCAATTCCAACCAAAGACTTTACAGCAAAACTAAAGACAGTAACTGAATTCAATCTACTACTCCAAACCCTCCCCCCTTTAATTCTTTCTCCTCCTCTGTATCTATTTGTGTGGAAATTTATCTCGTATGCATGCTAGCGTGGTTGCATCCTGTATTTTTAGTAATTTTCACTGAGTTAGAGTGATAAGGTGAATAAACTCACACCTTTCTTTAAACCCAAGAAAGCCTATTTGATTGGTTTATTTACAATTACAATTAGAGAGCAGTGAGCAAGGACTCACTGAGGTGAAGCTAAAAATACTGTGCTTTAGAAGTTAAACCCTGTTACAGCCAAACCAGGAAAGGGGCCAGAGGGGGGCCTGAGACCCCTTCCTCATCCTCACCCAGAAATTTGAGGGCTAGCATCCGGATTGGACCCACAGACAAACAAGAAATTGGAAGCAGGAAATCAAATTGTTCCCAATCAAAATGAGAAAAAATTGCAATACAGGTTTTCTTGTGGTTGTGTGTGCTAGAATACTAACATGTTCGCGACCGAAGCCAGTACACTCCCAAGCCAGGGTGAAGTAACTTGGGATAAGTTAAAGACACTGTCTATGGAAGAGTTGAGAAATATGGCTGAGCAGTGTGGGATCACTTTTCTCCAAAGACTAGTGACCAACCATTTTTCCTCGAATCTGAAGAATCAGAGGCAGGGACACCCCTGCCGCAAAGTCAGCTAACATTAGGTTTATTCCCTGTTGCCAGATGAGAATTTATCAAATTACGAAGTGACAAAAATGCTATCCTTGGGGCAAATGAGTTAGTACCGGAAGCTTACTACCAGAAGTTCTGAACCCTCTGAAAACAAGCCGATCAAACTTATTTGGAATTTGACAGAAGTAATCAGCTGGCTTTTGACCAGTGGTTGAGGGCTCTTTCTCTCCCTCTCTCCATAAAGACCCCTGTAGAGGAGTAAAAGTACATTGTGGGAGGCAAGCTGCAATCTGGCTGATGAGTTTGCTCGAATATACAAGTCGGTTCCCCAAAATAAGCCTTTCCTAGTCACCCTCACAAATCCGAAAAGGACAAAGGATGGGAAGGTAATAGTGCCCAAGCAGTCCTGGGAGAGAGAGAAAATTTGGACGCACAGGGGGCCCTCCTCCAGCCAAAAAGGATAGTTCACAGAATCACAGAATCATACAGTGCAGAAGAGGCCCTTCGGCCCATCGAGTCTGCACCGATGCATTAAACCACCTGACCTGTCTACTTAATCCCATTTGCCAGCACTTTGCCCATAGCCTTGAATGTTATGATGTGCCAAGTGCTCATCCAGGTACTTTTTAAAGGATGTGAGGCAACCTGCATCTACCACCTTCCCAGGCAGGGCATTCCAGACCGTCACCACCCTCTGGGTAAAAAAGTTCTTCCTCAAGTCCTCCTTAAACCTCCCGCCCCTCACCTTAAACTTGTGACCCCTCGTAACTGACCCTTCAACTGAGGGGAACAGCTGCTCCCTATCCACCCTGTCCATGCCCCTCATAATCTTGTACACCTCAATCAGGTCACCCCTCAGTCTTCTCTGCTCCAGCGAAAACAACCCAAGCCTATCCAACCTCTCTTCATAGCTTAAATGTTCCATCCCAGGCAACATCCTGGTGAATCGCCTCTGCACCCCCTCCAATGCAATCACATCCTTTCTATAATGTGGCGACCAGAATTGCACACAGTACTCCAGCTGTGGCCTTATCAAAGTTCTGTACAACTCCAACATGACCTCCCTGCTTTTGTAATCTATGCCTCGATTGATAAAGGCAAGTGTCCCATATGCCTTTTTCACCACCCTATTAACCTGCCCTTCTGCCTTCAGAGATCTCTGGACAAACACGCCAAGGTCCCTTTGTTCCTCGGAACTTCCCAGTGTCAGGCCATTCATTGAATACATCCGTGTCACATTACTCCTTCCAAAGTGTATCACCTCACACTTTTCAGCGTTAAATTCTGCCCATTTGACATTCCCGTCTATATCTTCCTGTAACATAAGACACTCCACCTCACTGTCAACCATTCGGCCAATCTTTGTGTCATCCGCGAACTTACTGATCCTACCCCCGACATAGTCATCTATGTTGTTTATATAAATGACAAACAATAGGGGACCCAGCACAGGTCCCTGTGGTACGCCACTGGACACTGGCTTCCAGTCACTAAAACAGCCGTCTGTCATCACTGTCTCCTACAGCTAAGCCAATTTTGAATCCACCTTATCAAGTTACCTTGTATCCCATGTGCATTTGCTTTTTTGATAAGTCTCCCATGTGGGACCTTGTCAAAGGCTTTGCTGAAATCCATGTAAACTACATCAACTGCACTACCTTCATCTAGAACACCTGGTCACATGCTCAAAAAATTTGTTAGGCATGACCTCCCTCTGAAAGCCATGCTGACTATTCCTAATCATATTTTGCCTCTCCAAGTGGAGATAAATTCTCTCCTTCAGAATTTTCTCCAATAGTTTCCCGACCACTGACGTGAGACTCACTGGTCTGTAGTTCCCTGGCTTATCTCTGCAACCTTTCTTAAATAGTGGGACCACATTAGCTGTTCTCCAGTCCTCTGGCACCTCCCCCGTGGCCAGAGAGGAATTAAAAATTAGGGTCAGAGCCCCTGCAATCTCCACCCTTGCCTCCTACAGCATCCTGGGACACAAATCATCTGGACCTGGAGATTTGTCCACTTTTAAGCCTTCCAAAACCTCCAATACCTTGTCATTCCCTATGACAATTTGCTCAAGAACTTCACAGTCTCTCTCTAAGTTCCATATCTACATCCTCATTCTCTTGGGTGAAGACAGATGTGAAGTATTCATTCAACACCCTACCAATGTCCTCTGGCTCCATCCACAAATTTTCCCCTTGGTCCCTAATGGGTCCTACTCTTTCCCTGGTTATCCTCTTCCCACTGATATACTTATAGAATATCCTGGGATTTTCCCTACTTTTACCAGCCAGAGCTTTCTCATATCCCCTCTTTGCTCTCCTAGTTGCTTTCTTAAGCTCCATCCTACACTTTCTGTATTCCACTAATGCTTCCATTGATTTGCTCTCTGTAAGTAGGAGTGAGACTCGGAGGCGTGAGTGCTTCCATCGTAATAAGGCAGGTCATCTAAGAGCTAACTGCTGGAAACTATGGGGAAAGCCTGTAGGGGTAATCAGGGCACACCCGCTCAGTGCAGCAGAAGGAACACTGCCGGAAAGCACAGCTGAGCAGTCTGTGGTTTTCACTACAGCAATAAGGTCCATTGGACCTGCTGCTGTGAGTGTAGGAAAAGGTACTCGGATCCCTGAAGGCTATCAGGATTTTGTATCCCATGGGAGTGTTCCCCATACCCCTTGAGTGGGACAAGCAAGCCCATAATTATACTCAGGGATATAAGGACCACCCAATCCCCCCGACTGTGAAAAGGCCTGACTTTTCCCCCAGAGAGTGCAGTGAATGCCAGGGTGTTAGTGAATGGTATCGGAGGGCGGTATATGCCTGTACCTTTACATCGTGTGCTTTGGAGAGCGACCTAGTTTTGGGACTGGTGACCGTAGGGATTGTCCCTAGTTTGACTATGGACGGACTTGACCTGCTCCTAGGTAATGATCTGGTGGGGACGAAGGTGGTAGCTTCCCCAGTAGTGTCACAAAGACCAAAAGACATCAGAGAAACTGAAGGTCCCCGGCATTTTCCCTGACTTTGTGGTAACTCGGTCCATGGTCAAATCAGCTCCCTCAGGGAAGACTGAACTGGCGCTGTAGACGGCTGACACTGCTGTCTGGTTGTCTGAAACATTCTTTGGGGAAATAAATGACCCAAAGGATGGACTAGACATGTCTTCCCTAGTCGAGGCTCAACAAGCTGATCCCGTATTAAAGAAATTAGCACAGACGGCCCAAACTGAAAGTAAAGCGAAGAGAGTCCCTGAGTGCTACTATATGAAAAATGAGGTTCTGATGAGGAAATGGGGACCTCCTCACAGACCTGCAGATGAGGAGTGGGCAGTGGTTCATCAAATAGTGGTGCCCCCAAGGAACTGTAAAGACATACTAAGACTGGCCCATGAGCTTCCCATGGCAGGACATGTCAGGGTACGGAAAACCCAAGCCCGATGGCTCTACCCAGTTCTGCATTGATTACAGGAAGGTCAATGCAGTGACCAGAGCTGATTCCTACCCGATTACTGACGTGGAGGACTGTATTGATCGGGTGGGGAATGCCACCTACATAACAAAAATAGATTTACGAAAGGGATATTGGCAGGTTCACTTCACACCCCAAGCCAAGGAGATATCAGCATTTGTCAGATGGCCAAGTAATGCCTTTTGGGCAAAAGAATGCCCCAGCCACCTTCCAAAGGCGAGGAACCAGGTAGTGACTGGCCTACCCAACTGTGTGGTATACCTAGGTGATCTGCTGGTATACAACAAGACCTGCGGGTCCACTTAGCCCAATTAGATGCCCTCTTCCAACAATTACAGGCAGCCCACCTGGTAGTAATCCTCGCCAAAAGCAAGTTCGCTAAGGCCCAACTGACTTACCTCGGATATGTGGTAGGTCATGGGCGTGTGCTACTCAGGGCAGCAAAAGCACTAGTGGACTTTCCTGTCCCCACCTCGAAACGGGAAATCATGCATTTCCTGGGGATGTGCGGGTTTTACCGCAAGTTTGTTCCAAATCCCAGCACTATAGCTGTCCCACTAACTGACTTACTGCAGAAAAAGACAAAGGTTGTGTGGCCAGAAAAGTACCAAATTGTTTTTGAGAGGCTAAAGGCCATATTGACGAATGAACCGGTCCTGGCAGCTCCCAACTTCGATAAACCCTTTAAAGTGGCGGTTGACGCCAGCGACCTATGGGTCGGTGCTGTCTTGCTCCAGGATGATGATACAGGCATGGAGAGACCAGTAGGGTACTTCTCCAAAAAGTTATATCGGCACCAGAAAAGGTACTCCACCATAGAAAAGGAGACGCTAGGGATGTTGTTGGCTCTCCAGCACTTCAACATCTACGTGAAAACTTTTGTGGTGAAGTTCAAAACTCAAAATGCCAGGCTGTTTCGATGGTCTTACAACCCTACAATTTAAAAATTACCCACAACGCAGGAAAAAGCAATATAATCACTGATGCCTTGTCTGGGGTCTCAACCAATACATAACTGTCTCAGACCCACCTCAGGAAAAAGGGGCAGTTTAAAGCAGCACTGCTACAAGGTAAAGACAGGCTGAAACAATTTTAGGTGTTATGAATGAATGAGAATGAATGAGAGAAATGCATGTGTGCTTTCCTGTATTGTCTTTTCCTTCTAATTTATAATGAAATGCTCCCCTAATATCGCATTTCATTCGACAAGAGGTGGAGGTGTGACAGAAACCACACCGGCCAAATGGAAACATATTAATTTTGTCATATGGAATGCTGCTTGAACCCTTTTTATTGGACATTGAACATAACTTGTTTAAAAGAAAGTGCTCACTGATTCAAGTAGCGAGATGGGTTTTGTCAATAGTGGTGATCAAAAGACATTGAGACATTGTAAGAGACAAACCTCCACCCTCCCCATTAAGTGTGACTGCAGAACTTTTGAAATCAACGATCCTCACAGGCGAAACTGTTTCAAACAAAGTCACACGACTAACCTAATGGCCAACCTGGGAACTTTTTGAATTGTGCTGCACAGAAAGGGCAGACTGCAAGTTGAAGACAAAAGAGAAGGAAGCTATCTCCCCCTCTCTCTCTCTCAAGCAAAGTCCCAGGGACCCACGGAAGCAACTTAAGCCTCAAGACAGAGGGCCTCTTTAGCCTTCTGGTACCAGAGAAGCAAGTTTGAAAGTGTGCATTGAGGCCCCTTTGAGAACTACACCACCACAATTCCAATCAAAGACTTTACAGCAAAACTAAAGACAGTAACTGAATTCCATCTACCACTCCAAACCCTTCCCCCTTTAAATTCTTTCTCCTCCTCTGTATCCATTTGTGTGGATGTTTATCTCGTATGCATGCTAGCGTGGCTGCGTTATGTATTTTTAGTAATTTTCACTGAGTTAGAGTGATAAGGTGAATAAACGTACACCTTTCTTGTTTAAACCTAAGAAAACCTGTCTGATTGGTTAATTTACAATTAGAATTAGAATTAGAGAATGCTGAGGTGAAGGTAAAAACACTGAGTTTTAAAAGTTAAACCCTGTTACAGGCAAACCAGAAAAGGGGCCATAGGGAAGCCTGAGACCCTTTCCTCACCCGGTCGTAACAGCATCAAACTTTCAACTTATCAGTATCCTGACCCATGATCATGAATATGTTTTTTTTATGTATTCATTGGTGATCTTGCTGCTTGAGTGACATGGTTTTAGAACTCTGCTCTTGAACATTATTATAAATTGTTTATTATTGGATAATACATGTGAAATGTTCTGGTATCATGCATTTCTGAACAAATTACTATCATATGACTTCCAACTAAAGTCATATTTATGATTCTCTACATTCTCCTTTGTGGTTGATGTCTTGTCCTCATTCTTTTTCATTAAATGGTGTTTCCAGACATTTTGTTTCCTCTCCAAATATTTTCCTTCCTCATAACAATGACCTCTTCCACTTATTATCCAAACTATCATTCTTTTGTTGCATTAATCAATTGTGCTGATCATTGTATGTGAAGTACTTTGAGGCATTTCTGGAAGATCTGATAAGATGTAAGTTCTTTGTTTTGCTTACTTTTATGATTCTTCTCTGCATTTTATTATTACATTTTTATAAATACATAATGCAAAAGGACATAGCAGTGGAAGCCTTTCCCATGCGCTTGTCGATTTCTGCATCAAGAGACAGGTTACTGGTGATAGTTGAGCCTAGGTAGGTGAACTCTTGAACCACTTCCAGAGCGTGGTCGCCGATATTGATGGATGGAGCATTTCTGACGTCCTGTCCCATGATGTTCGTTTTCTTGAGGCTGATGGTTAGGCCAAATTTATTGCAGGCAGCCGCAATCCTGTCGCTGAGACTCTGCAGGCACTCTTCAGTGTGAGATGTTAAAGCAGCATCGTCAGCAAAGAGGAGTTCCCTGATGAGGACTTTCCGTACTTTGGACTTCGCTCTAAGACGGGCAAGGTTGAACAACATGCCATCTGATCTTGCGTGGAGGAAAATTCCTTCTTCTGAAGACTTGAACGCATGTGAGAGCAGCAGGGAGAAGAAAATCCCAAACAGTGTAGGTGCAAGATCACAGCCCTGTTTCACACCACCCAGGATAGGAAAGGGGTCTGATGAGGCGCCGCTATGTTGAATTGTGCCTTTCATATTGTCATGGAATGAGGTGATGATACTTAGCAGCTTTGGTGGACATCCAATCTTTGCTAGCAATCTGAAGAGGCTTTGGTGAAATCAATGAAAGTAACGTAGAGGGGCATCTGTTGTTCTTGGCATTTCTCCTGTAGCTGGCGAAGGGACAACAGCATGTCAATGGTCAATCTCTCTGCTCGAAAGCCACACTGTGCCTGTGTGTGTGTCTCTCTCGATGCAGAAATCAACAAGCGCATGGGAAAGGCTTCCACTGCTATGTCCAGACTGGCCAAGAGAGTGTGGGAAAATGGCGCACTGACACGGAATACAAAAGTCCGAGTGTATCAAGCCTGTTTCCTCAGTATCTTGCTCTATGGCAGCGAGGCCTGGACAATGTATGTCAGCCAAGAGCGACGTCTCAATTCATTCCATCTTCGCTGTCTCCGGAGAATCCTTGGCATCAGGTGGCTGGACCATATCTCCAACACAGAAGTCCTCGAGACGGTCAACATCCCCAGCATATACACCCTACTGAGCCTGTGGCACTTGAGATGGCTTGGCCATGTGAGCCGCATGGAAGATGGCAGGATCCCCAAGGACACATTGTACAGCGAGCTCGTCACTGGCATCAGATCCACATTAAAGACATCTGCAAACGCGACATGAAGTCCTGTGACATTGATCACAGGTCATGGGAGTCAGTTGCCAATGATCGCCAGAGCCGACGGACAGCCATAAAGGCAGGGCTAAAGTGTGGCGAGTCGAAGAGACTTAGCAGTTGGCAGGAAAAATGACAGAAGCTCAAGGCAAGAGCCAACTGTGTAACAGCCCCGACAATCAATTTTATCTGTAGCGCCTGTGTAAGAGTTTGTCATTCTAGAATTGGCCTTTACAGCCACTCCAGGCGCTGCTTCACAGTGGTTAGCACCGCAGCCTCACAGCTCCAGCGACCCGGGTTCAATTCTGGGTACTGCCTGTGTGGAGTTTGCAAGTTCTCCCTGTGCCTGCATGGGTTTCCTCCGGGTGCTCCGGTTTCCTCCCACATGCCAAAGACTTGCAGGTTGATAGGTAAATTGGCCATTAGCAATTGCCCCGAGTATAGGTAGGTGGTAGGGAAAATATAGGGACAGGTGGGGATGTGGTAGGGATATGGAATTAGTGTAGGATTAGTATAAATGGGTGGTTGATAGTCGGCACAGACTCGGTGGGCTGAAGGGCCTGTTTCAGTGCTGTATCTCTAAACTAAAACTGAACCACTGACCACCTCCAGGTGCTTACTCATTGTCTTTCGAGACAAGGAGGCCAAAGAAGAATGTGAAAGAAAGAGTCGGGCCTATTAGGGGCCATAACAATAACCTGTGGGTGGAGGTAAAAGGCATTGGTATGGTTCTTAATGAATGCTTTGTGTCTGTTTTCACAAAAGAAAGGGACAATACAGACATTGCACTGAGGGAGGAGGCAGATGAATATTTGATGAAAGTCAATAAATACCCAGGCCCAGATGAAATGTATCCGAAGCTTTTAAGGGAAGCTAGAGAAGAAATAGTAGAGGCTCTGATCATCATTTTCTAATCCTCTCTGGCTACAGGAGTGGTGCCAGAGGACTGGAGGACAGCTAACGTCATACTATTGTTTTAAAGGGAGAAAAGGATAAACTGAGCAATTACAGGCCAGCCATTCTAACCTCAGTGGTGAGAAAATTATTGGAAAAAAATTTGAAAGATGGGATAAATCTTCATTTAGAAGGACACAGATTAATCAAAAACAGTCAGCAGCGATTTGTTAAGGGAAGGTCTGACTGACATGATTGAATTTTTCTAGGAGGCAACAAGGAGTATCGATGAGGCCAGTACATTTGATGTATTATTGATTTTAGCCAGGCTCTTGATAAGGTCACTGATGGCAGACTCGTCAATAAAGTAAAAGTCCATGGGAACCAATGCAAAGTAGCAAGTTGGATCGCAAATTGGCTCAGAGGTAGGAAGCAAAGGGTCATGGTCAATGGGTGTCTTTGTGACAGAAAGGCTGTTTGCAGTGGGGTTCCGCAGGGCTCAGTACTAATCCCCTTGCTTTTTGTGGTATATATCAATGATTTGGACTTGAATGTAGGAAGTACTGACAACAGGTCACAGACTTGAAACATCAACTTTGTTTCTGTCTCCACAGATGCTGCCAGACCTGCTGAGTATTTCCAGCATTATTTGTTTTTATTTCAGATTTCCAGCATCTGCAGTATTTTGCTTTTAGTTGAACGTAGGGGGTGTGATTAAGAAGTTTGCAAACAATTAAAAAATTAGCCATATGGTTGATAATAAAGAAGAAAGCTGTAGACTGCAGGAAGATATCAATGGACTAGTGAGGTGAGCAGAACAGTGGCAAATGGAGTTTGATCCAGTGAAGGGTGAGATAATGCATTTGCTAACAAGGCAAGGGAGTACACAATAAATGGTAGGACACTGAGAAGTGCAGAGGAACAGAGAGACCTTGGAGTGCATGTCTACAAGGTGACTGGGAAAGATAGATCAGTTGGCCAAGAAGGCATACAGAATATTTGCCTTTATTAGCTGAGGCATAGAATATTAGAGCTGGGAGGTTATGCTGGAACTGCATATAACATGGGTTAGGCCACAACTAGAGTACTGCGTGCAGTTCTGGTCACTGCACTATAGGAAAGATGTAATGACATGATAAAGGGTACAGAGGAGATATATGAGGATGTTGCCTGGACTGGAGAATTTTAGTTATGAGGAAAGATTGGATAGGCTACAGTTGTTTTCCTTGGAACAGAGGAGGCTGAGAGGAGACCAAATTGAAGCATATAAAATTATGAAGCATGAATGGATAGGAAGGCCCTATTCCCCTTGGTTGAGGGGTCCATAACCAGGTGGGTTAGATTTAGGATAAGAGGTAAGAGATTTAAAGGGGATTTGAGGTGATATCTTTTCAGCCAGAGAGCGGTGGGAATCTATAACTCACTGCCTGAAAGGGTGGTAGAGGCAGAAACCATGATAGCATTTAAAAAGTACTTAGACATGCACTTGAAGTGCTACAAGGCTATGGACCAAGCGCTGGAAAGTGGGATTAGGCTGGATGGTATGTGTCAGCAGGTGTGGACACGATAAGCAAAATGGCCTCCTTCCATGTTGTAAATTTCTATGATTTGACCAATTTTCTTTTGACCATTCACAACTTCCAAAAAGATTTATGGAAGAAATGACTAATCATTTTGTCTTGATTCCTAACCTACATTGAGGTTGGTGCTTGGGAGTTTTAATAAAACATTTTCCAGAGAAAGGATCTTGGAGAGAAAACAAAAATCTTCCTTTAAATGCTAGACTTAAACCTGAGCACCTGTTTATCCTGACTGGGGTTATTACAGACGAAGTTGACATAATTATTGGCTTTGGCAAAAAATCCATCAGTGAGCTGCCTCACAGATTTCCAATTGGAATAGCCCAAAGATGTCTCCGGTAGTGTCTCGGATGAATGTGGAGAAAAATTGTAGAGGGTAGCTTTCACAGCCACTGGTAATATCTGGCCACTAGGTCCAGCAGGGAGTAAGTCTTCTTATAGGACGTTGCCGATGTCTGCCACCATCTGAAGTGACAATATCAGCCTTCAGAAGGTTACAACAACAACTTGCATTTATATTGTGCCCTTAATGTAGTTAAATGACCCAGGGTGCTTCACAGGAGCATTATAAAACAAAATTTGACAATGAGTCACATGAGGATCTTTTCGGGAAGATGACCAAAAGCTTGGTAAAAGATATAGGGCTGCATTTTACCTTAGGCGTGCGGGAGTTCACCACTGATGTAAAAGTCGGTGGCAAACATGCTTCCGCCTAGCCTGGGGATCCGTCCCGCATTTTATGGGTCACTGGAGAGCCAGTCTTGATTTTTGTGCTCAAGCCTTGGAGTGGGACTTAATCTTGGAACCTTGTGACTCAGATTGCTACCAACTGAGTCACAGCTGACATTGAGGGCAGCAACACATATTCATTATAAGCCCACTGACTCCCACAGCTACCTTGACTACACTTCCTAACACTCTGCTTCTTGTAAGGACTCCATTTAATTCACCCAGTGTTTCTGATACATCTTCCTTTTTTTCTCAACTGAGGAATCCCCTCACATTGGTTGACAAGGTCCTCACCCATGTCTGACCCATTTCCCACACTTCTGCTCCCACCCCTTCCCCTCTCTCCCAGAACCATGACAGGGTTTCCCTTATCCACACCTTCCACCCAAACAGCCTCTGTATTCAATGGATCATCCTCCACCATTTCCGCCACCTCCAGTGTGATGCCACCACCAAACACATCTTCTCATCCCCTCCCCTTTCAGCATTCTGAAGGGACCATTCCCTCTGCAACACCCTGGTCGACTCCTCAATAACCCCCAACACCTTGTCCTTTTCCCATGGCACCTTTCCATGCAAGTGTAGCAAATGCAACACCTGCCCTTTTACCTCCTCTCTCCTCATTGTCCAAGGCCCCAAACACTCCATCCAGGTGAAACAGCGACTTATTTACCTGTACTTCTCTTAATTTAGTACCTGTACTTGCTGCTCACAATGTGGTCTGCTCTACATTGGGGAGAGCAAATGCAGATTGAGTGAGCGCTTTGTGGAACACATCCATTCAGATTGCAAGCGTGACCTAAAACTTCTGGTGGCCTGCCATTTTAATTCTCCATCATGCTCTCTTGGCCTATTGCAGTGTTCCAATGAAGCCCAATGCACGCTCGAGAAGCATCACATCATCTTTTGCTTGGGCACTTCACAGCCTTCTGGACTCAACATTGAGTTCAACAATTTCAAACTGTAATCGCTGCCCCCATTTTGTTTCCTTTTCTTTGCATCTTTGGTTCAATCTTGTTTTCTCTTGTTTTGCTTTCAGACGGCAGCTGTTCGTTATTCTGCCATTCAAACCTCCTTTGGACACATCTTTTGTCTCTTTACTTGTTCCATTGGTACTGCCTTTGGGTCTGTCCCACCAACTCTTTTGTCATGTAATGTCTCCCTTCTTCCACTCTATCATAGTCCTTCCCTTTTGTTCTTTTTCCACCCTCCCCCATTTGACCTACTTAAAACCTATAACATTTCTACTTTTTCCTAGTTCTGATGAAGGGTCATCGACCTGAAATGTTCACTCTGTTTCTCTCTCCACCGATGCTGCCAGACCTGCTGAGTAGTTCCAGCATTTTCTGTTTTTACTTCAAAAGCAACTGTATTTTCGTACCAATAATAAGGAATGAGATCTTGGTGTCATTGTGCACAAATCACTCAAGGCTTATGCTTTATGTAAAGATACTGAAAGTAATGCTAACAGGGTATTGGGTTGTATTAATAGAACAATTCAGAATAGTTAACAGGATACCACTTGGCACTATAAAAGTCAATAGTTAGATTCCATCTGGAATACTGTGCCCAATATTGGTCCCCACCCCCGCCCACTGCAACCTGGTGGAAAATGTCCAGAGGAGAGCTACAAGAATGATTCCTAGATTGAAGTACTTCAGCTACTCAGACAGGATTAAAGGCTATTTTCTTTAGAGCAGTGCAGAGTTAGAAATGACCTGATAGAGGTCTACAAAAATAATTGAATGGCTGGGTAGCATCCTTATTGATAGATTATTTAGTTTAACAGATTGGGGAGGTTGAAAGGACATGAGTTCTAACCCCGACATTGTGATCAAACCTGCAGACAAGGGTGCTGCTGTTGTTGTCTGGCAAACTGACTTCTACCTTGTAGAGGCTGAGCGCCAACTCTCAGACACTTCTTCCTACCTCCCCCTGGACCATGACCCCACCACCGAACATTAAGTCACTGTCCACAGGACTGTCACTGACCTCATCACCTCCGGAGATCTTCCCTCTACAGCTTCCAACCTCATAGCCCCACAACCCTGGACAGCCCGCTTCTGCCTCCTTCCCAAAATTCACAAACCGGACTGTCCTGGCAGACCCATCATTTCAGCCTGTTCCTGCCTCACTGAACTTATTTCTTCCTATCTTGACTCTATCTTTTCTCCGCTGGTCCAGTCTCTTCCCACCTACATCCGTGACTCTTCTGACGCCCTATGTCATTTTGACAATTTCCAGTTTCCTGGTCCTAAACATCTCCTCTGCACTATGGACGTCCAATCTCTCTGCACCTCATCCCCCACCAGGACCGTTTGAGGGCTCTCGCTTCTTCCTTGAACAGAGGCCCAACCCGTCCCCATCCACCACCACCCTTGTCCACCTGGCTGAACTTGTTCTCACATTGAACAACTTCTCCTTCAACTCCACTCACTTCCTTCAAGTAAAAGGTGTTGCTATGGGTCCTAGTTATGCCTGTCTTTTTGTGGGATATGTCAAACATTCCTTGTTCCAGTCCTACTCAGGCCCCCTCCCCCAACTCTTTTTCCAATACATTCCTGACTGTATCGGCGCCATGTCCTGCTCCCGCCCCGATCTGGAAAAATTTATCAACTTTGCTTCCAATTTCCACCCTTCTCTCACCTTTACATGTTCCATCTCCGACACTTCCCTTCCCTGCCTCAACTTCTCTGTCTCCATCTCCGGGGATTGGCTGTCCACTAATATTCATTATAAGCACACTGACCCCCACAGCTACCTCGACTATATTTCCTCACACCCTGCCTCCTGTAAGGACTCCATTCCATTCTCCCAGTTTCTCCATCTCCAACGCATCTGCTCTGATGATGCAAACTTCCACAATAGCGCCTCTGATATGTCTTGCATTTTCCCCCACACTGTGGTTGAGAGGTCCTTCAACCGTGTCTGGCCCATTTCCCGCACTTCTGCCCTCATGCCTTCTCCCAGAACCGTGACAGGGTTTCCCTTGTCCTTACTTATAGGGACAGGTGGGGATGTGGTAGGAATATGGGATTAGTGTAGGATTAGTATAAATGGGTGGTTGATGGTCGGCACAGACTCGGTGGGCCGAAGGGCCTGTTTCAGTGCTGTATCTCTAAACTAAACTACTTTTCACCCCAAAAGCCTCCACATCCAGAGGATCATCCTTGCCATTTCTGCCACCTCCAGCGTGATGCCACCACTAAACGCATCTTCCCCTCCCCTCCCCGTCCTGTCAGCATTCCATAGGGATCGTTCCTTCCGCAACACCCTGGTCTACTCCTCCATTACCCCCGACACCTGATCCCCTTCCCATGCAATCGCAGGAAGTGTAATACTTGCCCTTTTACCTCCTCTCTCCTCAATATCCAAGGCCCCAAACACTCCTTTCAGGTGAAGCAATGATTTACTTGAACTTCTTTCAATTTAATATACTGCATTCGCTGCCTACAATGAATTGTAGGTCTCCTCTACATTGGGGAGACCAAACACAGTCTGGGTGACCACTTTGCGGAACACCTCCAATCGGTCCGAAAGTATGACTCCAAGCTTCCAGTTGCTTGCCATTTCAACACTCCCCCCTGCTCTCATGCCAACATTTCTGTCTTTGGCCTGCTCCAGTGTTCCAGTGAACATCAACGCAAGCTCGAGGAGCAGCACCTGATCTTTCGATTAGGCACTCTACAGCCTTGCGGACTGGACATTGAGTTCAATAACTTCAAAGCATGGCCTTTTTTAATATTTTATTTTTTAACCATGTGCCTGCTTTTCATGTAGACAGAGCTTCTCATTATTCTGCTGTAACACTCTCTCTGGACTGATTCTTTGTCTTTTACCACAAGCATTAACACAAGCTTTGCCTTTGTCCCAGGACAGCTTTTTTACTTAATCTCTCCTGCTCTTTCAAACACCTTCCCCTTTGTTCTCTACCCCACCGCCCACCTCTGCTTCACTTGCTTAAAATCTGATTATTTTCTAACCTTTGCCAATTCTGATAAAAGGTCACAGGCCTAAAATGTTAACTTTGCTTCTCTCTCCACAGATGCTGTCAGACCTGCTGAGTATTTCCATCACTTTTTGTTTTTGCTTCAGATTTCCAGCATCTGCAGTATTTTGCTTTTATTTAAGTTTGAACTATGTTTGATGGATGCGGACTCTCTGTATGCCTTCAAGGGCTACATCAGGTCTTGACTGAGGCAGAGATCACATAACAGAGAAATGTCTTTATGGATAACACTTGGCCTAGGTAATCTCCTGAACTGATTTTGATTGCCACACGGGGTCAGAGATGAATTTTTCAGTATTATTTCTCTTATTGGGTGTAGGAGGGAGATGGGCGGTGGGGGCAGGGGAGAAGGTTTTAGCCAGGATGGTCCAGCCATCATGTTGTGGGACCGGCTTGATGAACCAGCTGGTCTTTTCCGGCTGTCAATTTTTTATGTTCGTAAGCAGGAGAAATCAATTCCCTCAATTTCTTTTTGAAGATGCCATTCACTAAACAGCAAGTGTCACAAGACCACATTAATTCAATCATTTCAAATGTTACTTGCACCTTATAAACTGTTAGTAGATAGTGTATATATATCCCTGTACCAATAAGGTGTGCAATATTTTTATCTGACCTTACGGGTCATGGTATTACTGAGGATAGAAGTCAAGATTCAACATTCTTTTGGACTGCTTTGATGTGAAGTAATTGCAGCTATCATGCAGAGCCCCACCCGCCAAGAATGAGGCACATAGGTTTTGCCACCTGGACATTAAATTTTAAAATTGGTGCTGGGAAAAAAAGAAGGCCTTTTACACGGGGTTGCCAAGCCCTTGACTGGAAAGACATTTTTTGTATACTAGCAGATAGTTGTGAAACAAAGGGACCAGACGCTGCTCCCCAATATACGAAAGAGACCTGGTCGAACCAGTTGGTCATGTGATCACCTGCTGGCCAACTGGGAGAGTTTGAAATTGGAGAAACAGTGTTGGAACTCAGAAAGCTCTTTGTTCCTGGACTGAGAACATCTCTCTCCTGTCTGCTCCCATCTCTTTCCCACAGAACTGGAAACCATCGAAGACATATGAACCCCAAGAGAGAAAAGTCTCCTACAGTGAACAAGGTTTAAGAAGAATACTGGGCCCCATGAAAAAGCAAGATCTACCTACAAGCAAGGACTACAGCGAGCTCGAAGCACGGTAACAAAAACCCCTCTTGAAAGATTGCCTCAAAACTCTCTACTTTATTTTTCTTCTGCTCTTTTTTGTCTCTATTTGCATGTGCGTATTGCGTATGCATGCGTGCGTACGGCATTGCATGTATCCATATGTGTTAACCAAATTAGAGCTTAAAGTTTAAGTTGTAATAAATTTCACTTTTCTTCTTTTAATCCTAAGAAAGCCTGTTTGTACTCATTGCTTTTCTTTATAATTGGAAAGGATTCACCAAGGGGGGAGCTCAAAACTCAGTCTGTTTAAAAACAGAACCCTGTTACAATAAGACCAAGTGAAGGCTGAAAAAGGCCCCTAGATACCCTTTCTAACCTGGTCATAACAGCAGCAATGATACAGGATGACTTTTTAAAAGCTGCAAAGGGAGGAAATAAACATTTGAAATATAAGTATTTCAGCTTGGATAGCTGAGCTACTCCCTTTCATTTATAAGTTCCCATTCCATCTATCAAACATTAAAATGTATAACTGAATTTTAATGAAGGTGGCTGCTTATGAGTACACACCTCATTGCAAGCTCAAACTCAGGTTTGTTCAGCACTACATTACAAGAGAATTCTCTGACATTCAGCAAATGAATTTCATCGATGATTAACAGCAGTTATGTATGACAATTGTATTCTAGGTTCCTGCAGCATACAAAAGGTAATGTAAAGGGTCATTAACAGCAGCACATTTGGCTCACTCATTACAATTTCCAAAGGAATGGGGTTTTGCAAATTTCACGTGAAAATCTAATGAATTCAAAAGAAAATTATGCTGCAACACTGGAAAAAACATTTAGCTGCAGTATGGCATTAATTATGGTACTGCAGTGATGAAGTAAATGGCTCAACTTTATACTTTTAACTGATCCATTCTTCCTTGTCCTCTATAATTTTGGAAGGTCAAAATCTTAACAATTGGCTTTGCCACAGGCCAATTAGCAATGATTTAGAGCAATTTGTATTCAAATTTACCTAATATGTCTCTTGACCTTTCAGCCAAATTGGTAAATGTAGCAAGAAGTTATCGATTCCACTCATGTATGAGGAAAGCCCATCAGCATTACTATTCCTCTGGAGGTTTTATACACACAAGGAACCAAATAAGTAGCATAAGAATAATTAAACCAGTGGAAAATATAGGAGGAAACTAAATTGGATAGTCCCTGAACACAGGCATGGGGATTGCAATGCATGATTAACTCACATCCATTTGAATGTGAAACAGGCACCACACTAACTTTGGACTACCTGTTCGTTTCAATTATTTCAGCTTCCAGCCTGTACTAACCATGTTATTGACTGGCCGGATGCCCGAGCGAGGGGGCAATACCTTGAGTGGCTAGTATGACTTAAAGCTAGCCTGTACCTATTAGTAGTTAGCAGAGTGGCGCAGCGGAAGCGTGCTGGGCCCATAACCCAGAGGTCAATGGATCAAAACCATATGGGCGGCACAGTGGCACAGTGGTTAGCACCGCAGCCTCACAGCACCAGCGACCCGGGTTCAATTCTGGGTACTGCCTGTGTGGAGTTTGCAAATTCTCCCTGTGTCTGCGTGGGTTTCCTGCGGGCGCTCCGGTTTCCTCCCACATGCCAAAGTCTTGCAGGTTGATAGGTAAATTGGCCATTATAAATTGTCCCTAGTATAGGTAGGTGGTAGGGAAATATAGGGACAGGTGGGGATGTGGTATATGGAATTAGTATAGGGTTAGTATTAATGGGGGGTTGATGGGAGGCACAGACTCGGTGGGCTGAAGGGCCTGTTTCAGTGCTGTATCTCTAAAAAAAAAGGGAAGGTGCGAGGATGCAGCGGAGAATATGCAGATGCTAGTATTAATGCAGGAAGTAAATCTAACCTGGAAAACATTGAATAATAGCACAACATGGGAGAAAGTGGGCTCCAAGAGTTTTGGACGCTATTCAGCAAGCCTGAGTGGAGGAGGTGGAAAGGAGGAGAGATGTCCTGTATTCTCAGAGAACCAGGAAGCCCTCTGGCCACGCACTCAGAAGATAGTGGGAACAGATAGCTACAGAAGTCAATGTCAGAAGTTAAGCTCTGAGGACCTGGATGCAGTGCTGCAAAAAGTTCAATGACCTCGTATGAGATGTAAATGTCAATGAATGCCTCTTCAAATGCTATATTCCACCATTTGTATAACTAGCCTCACACACTGTGCAATGCATCACACCCCCATTACTCACGTACTAACAATCACTATCAATTAGAACTCATACCTGATTCTCCACCGCACCTTCACACACTTTGCACTCCTGCAAGCTTCACGCCCACATCTTATACCTTGCACACATTGCCAAGTACTCAGCATGACAGCCACATCACCAAACTGTTTACACAACACTCACTGACACAGTTCCCTCTCTCCTGCAGGATAACCTGAGGCAGCAGGAGTTAACTGAAGGGGACATGTGTGTCTGCATGCCCCAACCCACATGGAGCCGATGATGCCATTATTAGGATGCCATGGCTGTGCTGTGGCCAGTGACAAGGCTAAAACCATCAAGGATGACAGTATCCCTATACCTAACACTGCTTCTCACATTCCACCTTCCCCTCATCCCACACTCTCTTCTGATTTACAAGGCTGCAGATGGTGTAAGAAAGCAACTTTTACTTTCCCAACACCCCCCACCCCCCTCCCCCACCACTGCACCCTCTTGCCCTCACTCCTGTGCCTTTCTCTTTTCAGATACCCAAGGTGCGCAACCTGGCCAGGGAGTGGAGGAACAACAAGACAGTGATAATGAAGACACATCACTTGATTTCACACTTGCTGCCACAAGCTTAGATACTGGCACCACACATAATTTAGAGGATAGCATAGAGGCAGAATCTGCACATGGTGAGACACTAGCCACAAATGGGCTGTAACCAAGTCAGAGGGAAGGATAGTGCAGGTGCCAGCTAGCCAGAGATTGAGGTCACACATGGGTTCTGCTGCAGGAGACACAGATGAGAACTTTGATGGGGAAGTCTACTGAAGAACTGCGATGGATATGCATATCAAAATGTTTACTGCTTTGGGAAGCCTCCCTGAAAGCCTGTGGTCAATATCAGGGAGCATGGAGAAATCGAGCACGAATTTGCACAGGGCTTTATGCAAAGCTTGGTGTCCATTCTTTCAAGCATGAAGTGGTGGACAACTCCATTTGCATATTTGTGGATCCAATCATGATGCAGCATCTGATGACCAATGTCACAACTTCCATTGCAGCATAAGCAGCAGCCATGCAACTTCTGATTTCTGAGTTCTGCAATGGATACTCAGAATGCTGCCATGGAAGGCCAGTTTGCTTCCATGCAAGCTCAGACTGCTGTCATCACAGCTATTGATTACAGTGTGCAAAGGGACATGCAGGGCTTCACTGCAGTCTGGCAATATGTCTTCCAACAGATCACTAGGATTGCTGAGGTGCTAACCCGGGGGAGTGTAAATGCATCCATGGAGTTCAAACCTGCTGTTGTCTCTCAGGAAGACAGCATTCCTGCTCCCACCACTGCCACTCCACCACTACCCTTGCTGTTGCACATCAGCCAGCCAAGCCAGACCAGACTGCTGCTACCCATACCAAGAGAGTGCAGTCAATAGCCGGGCCTTCTCGGTCCAGAGCTGTTCAACATTGTCCTCTAAATCCATCTGTAGTCTCTTCCATTGAATGTCAGCAGCCTTCCAATAGCCATGCTGCAGCCACTGCGGTAGCTCTGCAGAGAAGCATTGGGACAGGCAAAGGCACAAGGAAGAAATGCACTAAGGGGGATTATTAGGCTTTTGGATACAATGTCAAATGATTTCATTTATAAATTTGGTTGAAATGCTTATTTTGTGCTGGCTTTCATTTTTTGATTGTGGCCAAGTGGACACTGAGATGGTCAATGGCAGGTAAGGGAAGGTGTGGGATTGTTGGTGTATGGAGAATTGGGTTTACAGTTACTGGTATTGGACTTAGATGAATTAGTCACCGATAGACTGGCCAGAAAGCCTCCTCTCTTCCTTTTCCCCCTCATGCTCCTACAGCAGCCAGATTCACAGAGTACAACTTCAAAAGAGTCCTTATCTTGGAAATTTGGTGAGTGGAATTTGGCGCAGTGAGGGAAGAGGTGCTGTTCTGGAGTTTTAAAAAACAAGGAGCATTCCGAGTGAGGGAGTGGGAAACAACAAGACCCGGCAGCAGTGGCTGATAAATCTGAGCAGGGGAGAAGTGAACCTTCTGTAATGAGAAGCTTTTTATGTTGTCTGATGCAACATAAAAGAGATGCATGGAGTTCAGCTGATTGAAGATTTCAAACAAGTTTATTAACAGCTGACAAGTATATACAGTGCAGAGCTATCTATGTACAGGAAATGCAGGACAACATCGTGGTGAGTGGGACCGACCACACAGCTTGATGGCTCTTCTCGACCTGGTTATGGTGCCAATACTGTAGCCTCCACCTAGTGCTTATAGGTGCAGCTGACCAGCTACAATGGCTTCATACTTCCTGCCAACTTCCAGCAGTGCGTCAATGCTGTGATCTTTCTTTTTCCCCAAGAGGTCTTTCTGAAACGCATTAGTGGGTGTTGATACAATCACAAGCTCCATTATTTGGTCTGACAGCTCAACTTCTGAGAAATTACATTTGTTGCCCTTACTTTGACATCTACTGATGAACTGGTCTATTGATTCCTGTGGCTGTTGCCTGTAGGACATCAATTCTAGGCAGAGCCTACTAAAATTCACTCCTAATCGGAGCTGATCTTCCAGCACTTTCCATATCTTTGCAAGCTCTTTCTGGTCCTCTTCCAATATGCCTGAGGTTTTGATTCTGTGTAATCCCTCATTTCCAATCACTACCATTATTTTTTACAGCCTGTTTTTCTGTTTCTACAAGTATTTGGTCTATAAAGCATAATTGCATTCTCTGTTTGAACAGTTGGAACTGGGATAGGATATCCATGGCTTTCCAGTTCATGCTGGGAAAATTGTTATCCATCTTTCTGTTGTTCTTTTAATTTAAAATTTGCTTTAAGAGATTGCTTTGTGACTCTGTACTGGTTCTCCTCTAAAAAAAAATCTTCTTTAGGCTGACTGCTTTGCTTGACAGCAGCAGGCATTTAGCAGTGCTTTCTGTTTATCAAGCTTCCAGCACTCTAGTCTGTTTGTTTATACAGCTGTTCAAGAGGCAATTCTTCATGCTTGAGTGGTTTTATGAGTTAAAAAAAAACTCTGGCTGAGTGAGTGAAGGCTCTTCAACGTTCAAGTGATTTAATGGATTTATTTTTATCACTCTAGCTGCAAACTGCATGAATGGAGAATTCCTGAGCTTTTCACTGTTGGAAACCTCCTATAATTGCACAGACCTGATCAGCCTGGGGGAGCCTTTGAAAACAATCAATTAGCCTGAGACAGAGATTGGGTTTTCCCTGTTTTTTTCTTTTATTGAGTCTTTTTATGAAAAGAAAAAATCAACTTGCAGCCTGTCATTCAGCTCTGTCTGCTAGATCTGGAGGTGAGGTTTTTTTTCTTTCCCCTGTTTGGGCTGTAGGCAGTTTTTAAAGCTGTTTTCCTGTGGTCTTCAATCTTGGATTTTGTGTTCTCACCACAGCTGCCACCATGTAATGATAAGCTTTTTATGTTGTCTGATGCAATGTAAATGAGATGCGTGGAGTTCTGTTGATTGAAGATCTCAAACAGGTTTATTAACAGCTAACAAGTTTATACACTGCAGAGCTATCTATTTACAGGACTTGCCTCTTGGTGTTTCAGTTACGGAGAGTCTCTGGCATGTAGTCACGTGACTACATACTGGCACTTGGCTCATTAGCATACTAAGATCTTAAAAGGACATCACTCTTCAAGGCAATCACACAACACCTTCCACAGCATTTTCCAGAAAAGCAAGGAGTGATGTCAGAAGATAGCAGATAGGTGATTGTTTGGTGAATTTTTAAGGGTTATTTTTTTTCTCTCCAATCTAAGGCAGTGGTTTAAATTAAGGCTGGGAAACTATAAAATACTGTATTAAATGTACAGTGTAGATTAATTAAGAATTAATTAATAATTCCAATAGCTGACGGCATATGGAATAAGGGACACTGATTTAAGGTTTTGGACAAGGGATGTGGGGGAATGTGAGTAAAAGCATTTTAACGCAGAGAGTGGTAATGACCTGGAACCTGC
This sequence comes from Heterodontus francisci, assembly GCF_036365525.1. Taxonomy (NCBI): domain Eukaryota; kingdom Metazoa; phylum Chordata; class Chondrichthyes; order Heterodontiformes; family Heterodontidae; genus Heterodontus; species Heterodontus francisci. The sequence goes on from NC_090376.1 coordinate 74,564,819, forward strand.
TGCCTGCGAGGGTAATGGAAGCACAGACGATGAATGATTTCATAAGGAAATAGGATGGGCACTTGAGGGAAATAAACTTACAGCATTATGGGGATAAAATTGGGGAATGGGACTGATTGGATTGCTCCACAGAGAGCCGACATGGACTCGATGGGTTGAATGGCCTCCTTCTGTGCCAGTACGACTCATTTGACTCTATAACTTTTTGATCTCCTCTTCCTTGCTCTTGCCCTCAGCTGCTCATCATATCTAACTGCTGGCAAGGGCTTTCCCCTCATCATGGCGAGTTTGTATAGCATGAAGCAGATCACACAAATCTCGACACTCACCGTGCTGAGTCCTGCAGGGCTCCTCCACAGAAGAAGCACTGCTTCAGCTTCCAATTGTCTTCTCTATCAAATTTTGTGTGGCAGTATGGTCTTCATCGTATGCATGCCACACACTTGTGCATGAGTTTTGCACCAGAGTCATCAGCCATATGATCAGTGGATAGCTTTTGTCGCCCAGCAGCCACCCTTTGGTGGTTGCACACAATCTGGATGTTGAAAGAGTGGAATCCTTTTTTGTTCCATTGTTGTTATGTTGTTGTAAGAGTAAAGATTTGAAATGCAGTGCCCACAAAGCTATGTACGTGCAGTCTATGGCACCCTGAACCTCACAAAGGCACATACTCGCTCCGCTTGCTTCTCTCTGCAAACTTCAAGATATTGCAAATATCTCCAGCTCCAGCTTGGAAGGAGCCAGACACATTAAAGTTCATTGCCATGGTCACCTTCACTGCCACTGGCAATGTAGTCCTTGCTCTGCTCTGTGTTGCAGTTGTGGATGTAGTAGGTGGTAGATTTCAGTGAAAAAATCCTTACTGCAGCACAGACACCTCACACATTCTTCCTTGCTGAGGTTGAGGTCAGGGAATTTTTCTTTGCACACTGTAGCTGGATATAACCTCCCCATCCTCTTTCTCACTTTACCAGCAGCTTGTTCTGTTCTGTGAGACATCTGATCATTCTCCAAGTCATGCTGTATTCCAAGGGGAATAGTTACTCGTGCACCCATGTCTGGGAGCAACTGATTTGTGCAGAAGTCTTAAAGTCACCAAAACATCCTTCTGCACCTATCACATTACTCCCTGCAGACTTTTGCAACTTTAAACAAAAGCACAAAACACTTGCAGAATCGTAGCAATACCAGACAAAATCAATCAAGTACAAAGAACAAAGAACAGTACAACACAGGAACAGGCCATTCGGCCCTCCAAGTCTGCGCCGATCTTGATGCCTGTCTAAACTAAAACCTTCCGCACTTCCGGGGACTGTATCCCTCTATTCCCACCCTATTCATGTATTTGTCAAGATGCCTCTTAAACGTCGCTATCGTACCTGCTTCCACCACCTCCCCCGGCAGCAAGTTCCAGGCACTCACCACCCTCTGTGTAAAGAAATTGCCTCGCACATCCCCTCTAAACATTGCCCCTCGCACCTTAACCCTATGTCCCCCCGTAACTGACTCTTCCACCCTGGGAAAAAGCTTCTGACTATCCACTCTGTCCATGCCGCTCATAACTTTGTAAACCTCTAAGATGTCACCCCTCCACCTCCGTCGTTCCAGTGAAAATCCAAGTTTATCCAACCTGTCCTCATAGCTAATGCCCTCCAGACCAGGCAACATCCTGGTAAACCTCTTCTGTACCCTCTCCAAAGCCGCCACATCCTTCTGGTAGTGTGGCGACCAGAATTGCACGCAATATTCTAAATGTGGCCGAACTAAAGTTCTGTACAGCTGCAGCATGACTTGCCAATTTTTATACTCTATGCCCCGACCGATGAAGGCAAGCATGCCGTATGCCTTCTAGACTACCTTATCCACCTGCGTTGCCACTTTCAGTAACCTGTGGACCTGTCCGCCCGGATCTCTCTGCCTGTCAATACTCCTAAGGGTTCTGCCATTTACTGTCTCCTTCCCACCTGTATTAGATCTTCCAAAATGCATTACCTCACACTTGTCCGAATTAAACTCCATCTGCCTTTTCTCCGCCCAAGTCTCCAACCGATCTATATCCTGCTGTATCCTCTGACAATCCTCATCACTATCTGCAACTCCATCAACCTTTGTGTCATCCGCAAACTTACTACTCCGACCAGCTACATTTTCCTCCAAATCATTTATATATACTACAAACAGCAAAGGTCCCAGCACTGATCCCTGCAGAACACCAGTAGTCACAGCCCTCCATTCAGAAAAGCACCCTTCCACTGCTACCCTCTGTCTTCTATGACCAAGCCTGTTCTGTATCTATCTTGCCAGCTCACCTCTGATCCCATGTGACTTCACCTTTTGTACCAGTTTGTCGTGAGGGACCTTGTCAAAGGCTTGACTGAAGTCCATATAGACAACATCCACTGCCCTTCCTTCATCAATTATCTTCGTCACTTCCTCAAAAACCTCAATCAAGTTACTGAGACACAACCTCCCCTTCACAAAACCATGCTGCCTCTCGCTAATAAGTTCATTTGTTTCCAAATGGGAGTAAATCCTGTCCCGAAGAATCCTCTCTAATAATTTCCCTACCACTGACGTAAGACTCACCGGCCTATAATTTCCTGGATTATCCTTGCTACCCTTCTTAAACAAAGGAACAACATTGGCTATTCTCCAGTCCCCTGGGACCTCACCTGTAGCCAATGAGGATACAAAGATTTCTGTCAAGGCCCCAGCAATTTCTTCCCTTGCCTCCCTCAGTATTCTGGGGTAGAGCCCATCAGGCCCTGGGGACTTATCTACCTTAATGCTTTGCAAGACGCCCAACACCTCCTCCTTTTTGATAACGACATGACCCAGACTATCTACACTCCCTTCCCTCAACTCATCATCCACCAAGTCCTTCTCTTTGGTGAATACTGATGCAAAGTACTCATTTAGTGCCTCACCCATTTCCTCTGGCTCCACACATAGATTCCCTCCTCTGTCCTTGAGTGGGCCAACACTTTCGCTGGCTACCCTTTTTCTCTTTATATACATATAAAAAGCCTTGGGATTCTCCTTAATCCTGTATGCCAATGACTTTGCATGACCCCTTTTAGCCCTCCTGACTCCTTGCTTAGGTTCCTTCTTACTGTCTTTATATTCCTCAAGGGCTTCGGCTGTTCCCAGCCTTCTAGCCCTTACGAATGTTTCCTTTTTCTTTTTGACTAGGCTCACAATATCCCTCGTTATCCAAGGTTCCCGAAACTTGCCAAACTTATCCTTCTTCCTCACAGGAACATGCTGGTCCTGGATTCTAATCAACTGACGTTTGAAAGACTCCCGCATGTCAGATGTTGATATAGCCTCAAACAGCCGCCCCCAATCTAAATTCTTCAGTTCCTGCCTAATATTGTTATAATTAGCCTTCCCCCAATTTAGCACCTTCATCCGAGGACTGCTCTTATCATTATCCACAAGTACCTTAAAACTTACGGAATTATGGTCACTGTTCCCGAAATGCTCCCCTACTGAAACTTCGACCACCTGGCCGGGCTCATTCCCCAATACCAGGTCCAGTACAGCCCCATCCCTAGTTGGACTATCTACATATTGTTTCAAGAAGCCCTCCTGGATGGTCCTTACAAATTCTGCCCCATCCAAGCCCCGAGCACTAAGTGAGTCCCAGTCAATATAGGGGAAGTTAAAATCACCCACCACTACAACCCTGTTACCTTTACATCTTTCCAAAATCTGTCTACATGTCTGCTCCTCTACCTCCTGCTGGCTGTTGGGAGGCCTATAGTAAACCCCCAATATTGTGACTGCACCCTTCCTATTCCTGAACTCCACCCATATTGCCTCGCTGCATGACCCCTCCGAGGTGTCCTCCCGCAGTAACCTGAAAGTAGTTGATGATTCCTTTAAATAGTATTGGTAGGGCATCTTTCCTGTTCCTGAAGACTTGTTCAGCCGTACGAGGTTAAGAGAGGGTATTAGAGTGTGGATGCCCAAAATGGCACTGCTGGAGTCAAATCAGCATTGGACACTGATTGATGTCATGATCTGTCTGCTCTGCATACTTCCAGCAGCCGTTCGCTGCGCACGTGCTAACGCCCTGACCAACATGGTGTCCGATGCAATTTGCCCTAAAAGTGCGTGGATGCGCTGCAGACACCATTTTGAAGGTCTAAGAGCACTTGTGATGCCCAAAAAACAGGTGAAAGCGATCCCAATTTCACGCTTGTGACCTTGGCAAGAGATGTGGTTATAAGGCTACTAATGGCCAGCAGGCAGAATTCTATTCAATTTCTGATACCACTAAACTAGTTTGCAGGTATGGTGCAAATTGGACCAGATTGATGCATTTTGTTATTAATGCACAAATTGACCAGCAACTTGTAGTAAGAAACAGATGACCTGTGAATTACAAATCGTCACTATTGCCGGCTGATTTGCGCCTCTCCACTGATGGCCTCACAAAAACCTCCTCCTGATTTTCATGAAGTTACTACATTTGCAGATTAATTTATCATTAAACTCGCCACAGAAAATTAAGTCTCGTGTAATGTTATGAGCTTGCCCAGTGTGTGATAAGGTTATTAAACATGTGATTTGGCCATGTTGGCGTCTGTCTTTCTTTACAAGTTCCTCCCAATATAAAACAGATTTTGCTGATAAAATGGGATTGAAGTACAATTTTTTTTTTACAGTAAATGGCAGTAGAGACTGTGATGAACAAAATAAACTGACTCCCAATGAGCTACCTGCTAGGATGTTGAAGATTTCCTACTCGAGTGTGTTGAGCGTCATTATTTCTGAAAACATCTGGTTGCACTTCGTTGAATGGATTCTGCAGGGAACTCATGTCCATCTGATTCAACTGCTGACAACACTGGCTTTCGTGAGTTTGTTCTGATTAGGCTGACCTAGCTTCTGTATCACTGTTCCAGAGAGCCACAGTAAAGTGTTTACTGGGTCACTGTTACATTTGAAAATGGGACAAAATGGCTGTGCCATGGGATCCATTGGAAGGCTAGAAATGTAAAGAAAAAAACAGAGAAGTTGTATAAATCAAGTCGAAACCAATAAGCCGACCTACTTCAAAGCTGTGGTTCGCTTTGATGCTGAGTTAGAACTTTGGAGAAATTCTCATATACAAAATCATGGAGCCATATGCCTGAAAACAAGAAGATAAGAGACTGGACATGTTTTAAAAAGCTGCAAGAGAGTGACAAACTGATGCTGATTGATGACATCAGAGTTTGCCTTCTTTTGAAATGCAGATAAACTAACTCCACAAGGAACTATGATTTATATTATATATGCTTTATCAGATAAACTCTGGCTTTAATTCACCAAATAACAGTTTGTAAGAGATCAGTAATTTAAGGAACTCTGATTGTTTAACTGTCCAATGGTCCTAAAATGTGTGCGCAACCAGGAAAGGAAGCTGTTATTGTGTTTACTGATAAAGATGTAAATCGCATTTGTACCATTCACAAGAGGTGATGGAATTACTGAAGGAAATGTAAACATATGATCATCATCAAGGCAGTTTCTGATATCGTAGGTTGAACAAAGAATTAGATGCCTCATTGGACAATTGTAGCTTAAGGTGGATTTTGATAGGACAGTATGAAGTTGTCAATGAAACATCCTGCCCACCTTGGAAAGAAAGGTATAAAAATCGATGTAAGAATGATTCAGTGCTTAAGCCAAGCAACTTGGTCAGTTTCTGAAGGGTACTATCGACAAGAGGTGACCGCTCTCTGGCAATCGTATGTATAACTCCTCGTAATGTATTTGTGACTAACGGGTGTTTTGTATTACAACCAAACCTAGTAAAGACGTTAGCATTTAGTTTGGACTTTGAGTGTTGTCTCATTATTTTTCATAATTCTCATATTCGTACAGTCGAGTAACCTGTCAAGAGGTAGAAGGTTACGTCTTACACAGACTTGGTTTATAGATATTGTCTAAAGAAATAGAGTCAGTTGTTATTTTGCCAAGTGTTCATTTTCTCAAACACCTTGTTTATTTTTAAAGTTGTATAGTTCACGTGCCTGTAAATAATTGATTAATTTTTTTGAAAGCAGGAAGCCGTGTAATGTATTCCTATATTATGAGCCTGCCCAGTGCTTGATGACATCTTTAACATGTTATCTGGCCATCTTAGTGTCCATCTCTCTTTATAACTTCCTCCTAATATATAACATTAGTGTATAATTTATATATAATAGTTCATTGATATATAATTAGCAGCAAGTGTCCCTTTTAATGATGTGATAATCTTCGATGACTACCAATCAACCTCTCCTGCCTAGAAAGTGAACAAGTAACAGTGTGGAGTTCCACAGTTTGTTTCTTTTTCCTTTCTCTCTTTTCTCTCTGGCTTTCTTAACCCAGTCTTTATTTCCTTCTCTTTAGTTTCTCTTTCTGAACCTGATTTGACATTGAATTCATCCTCTTTAATTCACCCTCCTTCTCAGTCTGTTTCTTTCTCTACTCTTAAATCTCATTAGTTGAGGATATACATTGTTTGCCTTTTTTTTTCCACCAAGGTCCTAGTTGCCCTCAAGCTTCCAGCAACTTTCCAAGCACCATTCATTAATGTATAAACTTGCACAAATATTTCTAACTAATGGCCATGAGCTGCCCCAATCCAGTAAAATCTGGCTGTTATATTTAGCCACACCTTTTAAAATTAGGTGTATCCTATTCCTTCAACTGTTTTTAACAGCTGTGTAAGTGCATTACATTCCATGACTGACAAGAGTTGCCAAGAAAACCATATCAATGTGGTGTCTCCAGAACTGCCAAAAGTATTCTTTTTTTTTTGTATTGCTATCATCTCACCAATTTAAGTGTTTATTCGGATACAACACTTAAACTATGGATGAAGAATGTATCCATTTCTTGCTGCAACACTAAATTGTAAAAAATGGCACTATAATGTGTCAGAAGTATATTTTAATTGATATTTAATTATTCATACTTTGGCATAGATGTTATGAACCCAGTAAGATCGTTCATGTGAAAAATACGAGATATGAACCCTCGGACCAATTTCAAGAATTACACAACTAGATTTCATGTTTTAAAACTTTTATTATAACAACAAAATAAAAAGAAATGCCCAATTAACTGAACAATACTTTGTAAGTAGCTGATACCCCAAATTACAATGAAAGGTATTTACTTATTAAAATACTTGAAAACCTCACAGCATACTTATATGTTACAAAATCCTTTTTGATGGTGAAATTCTTTGTAGTTAAAAGTCCCAGACACCTTCCAGTTGCAATGGGTTGGATTTCCCAGACCTTCTCAAAAATCAATGTCCTCTTTGCTCACTTCTCCAAGCACTTCTGACCTGCACGTCCACGAATTAGGTGTTTCCTGATGATCCTGCTGGTCTTCTACTTCTCTGCAAACTTCAACTTTGGAAACAGGTTCAAGTTTTCACAGCCTTTCGCTGTATCCGGCTTCTGAGAGCAGGTATTCCTTCTCTCTCTCTCTCTTGAGCTGCCACTGCTGGTTGTCTTCCTTTCTTATAGCCTGCTATGAGGCTGCAACTGCTGAGTTCCCTTCTTACAGCTCGTCTGCCTTCAGAAAGTCTGTTAGATTTATCTGGACTCAAAAATCAATAGCTTATTGTGCTGTTCCAATATGCAGAGTCTGGAAGTCTGGTTTCACAGAGCTACTTGGTCCATTCATTGTACTCAGGTGTTAACAGCTGCCTGGTATATTTGCACCTTCTGAATTACTGACTCCTTATTTTATGACCCGAACGTCTGGGAGGGAAAAGTTCATTGCTATTCAGGTGGCAGCCCTGCAGTCTCTTTTTTGCAAAAGAAAGTATTTGATCTATGTTCTCTGTTGTGCTGGTAACCAAGACTCTCGTCCTTTCGCAGAGTAGATATGAGGTCACCTGACCTTCTGGACTTCACCTTGAATTTTTAAAAATCACATTTTTTAAAGCATAATCATGTTATAAGGTCCAGTGTTCATAACAAAAGAATGTCAACTTAATACTGTGGCACGTCAGGTTATCATTAGCACATAAAACACCAGTCTAGAGTCATGTTTGATATTCTTAAATCAGCAACATAGAGTTTGCAAGATTTGATGGGAAATGATATTTCCTTTCCAACATATCTCATTCTTTTGCAATGAAGTATCATCTGAAATTACTGTGCATCATAAATGTTCAAGTTGCTTTACAGCAAGGTTAGACATGATGATATATGGAGTATTACTTATATATAATTAACAAATTAGTTCTTGATTTTTTTTTAGAAATTAGACATTTAATCTTGACAGTTAATAAATCATGGCAATAAATTCACAAGGCCAGTGGCCAAAAGGAAGACTTCATAACTGATGGAGAAATGTACTTGAACAGGATTCATAAACTATTGTGGAATGGAGCTGTCAACAGTAAAAATGATTCACAATGTATGGTTCCTGAAGGTTTGAACAGCAACTTGCACTCTCAATTATTCAGATTACATTTTACTCATTGCTGACCTCCTTTCCAGCTCATTATAAACTTCTACCATTCTCATCATACAGGTCGATGACTCATGCAGGTCAATCACTTGTGTTCAATACAGTTAGTAATTTGATGGACCAGTCTACATGTCCACATTGCAGCCCAAAATGACCATGAACAAGAACCCTCCAGCAAGCATCTCTCTCCAGCTCCTACGTACTCATGTTCCTGCTGTAACAGCCTTGTCCATTGTTTGATGGAATTCTTGTAAAATTGAGAACAGCAGGAGAATGAGCAGTTTGGAACTCAGGAATGGTGCTTGCGAATGCAAGAGCGGAGCTTGAGGAGGTGCAGAGAGAGGAGTGAGTCAAAGCAATACTTTTTGCTGGGAGATAGGAAAAAGGCAAAAACCAGGAGCAATTTTTTTTTGGGGGTGGGGGTTGCAAGTGGAGAGAGAGTACACATGAGAAGCCAGCAACACTTGCAAGTGGGGACAGAGAAGCTTGCAGAAACTTCTTTGAGATTGGGGATGAAGAAAGAAGCCAACAGCTGCACTTGAAGAAGGAAGAATGATGACACAATCAGACGTCAGAGAGGGTAAAAATGAGAGAGAAGCCAGGAACAGAATTTCAGGGTGAAGTAAGCAAGAGACAGGGAGAAATAAAGAAAAGGAAAGAGAGAGAGACAAAGACAAAAACAAATGGTGGCCCGCATGCGCAAGCCACATACCGCTATGCCGTGCTTTGGCTCATTTAAATATCCCGGTTGTCCCGGCCCCCCAATCATGTGGAGGGGCGGGCTCTCCGACGCCGGCAATGGCGCAGGTGCTGGCACCATTTTTAAAGGGCAGCCAGCCCTGCCGGCAAATTTAAACTTTTAAAGGGAAACACCACTCCTCGCCCTCCACTGTTGAAATCAAAATTCTATCACCCCTTTCCCAACCGCCACTAACAATAAAATTAAGTATCTGCCCTTTCCACCCCAAACACTTACCTTTCAATTATGATCTCCCCTCCCCCACACACTGCAAGCTGAACAAAGTTCACACCTTCCCACCATCCCCTACACTAATGATGAAAGATTGGCCCCATTCCCCCCAACCCCGGCACTAAAAATCTCATGTTTCCCAATTCCTCACCGCTGCGGCGCCTGCTTTCCTCAGATGGGAAAGTGAAGGCACGGGAGTTCCGGCCACCACTCTGACAATCGTGGCCTGACCATTAGATCGCAGGTACATGTATTTATATGTATGCATTTAATTGACTACTATATGTTAATACGGGTCCCATCGCCCAGTGGCAGGGGGGCTACCATGGAGCGTCACCGCCGCCAGATAGATTGGGCCCGGTCCTCCCAGTGTCAGGCTCCATGGTGGGCCACTGCCAGAATGATCTTTCGCGCACCGCCCCCCGCCACCCCCCCCCCCCCACCCCTGCCATGGAGCCTGATATCGGGGGCCTTGTAAAATCCAGGCTAAAGCGGCTAATTGCAGCTTTTGGTGGGGGAAGGGTGCTGAGGCATACGAGCAGTGTTTTAGGAGAAGGTAGTCTGTTGTTGGTCTGTTGAAAACCTAAATCCTCTTAAAAGATTAATAATTTCTCAATTGTGAAGCAGAGAAGTGGTGAAAATTAACCAGTATATGCTGTTTGTAATCAAAGAATAATAGAATGATATGACAGGAGGAGTCATTCATCCATTGTATCCGTGCCAGCTCTTTGCGAGAGCTAACCAATTAGACTCACTCCACTACTCTTTCCCTGTAACCCTACAGATTTTCCCCCTTGACGTATTTAGCCAAATCCCTTTCAAAAATTATGGAATCTACTTCCACCAGCCATTCATGCAACACATTCCAGCTCACTGTATAGCTTTATTTCCCCTCATGTCGACTCTGGTTCTTCTGACAATTACCTTAAATCTGTGTCCTTTGGTTACTGACCATTCTGCCACTGGAAACAATTTTTCCTTATTTACAATATCAAAACCATTCATGATTTTGAACACCTCTATCAAATCTCCCCTTAACTTTCTCTGCTCCAAGGAGTTTCTCTAGTCTCTCCACAAGGTACCATTCTAGCAATTGCTTCTGCACACTCTCTAAGGCCTTGACATCCTTCCTAAAGTTTGGTGTCATGAATTGTCACAATACTGCAGCTGGGGTTTAACCAGCATCTTAAAAACATTTAACATCACTTCCATGCTTTTATACTCTGTACCTCTATTTATAAAGCAAAGGATCCTGTACATATTCTTAACAGTCTTCTTAACTCGTCCTGCTATTTTCAAAGATTTGTGTGCGTACATCCCCAATCTCTATTCCTCCACCCTCTTTAAAATTGTACCATTTTGTTTATATTGTCTATCCTCATTCTTCCTACCAAAATGAATCACCTCACACTTCTCTGTGTTAAACTTCATTGCATGTGTCTGTTCATTTCACCAATTTATCTCTGTCCTTCTGATGTCTGTAACGAACCAGTGTTTACTGCAATTCTGAGTCTCGTGTCATCTGCAAACTTTGGAATTATGCTTTATATACCACATTCAGGTCATTAATATGTATCAAAAAAGCAGTGTTCCCAACACCGTCCCCTAGGGAACACCACTGCATATTTCCCTCCAACCTGAAAACAACCATTTGCCAATACTCAATGCTTTCTGTTCCTTTGCCAATTTTGTATCCATGCTGCCACTATCCCTTTAATCCTATGGGCTAACAGGTTTATTATGTGGCATTGTCAAGCTATTATGTGGTACTTTCCCAGACACCTTTTGAAAGTCCATGTATACAGCATCAGCTGCATTACCCTCACCAACACTCCGTTACTTCATTTGAGAACACAATGAAGTTAATCAAACATGATTTGACTTTAAGAAATCTGTGCTGGCTTTAATTAATTAATTTTTTTCCAAATGCTAATTAATTTTGTCTGAGATTATTGGCCACAAAGTTCAGATACAGAATTGTCATTTTTTCAGTGCTACAGGTGCTTTTTTGCCTCCAAAATAGTGTCTGTGGCACATAAGCACACTTCTGTTATTGGTCGTGTTGAGCACCATTTTGGTGAGGGCAGTAGTGCCCACACAAGGGTCGTTGGCCAGAAGCATCAGAATTCTCAGAGCATGACATCAATCAGCATATGATATTGATTTGACACCAGTGCTGCAGTTTTGGAGCTATATGCCCCAGCTAACTCCCTCTCTTAATCACACACAGCTGAACATGTGTTCAGCAACTGGGAGGACCCATACCAGTGCTATTTAAAGGAATCATCTACTTTCAGGTTAGTTTCTGATTAATTTCTATTGGTTATTGCTGTGATTGTAGAAGTGCTTGGTGGTTTCCAGACTTTTTAATTTGCTGAAATCCACAGGGAATGGTATAGCACATGCTGATGTACTTTGTCGTAACTTCAAGGATTCTGCGCAAATCACTTGCTTGTAGATATGGGTGCAATGGTTTACATTCCTCTTCTACAGCATGACTGGGTGAATGAGCAGAGGCAACATAGAGCAGGATAAGCCGCTGTAAAAGGATGGAGGAGGAGGTGGAGAAGGGGTCTCAGAGTTAGACTATATCTACCCAGAGTATTCAGGGAGATTTATCGATCTGAACCTCAGCGAGGAGCAATGTGTCAGATATCTCCTCTTCACTAAGGTTGTCCTCAAAAAACCTGCCACCTGCTGCAGCCAAAACTGCAGCCTCATAGCAGCGTGAGGATGGCATTGCCAGTGGTTGTGAAGGTGACTGTGGCCATGAACCTTTATGCATCAGGCCCATTCCAGACTAAAGCAGGCCATATTTACAACATCTCCCAATTCTCTGTTGCATAAGGGAAGCCCCTGATGATCTGTATTCCAAGAGAGCTGAATACATTTCATTCACTCTTGCCAGAGAGAAGCAGATGGAATGAGCATCTGGCTTTGCGAAGATTGCAGTTTTCCCCATGTTTTTGGGTGCCATTGACTGCACACATGTCCCTTTTTGTGGGAACCACAGGTCAATTTTGAGAGATACCACTTCTTCAACATCCAGTTGCTGTGCAACCATAGGCAGTGAATCATGTAGTTTATGCACGATATCCTGGCAGCAGTCATGATGCCTTCAATCTGTGACAGTCTACTGTACCACCTGCATTTGAGGCACCACAATAGTCCAGAGGGTGGCTACTGAGTGATAAGGACTGTCCACTGACTACATGGCTGATGGCCCTGATGAGCAACCCATATACATGTCAGCAGCATGCATAAAGTGGAAACTATGCTGCCTAAAGGTGCATACTTGCACCATCTGCAGCTTATATATCAGAAGAGTTTGTGCGATGAAGGGGAATTAGCTTGTAAGAAGGAGGATTAGCTATGAGCATACTGTTATCTTCAATGGTTTCAGCCCCGCTGCTAGGCATGGCATCAGTCATGGCCCATCCAAAGTTGATAACCACCATCTCCTCTATGGGGATGAGGACATGCAGCCATGCCTGTCCCTTGCCAATTAATTGCTGTTGCCTCCGGTTATAGAACATAGAACATAGAACAGTACAGCACAGTACAGGCCCTTTATGAGCCATCTTGTCCTGTAAGAGCGAGTGAAGTGAATCAATTACTGTGGTGCAATGTTTTTGGCTGATGTGACTGTCATGATTGAACAGCTGGCAGTGTGTGCAAGTGTGCAATGTGGGTGTGAGGCTTGCAACAGTGCTAAATGTGTGAGGGTGATTTGAAGCTATGAATGTGATTTATGAGATAGAGATTGTTGGTCAGTAAGTGGAAGTAGGGTTGTGAGTAGTGTGTGAAGCTAATGGTTCAGTTGTAAGGATATGACAATTGACCATGCCTTCATTCACTTTGACCACTCATTTGAGGTCATTGAACTTCTTACGGCACTGCATCCAGGCATTCAAGGCTAGACTGCTGGCATTGACTATGATGGCTATCTGTTCTGACTGCCTTCATAATGTCTGTCTGGATGGTCTTTTGGCCCCTTTGGGTAGAGGAACTCTTTCCTCCTGTCTACCTCCTGAATTAAGGCCTCCAGTGTTGTGTCTGAGAACCTTAGAGCCCATTCTCTGCCATGTTGTGCCATTCTTGTCTCTTTCTCAGGGAGAGTCACCGCTAGAATGACTTCCAGCACCTGCTCCAGTCAAAATGCACCTCCTCATTGAGAGATGGAGGCTGGCTTTATGTAGTTCAGGTTAGCTTGAATTTGTGATAGTCTCTCACAATTTTGCACCCATCACTGAAGTGTGCAACCACTGAACAGCTTGCTTTAAACTGGCTGTATGCTACAATCACGTAAATGAGCAGGAAGCACCAAGTTTGCAGGTCTTATCAAATTTCGTGGCCATTAACTCCTTCAATACTCATCAATAAAGATTTGTGGAATAGATGGTAAATAAAACCATATACAGTAAATCCATATTACTAAAACATTAGTGGAATTTTAATTAACTTATTTTCTCTAATTTTTTTATGGCATGTCCTTGTTAAACTCATTTCTATTGCATTAATTACTTAATTTAACAATGTATGAATTTAATCACAATCTATTCTACACTGAGTACTAACTCCTGCAATTAAATATTTTTGAATATAATTACACCAATCAAATTAGCTGAAGAATTCTTAATATTACTGATTAAGAATAAAAGATTACATGAATGGACAATAATTATGCTGGATGGTTTCAATTACTTTTCTGATTACTTTTTTGATATTTTAGGAAAGTCTTGACAAATTCATTGTAGAAAAGAAATACTAAGAGGAGGATTGTATAATTCTTATTTTTCTTATTGGTAAGTATAAAAGGCTGTTCAATGACAATGTTCATGCAACCCATTCCTTAGTCATTGAAACATATACTAAAATTAATCACATACCTATGATCAAAAGCACCACCAAAGGATTAGGTCACACACCCTAAATGAATGAATAACTAAGGTCAACCCATCAAATACAATGGAGACCTATGCATCACAACTTAGTGCTACACAAGGAAAAATACCATTAACATGTACAAGATGATTCTCTATTGCTTCTGAAGGGAACTCATTCAAATCTGAATGCATTCTGCCACCTACAGAAATCATACAATTATATCGACACTTCGTTTTCAGTAAGTCTCAATCTTTTTTATCATTGAGAATACTGTCACTAAAACAGATAAAATCAAAAACATGTTGTGGTCATATTTAGATTGCTATAAATACAAATGAGCTAATATTATTATATGGATTATTAAAATTTGCATGAAACTGTTTCAATTTCTAAAGCTGGACCTTGTGAATATACAGAAAAGTAACTCGGTAAAATAAACACGATAAATTGCCAGTTTGAATAGCATAGATTTCAGTGACTTGCCTATCAGGATGCATTAACAAAAGACAAAAATAATTGTTGGTAAAGTTATGGAAAAAATTACTGAAAATGATAAGGAGCTTATTTAAATATTTATTATGCATTAAAAATACAGTGTGAGCCAAAATATTCCACTTGCAAGGCATTGATCACTCTTATGTAATGTTCCATCTACGATAAAACTTATTTCAAAATAGCAACATTTGTAGCTGGTGCTGTGATAGCCCCATTTCTAACAGTCACATAACGTTACCAGCAGTTATACATTAACAAATCAATCCTCTATTGTACTCTACACAATGGCCACCAGAAGATACTATACCGATGTATGTGCTGCACCATGGAGGCAAAATTTATCCAAGTTTTTTATATTTCTTAGTAAATTGAATAATTGAATTAGATAGTTATTTCCAGGTACAGCATATCAAATGATAAAACAAGAATTTCATAATTTCCAAAACTTCATGGACTTGGTATTCTAAAAATTGAGCTCTTGGCAATTTAAAATAAACAAAACCATGCGGTTATGTATAACAAAATCATAGCCATGACATTTAAAAAATACTCAGGACCTCACTTTGTACATTATCAATAAATTAATAAATTGATACAAATAATGGACCTGAATTTTCATGACCCCATGAAGAGTTTTAATTCCCACTCCCATCCAGCACCCTCCCACCCCACACACTCCCCTCTGAAAACATTCAGGAATTCTGACAACTCCCATCTTCAACTGAGAGTATTCAGGACCAACTCACTCCAAACTAATTCCATTCCTGAATTCTAAAAGGGCAACTGGAAGCATCAGCAAACTCATCTAACCTCCCTCTGCCCCTTCATTGTGAACATTTACAGGCGCTACTTATTTTTCACCACAATAACAGTATTCGGCAGGACTCATTCACACAGAGGTTAGCACCGCAGCCTCACAGCTCCAGCGACCCGGGTTCGATTCTGGGTACTGCCTGTGTGGAGTTTGCATGTTCTCCCTGTGTCTGTGTGGGTTTCCTCCGGGTGCTCCGGTTTCCTCCCACATGCCAAAGACTTGCAGGTTGATAGGTAAATTGGCCATTATAAATTGCCCCAAGTATAGGTAGGTGGTAGGGAAGTATAGGGACAGGTGGGGATGTGGTAGGAATATGGAATTAGTGTAGAATTAGTATAAATGGGTGGTTGATGGTCGGCACAGACCCGGTGGGCCGAAGGGCCTGTTTCAGTGCTGTATCTCTAAATAAATAAATAAAAAATAAAGGTCATTCAGGAACTCTGCCAATTGCTGACCACAGAAAGCATTTGGGAATGCTGCCGTTCCCCTAGCTCACCTGTATACAACGCCATTGAGAACAAAAATAAATAATCTTTTTTCCACGGATGCTGCCTGACCTGCTGAGTGATTCCAGCATTTTCTGTTCTATTACAAATCTCTAGCATCTGTAGTACTTTGCTGTTTGTCCCACTGTGAAAATTTGGAATCCCCTCTGACTGAGATGATGCCCCATTGAAAGGAAAAAGAAAGATGTGCATTTATATAGCACCTTTCATAATCACAGGATTTCTCAAAGTACTTTACAGCCAATGAAGTACTTTTGAATTTCAATCACTGTTGTAGGAAACACAGCAGCCAGTTTGCGCACAGCAAGCTTCCAGTGTTATATATTGTTATATTATTTGTAAAGAGCTAGAAACTAATTAGCTAGGAACTAATTGTTATGTGTAAGGGTGTTCTAGGCTGCCGCATTCACTGCTGCACTGGAGTCATGTTACGTGTAACACTGCACCTGTCTAAAACTAGTTTTACCAAGTAGCATAGAGAGCTTTATTGAAATGAGCTCCAGTATTTTTCAGTCAAATTATTTTTTATTATTTCTAAATTATGGGAACCAGAGGACATGATGTAGTGGCAGCAGGTGTCTGGGAGTAAGCCTAAAACATTTCAAATGAATTTAATGCTGATTTAGATGGAAAGAATTGACCCAAATTAGTGCCAGGGAGAGAGAAAAAAAAACTGAGTGAATTGTGCAAAAGCAAAATGGCCACTGTCACAGCAATGAATGCACAACTGCAGCACATAATGAATTAGGAAGCTGATGATGTCATAGAGGCATTTGAGAAGTTTAAACAAAAGTACAGATTGACATTCAGTAGTTTTCTAAAAGGTACTAGTGAAGAAGAGAGGATCAGCTATGTCCTTCTGTGGGAAGGTGATAAAGGATTACATTTGTTTAATAGCTGGGAGCTGAGTGAAGAGGACAGCAAAACACAGACAAAATTTTTGAAAAATTCAACGCCCATGTCCAGCTAAAATCAAATCATCAGAGCAACCAATATGAATTTCAAGGCCTCAAAGAGGAATTAGGTGATTTCTTTGACAATTTTGTAACAAGAGTGTTACAACCAGATGAGGAAGGGGTTTCAGGCTCCGCTCTTGCCCCTTTCCTGGTTTGGCCGTAACAGGGTTTATCTTTTTAATACACAGTGATTTTAACTTACCACCTTAGTGAGCCTTTGCTCACTGCACTCTAATTATAATTGCAAATGAACCAATCAGACAGGTTTTCTTAGGTTGAAACAAGAAAGATGCAAGTTTATTAGCCTTATCACTCTAACTCGGTTAAAATTACTAAAATACACAACATAACCATGCTCACATGCATACGAGAGAAGCACACACAAATAGATACAGAGGGGAAGAAAGAATTGCGGGGGTGTGGGTTGAAGTAGATTTTGTAATAAATGGAATTCAGTTACTGGATGGTAACGTCCTTGACACAATGTCCTCAATTGAAGTTAAGGTCTTGGAGTCCTCACTGGGCCTCAGTACACAATTTCAAGCTGCTTCTCTGGTACCAGAAGGCTGAAGAGAGGCTTTGTCTGTAGTCTTGCCGCATAGAAGTTTCCACCGTGGTTTTCCTGGGACTTTGCTGGACAGCGAGACAAAGAGAAAGAGGGACTTGTCCTTCTGCCAGTCCAGTTGCAGTGTTCCTCTTTTCTGTTCAAATTGCAGTCCGTTTTCTATCTGTGAGGCACAATTCTAAAAAGCCCCAGTCTGGCCAGCAGGTAGGTCATGAGACCATCTCTTAGTTTGAAATAGCAATTTCTGGGAGGGTTGTTGAATTTCAAAGCTTTCCAGACACACTTGTTGCGGAGGGGTGGGAGAGGGGCGGTGCAGTTCTGGCTCTTACACAGTCAAAGGATGTGGATCACCACTATTGTCCAGACCAATCTTGTTAATTGAATTGAGCAGCCCCATTGTCTCTTCATTCATATCTCTCAGAATGTAGATGTGCAATCATGTTTTCAGCTGCTCAGTTCTGCTTTTTTTTTTAAACAAGTTATTTGCAGTATCTGCTAAAAATTTTCAAGCAGTGTCCCATATGTCAAAATCAATATGGTGTGATTTCCGTCACAAGAGAGTGGTTAGTAAAGTATATGGGATCTTGGGATTCATAAATCAAAGTGGTTATCAACAACGCAGCCGGCAGGTGACGCCATCAGACTGCGCCGATCTGTGCACATGCGCAGATTGGCTCCTACTCTCTGCGCATGTGCTGCGTTCCGCATTGCCAGTACTGGTTGGCGCATGCGCAGATTATGTCATTGAGTAACGTGTGCAGAGAGCGGGGGTGCGGGAAGCGGGGAGAGCGGGGCCAAAGACTGGCCCCCCGGCTTGCACTCTCCCCCCCGGCCCACCCACTCTCTCCCCCCCCGGCCCGCCCGCTTGCTCACTCTCTCCCTCCTGCCATTGTGTGCTGTCATGTGTTTCGATTGCCTTCGTGTGATTATTTGAGCAGTGCCATCTTTAGTCCTGGCAGCTGCTGACATCACAGACTGTGACGTTTTAGTGGCACAGGCTGCATTTTCGCAAACGCAGCCTTCATAAATAGAGGCACTGGGCTGGATTTTACGGCAGGCAGATGGGAGCTGGCCACCGACGTAAAAGTCGGTGGTGAACCTGCTTCCGCCCGGCCCGGGGAGCCAACCTACATTTTACAGGTCCCCGGGCTTTAATTGTTCTGAGGCGGGACCTCCACCAGCTTGAGGGAGGAAGTCCCACTTCATTGAGCTGCCGGCCAATTATCGGGCTGGCAGCTCTTAGTCCCAACAGCACCACCGGGAGCGGTGGCCACTGCTGGGACTGCAGTCCAGCCGAGGACATGGAGCCATGAGTCCAGGTAAGTTAGGGTTTGCCTCGCCGGGCTAATCGGTCACGCCCCAGCGAGGCAAGGATGGTCATTTGGGGGGGAAGGGGGCGTCTCGGGTCCTGGGGCTGGTTGGGGAAATGGGAGCGGCCGTCAATCAGGCACCCTGTGCCTGTTTGTCTGGGACCCCTCCCCGGTGCGCTGATAGGCCGCCAGGTTTCACTGGGCGGCCTTTCACGTCTCCCGGACACCCGCTTGCCACAGGTAAAATCCCCGTGGAGGTGGGCGGAGGCCCTTAAGTGGCTGTTAAGTGGCCATTTAAGGGCCTTGATTGGCCTGGGGTGGGCGGACTGTTACTCGTTTCCCCCCTACCGGCCCACGTAAAGTGGTGTGGAGGCGGAAGTGGGTGGGGAAAGCCCCAGAACCTTCTGCTCAATTTTACGCCACCACCCCCCACCCCCCCCCCCCCCCCCCCCACCCCCACCGTCTGACTCGCTGGGCTGGCGTAAAATTCCGGCCATTGACTACAAAAGCAGGGAGGTTATGTGAACCTTTATAAAGCTCTGGTTAGGCTCCAGCTGAAGTACTGCATCCAGTTCTGGTCACCACACTTTAGGAAGGATGTGAGAGTTCCTGAGAGTGTGCAAGAATGGTTCCAGGGATGGGAGATTTTAGTGACAAGGTTAGGTTGGAAAAGCTGGGCTTGTTCTCCTTAGAACAAAGGAGGTTGATTGGAGATTTATTATAAGTGTACAAGATTATGACAGAATTAGATAAGTTTGACAAGGAATAACTGTTTCCATTAACTCATAGTACAAGAACTAGAGGACACAGATTGCAGGTTTTGGGCAAGAGATGCAGGGAAAATGAGGAAGAACTTTTTTACGCAGCATGTGGTAATGACCTGGAACTTGCTGCCCACAAGGGTGGTGGATGCAAAGATGATCAATGATTTCAAAAGGAAGACATAACACTCACAAATAGCAATGTGACAACGACCAACTAATCATTTTAGTGATGTTGATTGAGGGATAGATATTGGCCAGGACACCAGGGATAACCCCACCTTGCTTCTTCAAAATAGTGGCATGGGATATTTTACATCCACCTCACAGTGCAGGTGACCTTGACCTCATCTGAAAGATGGCATGTCCCTCAGTACTGCCTGGGAGTGTCAGCCTAGGTTTTTGTGCTCAAGTCTCTGGAGTGGGACTTGAACCCAACACTTTCTTATTCCCAGGCATCAGTGCTACCAACTGAGTGGCAATGATGCTCAAAACATTGTGGTGCTCCATGAATGTCCTACCCCCACCACCTGTGAGAAAATTCAGGAGCATGACCTAACCCTATCCATTGAGACATGCATATCCTTGTCCTCCTACTGAAAGCATTTAGCCCCTACTAATCTTTGCTATTCCGCTTACTAAGTGAATTTAGCAGGTTGACTATTTAACTCCCACACTGACAGCAATTAGCACCCTGGCCTATCCTGGATCCCAGCAAGAACGTTTACTTGCCCTTGCAGCTCCAGGCCAAATTCCCTATAACGAGAGATGAAACCGAAATTTGCTATAATTGCACTCCCCTTATTTTGGCATCACAATTCTGTAGCACACAGTAAAGCTCGCAGCTGCATATTCCCATTACTAGATCCCCTTATCTATGCTTTCTAAGGAAAATCCACATTGTCTAATTTTCATTCATTGTAAAAAGTAAGTTCTTCACAGAGCCTGCAGTTTACTGAACTGTCTTTTCCACTTAGTTGTTTCCCACAGTAAACTAGCTTTCTTCTAATTATGATTTTTAATTAAATGCTTGTACTTTTCAGACCAACTTCCTGCAGTTGTGTTCTCACAGCCACCCATTTTCTTCTATATCAGAGTAATCTAAATTAAGCCCATGGAATTGTTTTGACCCATTTCTTCTTCTTTGCTGTCAGATTGTTCTAATTACAAAAGGCCCTATTTTGTTTCAGTTTTGTTACTTCAGGCACTCTAGTTTTGTTTCATTTTAAGTAAATATATATCCCTTTTATATTTAATTACTAGTACTAACCTTGTAGCTCTGTAACTGCAAATACAGGTCTGAGATTGAAAACTTGCTGGTATAAAACAGAGAATGGTGGTAAGACAATAGTCTTAGGTTAAGTTAGTTCCAACCTAACAACATGAGCCGACACATCCCAGAATTCATTGCATGTCATACATTATACATGAGCATTATACAAAGCTACTGGCAGGTCCAACTTCTTGGACAGTTGTTGTGCTGGTTGCATAATTTATGTGATTCTGGTAATACTGCACCTATGTCCTGGAGTCTTCTGAATCACAAAACATCGCCATGCATAATACTTTCCATGAATAGCAGGGAATCTTGACACTGTTTATACTTGTGGAACTTTGTGATTTAGAAGAAGGCTGGCAAGCTGCAAATGACTTGATGGGTGCTACTAGTGCCAAGTCCAGTGTAATCTGTCAGAGTCAGGAATCTTGCCAGAGGTGAGTTTACTGGTTCTGATGAAGAGTCACTGACCTGAAATGTTTAACTCTGCTTCTCTCTCCACAGTTGCTGCCAGCCCTGCTGAGTTTTTCCAGCATTTCTTATTTTTATTTCAGATTTCCAGCATCTGCAGTATTTTGCTTTTAAGTTATTATATAAGTTTCCTGGTCTTGCCTCTGATTTTGCCTCGATACAAGCCCACAAACATTTTGCCAAAATTGGACTAGACATCAACCGGATCTCCTAGCCTGTACCGTTTGACAGCGATTCTATTCTTTCCTGTGCTCGGACCTTTTGCTGTACAGGGTCAGTGGAGCTCTCGCGATGCCACCTAAAGTCATTATTTACATTAACCCACATGCAGCCAAAGTATGTTTAAATAATTTTAAACATGCCATGTATACTGTATTTCCAAATAGTAAAGCTACAAAAATGTAATTGTTCCTTTTATTTCAGCCTCTTAAAAGTTGCACAGTATTTTTCATCTTGCACCATTTTTCTTTGTGATACAACACGGCCTCTTCAAATCATTTCATTAACTATGAACCTTTACACAGACAATTGCATTTTTACAGAAAGAATCTTGTCGTTACCATTCTTTTAAAATATTAGAGAAATATAATTAATGAATATTATCAAATTTTTTGTTTTGTTGCCATCTTGAGCTGAGCTTTTTATTGAATAAATTCTTGTTTAGAAATTTGGTGCTTGTGGTAAAGGATCGGCTTGATGAAACTACACCAACCAATAATATGAGGAAGTTGAATTAACATATCAAATTAAAATGACAGTCTCTGAAACACCTTGAGTTATGATGATGGGTTGAATTTTGGAACATTCACATCATAACAGACTGTTGGAAGACAAATAGGAGCAGCCTTTGTGTTATATTATGTCGAGCAATATTTTCTGCTATTAACCTGTTAGTAATCCATTACATCAGAGGAAAAATAACTGAGAAATCTAGTTAAATTATGTTGTGGTTAATTATTCAGTGTTGAAGCCGTGCCTCAAAGCAGTGTTAGATATGGTGCATAAGCAATCAAGGCACTGCTCTCTTAAGAAATTGATGTTAATTCAGCTCCCTCAAATGGTCGGCTCAATAATTCCTTCAAGAAAGCTTCATAAGCATTCACTGCCTCAAAAAGACATCATTCTTTTCAAGTATTGATGTTTTTGTTATTGTAAATAATGCCATATTAAGATGAAAGCTACATGTATATTTCCTAACATGCTGTAGAAAGCTGGAGTGTACAAAAAGGATTTTACATTGTATACTCCTCATAATGTTTACATTAATAGGAAACTGAGGAAAATGTGCTCAATCTCTGTTAAGTTTTTTTGTGGTTTTGGTTGCTTACAAATTATTTATGATACTTTAAATCTATTGCTCATTTTCAATGTAAATTCACAGGGACCCCAGTATTATTATTCGTGAATATAACCTTGACGCTCAAAATAAAGTTAACTGTCCGCAACTTGATTGACATCAGAATTTTGACTCACTGTTCCCAGGTATTGCCTATCATTCAGATGGAGTTATCGAGTTTGAGAAATTTTCCCTCTGGGATTAATTCGATTATCATGAAAGTTGTTACTTCAAGCAAAGAAAGCATGAGAAATGAAAAGCAGCAAATGTCAATGCAGAAGTGGTAGTTATTGGAGTCAAAGTGCTGATGTTACTGTTGTGTAGGGGGAAAAAAATGTTGTAAACTTCACCACTGGTGGCCAATATGACACTGTTGGATCCTTGCTTATTCATCATATCTAACACTGCTTTGAGGCACTGCTTCAACACTGAATAATTAACCAGAACATAATTTAACTAGATTTCTAGGTTACTTTTCCTCCAGTGGTGCTGGAGATGGCACACAGAAGCTGGAGGCCCTCTGATAGGGCACATTGTGCCTCCAGCCACTTGGCCCACATGGCACCCCAGGCTGGGAAGGGCACTTTTCACTGGTGTCCCTTGCATGCACCAGAAGCCTCTGAACTGGCGCTATCATGACAACACTCAGCCTTACAGGCTAATTTGATGCTCGATTTGCGAATTTGGACCATTCAACATATTCATTTGTCACTCACCAAAGAACGGATGTTCAGCATCAAGAGGGGCCCAGAACTAGCCTTACTTAAAGAGCCAGGCATCCACCTTGCAGACAAGCTAAGTTAAAATAAATTCTACTATTACAGAGTCTCTGGAAGTACAGTGGAATGTTTTTGGAGGTGTTGTGGTGAGTTCCTGGATTTGGTAGAGAGTATTGCCTCACGGTCACAGGCAGTGCAGAGGATTTGGTGACCTATTGACACAAAGGCTGCAACAGGTATGGGTTCTGCAGGACAACAGGGAGATAGAACAGAGGCTGAAGAGATGGCAAGCTCTGCGCAATGCTCTCTGTCAAATTGGAGCCAAACACTTTCATGTTCTTTGACAGTGACAGGTGGCAAGCCAGCCAATACACCCAGCATCTCGGTATGCATCCACAGCACTGTTTTCCTTTATGTCACCCCATTAAGGTCCTCATCTGAGTCCCCTGCAGCAGAACTCATCTGCAACCTCGCCCTCTGGTGAGATGGCAAATTAATCATCCTTTACCCCTGACCTGGCTGCAATCCACTCGTGCCGGTGACTCACCACATGCAGATTCCAACTCTAAACTTGCCTTTAAGGTACTTGCAGTACCAGTGTCTGAGCTGGTGACTGTGAGTGTCAGATCAAGTGACAGAGCCTCTTCATCAGTGCCATGCTGTTGCTCTCTTTCATCCTCCTGAGGCTGCTGTTGCTGGGCAGGTGACCGTTCTTGGGTGTCTGAAAGCAGGAAATCAGAAAGGGGAAGGTTGGGGTGAGGGAAGGGGGGCTGGGGAGGAAAGCAAGACTCCATGCTCACATCATTAGCAGCTTGCACATCATGCGAGATAGCATGATAAGGGTGAGCTGGAAGTTCAGAAGTAACATAAAGCAGGAGCATAGCACCATCCTCAATGTTCTCAGTAATGCCAGATGCCACGGGCTATGTCACAGCCAGAGCCATGATACGGAAAATCAAATCCTCCATACAGCTCAGGAGTTGGAGATGTCTTTGTCCCTCACCAGTTCTGTTTTGCACCCTTCCATTGTGAGCTACTTTGTCTTGCAAGAGAGAGGGAAGAATGTCAGTGAATGGATTTTGCTGTGCTTGGGTGATGTGCCTGACACAGCTGGAGGTATGCAGGAGCAGCAGGAGGTGGGTGTGAGATTGGCATCATTGGAATGTGTGTAAGGTTAAGGAGGAGTATCTGGATGTTAGCTGTGAGTCGTCAGTGCCAGGGGCTGCAAATATGTGAATGATGGGGGTGTGCTGCACTGAGCTGCATGGTGGTATGGTGGGTAAGAGATTTCAATGTGATGGTGCATTCACTGACCTTGACCACTCATGTGAGATTATTAGACATCTTGTGCCAATTGTTATGACCAGGTGAAAAGGGGTCTAGGGGGTTCCCTCTTAGCCTTTGCCCGGTTTAACTGTAACAGGGTTTAATTTGAAAACACCATGTTTTTAGCTCCCCCTTAGTGAATCCTTGTTCACTGTTCCAATCGTAAGGCAAAGAGCTCAAACAGGTTTCCTTAGATTTAAACAAGAAAGGTAGAAGTTTATGAATCTTAAACTCTAATCCGGTTAACGACTACGAATATGCGACACGACCATGCTCGCATGCATGCGCGATAAACACACACGCAGATAGAGACAGAAAAAGTAGAAGGAATAAAGGGGAAAAGTCTGATGCAATATCAGGTAGTTACAGTCCTTTAAGTTCAATGTGGAGTCTTCGGTTGCCGGTAAGTCTCGCAATTCGTTGGGGCCCAGTTCAAGCTTCAACTTATTCCGATGTAGGAGTCTTTTCTCTCTTGAGGTTTACGTGTCTTCCGTGGGTCCAGTGGCTTGGGAGAAAGCGAGAGATAGAGACAGCCAGGCGAGAGACTTGCTTGTTTCAGCTTCAGTTGCACACTGCCTTTTGCATTCAAACTGTCCAGTAGCTAGTTCAAAACATCTGGACCAGCCAGTCATATGACCAGCTGGTTTAATCAGTCCTGGCTCTGTGTTTAGTTTAGTTTAGAGATACAGCACTGAAACAGGCCCTTCGGCCCACTGAGTCTGTGCCGACCATCAACCACCCATTTATACTAATCCTACACTAATCCCATATTCCTACTACATCCCCAACTGTCCCTATATTTCCCTGCCACCTACCTATACTAGGGGCAATTTATAATGGCCAATTTACCTACCAACCTGCAAGTCTTTTGGCTGTGGGAGGAAACCGGAGCACCCGGAGAAAACCCACGCAGACACAGGGAGAACTTGCAAACTCCACACAGACAGTACCCAGAATTGAACCCGGGTCACTAGAGCAGAGCCTGGAATGTGCTTCCTGACTCCTTCAATGTCTGGTGATCTGGTTAATTGGAGCAGAGAATAGCCCTTTGTCTCCACAAGCAGTGCCTCTTAATATGCAAATGTATTTCCAGCTCAGTGTCTGGTGATCTTCAAACAAGTTATTTCTTCACTCCAGCAACAGTTTAAAATCAATGTTCATTTGACAAAATTAATATGCCTCATTCTTGGCAGGTGGGGGTCTGCATGATGCAATGCTGTCCGGTCCTCAGGGCAAGACTCTGGGAATTAACCTCCCTGGCCACATGCTCCCAATTTCTTCTGAGGGCAGTACTTGAGGACCACCTAGCCTCATGAGGAACCATGGTGTCTCTCCAGCTTTCCACCTCTGTGATTAAGGCCTCCAGCGTCACATCCATGAGCCTGGAAAAACTCTCTCTGCCCTGGTGTTCATATCCTTTCTTCAGAATTGAAGCAATAACATTCAGCAGCAGCCTCCTGTGATTCATTGCCGATTCCCTTTAAAAGGGCAAGACTGCCTTTAAGAAAAGCAGGCTGGTAGCACCATATGCCATCTGCGAATGCTGCTTGGCCCTTTGCTGAGCACTCTGGCAGCTGGCAGCACAGGCCCCACTGGGACCAATGCTACAATCAGGTAAATGAGAAGACAGCATCAAATTCCCATGCTGCCTACCTACAAAGCAGCAGGCACAGGCAGGTCGCAAATCGCAACCCCCATGCCCAAAAAACGGTGTTTTCTAGCTCTATTACTTTGATGTTCTCTTAAAAACCTTCCAAAATAGAAACAGTACTGTTTCTCTCAAATAAAGCTGCTAATTTGTGGTATTTTTGAAAGTGGCACTGCAGGTCACACCTTTCCTTTAAAATAAACTGGAACTTTAAAAAAAAATGCAAGAAAATACTTGCATTTATATAGCACCTTTCATAACCTCAGGATGTCCCAAAGTGCTTCACAGTCAATGAAATACTTTTGAAGTGTAGTTACTGTTGTAATGTAGGAAATACAGCAGCTAATTTACACACAGCAAGCTCCCACAGCCAGCAATAATGATCAGGCAACCAGTTTAATGATATCGGTTGAAGAATAAATATTGGCCAGGAAACCCATGAATTGTCCTCATAGTCAGAAAGTGCCCATCCACCTCTTCCAACAACCTCTTATTTGTAAATTCATAGCAGGCAAGAAATGCCTGTCCTCTATATATGGTGCACAAATATTCTCTCCACAACGACACCGCCAATTAATGAGGACATTAAATTACTTTGATTTTGTTTTGCTCAGGAACCAACTTTTTCAATATATTTTCTACTCTCATGTGATTAGTGAGGATTCACTAATTATTCCATTTTTACCATTCTAGTGTGGTCAGACAAGCAACTGAACAAAACCAAATCATATGCTTCTTCCTGAAAAAGGACAAGTAGTGCAGTTCCACGCTGATTGCCACAGGAAAATGTGGGTAGGTAGATATTGTCCAATTACACTATTCTGAATACATACAGTGTGGAGGTATTTTAATTAAAATGGCCTTTCTTCTATTCAGCAATTTGTTGTAGTATGAGTAATCATTTATACCTTTTACATTTTCTACAGAAGTGAGCCTGTTGACAAGCTACATAGACTTAGAAGGGATCAATAGATGACCTGCTTATGAATGGTGTCATTTTCATTAGCTGCTTAGATTTGGATAAATCTTAAATCTGAGCTTATTTGAGCTTTATTATTAAAACCTTTTTTCCTTATGCCTTGCTTGGCAACATCTCCAACATACCGTAAAAGAAGAATATTGACAAAATATTTGCACTAAGACGATCATGACTGAATAGGCTCCAACTCTACAGAACGTGCTGCAGTTACTGTGCAGACACAGCTGCCTGCATGTTCAGTTTACCAATGTATTAATTTAGTAAAAGCTGCAGCAGTGTATGCCAATTACTAGGAACAGTTAATTATAAATATTTGTTTGCCAAGGAACCAGTTCACTATATTTCTACTCTGTATGCCTAATAAGAGTTGGATAAAAGGAATGCTTTGCCATGATCGATGATGTTGAGAAAGGATATACATCAGTTTCAGGCAATATTTATTCAAATTGTCAACCTGATTGAATTAACATAGAAACACCAAGTTGTGAATCTGTTGAGTTATCGTGTCCACCTGTTGAATAGATGCCATATTCAATGTATACCCAGTGATGTAGATTTAACATAGAAACATAGAAAATAGTAGCAGGAGTAGGCCATTCAGCCCTTCGAGCCTGCTCTGCCATTCATTATAATCATGGCTAATCATCCAACTCAGTAACATGTTCCTGCTTTCCTTCATATCCTTTGATCCCTTTCGCCCCAAGAGCTATATCTAACTCTTTCTTGAAAACATACAATGTTTTGGCCTCAGCTGTTTTTTGTGGTAGCAAATTCCACAGGCTCACCACTCTCTGGGTGAAGTAATTTCTCCTCATCTCAGTCCTGAAAGGTTTACCCCGTATCCTTAGACTATGACCCCTGGTTCTGGACTCCCCCACCACTGGGAACATCCTTCTTGCATCTACCCTGTCAAGTCCTGTTAGAAATTTATAGGTTTCTATGAGATCCCCCCTCACCCTTCTGAACTCCAGCGAATATAATCCTAACCGACTCAATCTCTCCTCAGACGTCAGTCCCGCCATCATGTCGGTGGGTCCCGTCGGGTTCGGGTCGGGTAGCTGGCCTTTAGCGCACTGGCCAACAGTGGAATGCACGAACTGAACAGCTGAGTATTCTGGCTGGCCGCTGGAGAAGTCTGTTTGAAGGTGGAACCTGCTGGCTGACTGCCCTTCAAATGAGTCATTTTGAACTCAGGCCCCATTTAAATGTCGGCTCCGAGCTACACGCCCCAAATACGTTGGCACATTATCAGGTGGCTCAGACACAAGTCAGCTCGCAGGTAAATCATAGAGTGGAGGCAAACACAGAATGAGGTGGGTCGAGGCTAGCAGTATTTTTGTGCAGCCAGAAGGAACATGCCTGCTTCGTCCTGCTTTCGGACAATAGGATAAGCTGATTGGTTCAAGATTTGTTACTCCAGAGGCACCACACCCAGGGTGCACATATCTCAGATTGTTGTGCGGCTGGAAGAGATCACAGAGATAGGAAAGGGTGAATCTAACAGAGATTTGAAAACAAGGATGAGAATTTTAAATCGAAGCATTACTGGGCTGGAGCCAATATAGGTCACATAGCACAGGCGTGATAGGTGAATGGAAATTGGTGCAAATAAGGAAACAGTCAGCAGAGTTTTGAATTACCTCAAGTTTACAGAGGGTAGAGTGTCAGAAACCAGCCAGGAGTGCATTGGAATGGTCAAGGAGGTAACAAAGACGTGAATGAGGGTTTCAGTAGAAGATGAGCTGAGGTAGGGATGAAATCAGACAACACTAGGGAGGTAGAAATAGGCGGTCTTCATGATGGTGCAGATATGTGGTTGGAAGTTCATTTTGGAATCAAATATGACACCCAGTTTGCAAATAGTGTGGTTTAGTCTCAGACAGTTGCCAGGGAGAAGGAAGGAGTTTGTAGCTGGGGAACAGAGTTTGTAGCAGGAACCGAAGGAAATGGCTTCCAAATTCCCAATATTTAATTGGAGGTAATTTCTTCTAATCTCGTACTGGATGTCAGATAAGCAGTCTGATAATTTAGCAACAGTGGCGGACTCAAGAGAGGGGCTTGTGAGTTAGAGCTGGGTGTCATCAGCGTCCACGTGAAAACTAAAGCTATGCTTTTGGATGATATTGCTGAGTTCACTTCCAAAGTTTAACTTGATTTGGGTTTTAATATGTAAGAGATGGCTTAAAAGAAAAGGTGCAAATTTTAAGCTTTATTTTAGTCTAAACTGTGTTGCTGGCTCATTGTTTTATAAAGCAAATTGTTCTTAAAATGGACCAATCAAAAAAAGGCTCTTAATTTCTGTGTTATACAATATTTAAGAATATTTTCCCTGTATTACAGGGTCTGTGATGAACAACAACTTGCACTTATATAGCACCTTTGGCGCAGTAAAACATTGTAAGGTGTTTCACAAGAATGTTATCAGACAAAATTTGCCATTGAGTCAAAGAGGTGTGTTTTACGCAGTGTCTCAAAGGACGAAAGAGAGGTGGCGATGCAGAGAGCTAAGGGGAGGGAATTCCAGAGCTTAGGGCCTAAGCAACTGAAGGCATAGCCGCCAATGGTGGAAGAATGAAAATCAAGCATATGCAAGAGGCCAGAAGTGATGGAACAAAGAGATCTCGTTGGGTTGCAGGGATTGAGGAGGATATCAAGACAAGGAGGGGGGGAGGTCATGGAGGGATTTGAACACAAGGATGAGAATTTTAACATTGAGGCATTGCTGGACTTGGAACCACTGTACCTCAGTGAACACACTGGTGCTAGGTGAACGGAATGGTATGAGTTCAGATACAGTCAGGAGAGTTTTGGAGTCTATGGAGGGTGGAAAATGGGAGGCCAGACAGGAGAGTATTGGAATAGTTGACTCTGGAGGTTATATGGCATGGCAGAGGTTTTAAGCAGCAGATGAACTATTTTACTGTCCAGTACCGCACTTGCTCTGCTACACTTGGTCAAACTTGGTCAACACAATCCTGGCGTGTTATCTAACACTGGCTATATGTCTACTGTTTCGATATGTAGTGTTATGAAAACGTGCTATGTCCAATGATGATTATTTAATCCACCAGCTGAAAACCTGAATATTAAACTGGTGGAGACAAACCACTCAAACCTTGCAAGATTCAAACTCTACCTGCTGCCCATAATCACCGAGGCATATCCCCTGCTGCAGACTGGAGTGTTCAGTGGTTTAATTGATCTGTGTTTGATTGTGATAATCTGATCACCAATCAATGTTCACTGTGCTTAATGACTTAAACCTGAGGGTGGAGTTATACAGAGTTTTTGAGAAAGTTCCAGAAAGAACAGACAGAGACTCCCTTGAAGGAAATTAGCCGCATTGCTGCCTCCCTGAGAACCACTGAACCAGCCGTCCACATCTTCAAACCGGAAGCCTCAGGACCACCAAAGGAAAGTCGCACGATGACCGAATTCAGCCAGAAGCCAGCTGAGTCGTATACCCCTTTTATTTCTCTGGCCTCTAATTCAAACAATCTATCCGACCCCACTCTGTTGTGTGTGTGTGTGTGTGTGTGTGTGTGTGTGTGTGTGTGTGTGTGTGTGTGTGTGTGTGTGTGTGTGTGTGTGTGTGTGTGTGTGTGTGTGTGTGTGTGTGTGTGTGTGTGTGTGTGTGTGTGTGTGTGTGTGTGTGTGTGTGTGTGTGTGTGTGTGTACGTTGGAGCATATTTTATTATATTACTTAGATTGGTTTAAGTACAATAAAACTAACTTCTTTCTTTGTTAAACTTGAGAAAACCTGTCTGATTGACTCTTTATATGATCATGGCGTGTAAACAGTTAACCATTCACTGAATTGGCAAGTTTATCCACCTAAAAAAGAAATAAACCTGTTGTGGCCAAACAAGGAAAAGAAAAAGAGGGAAGCCCTTTGACCCCTCCTCACCTGATTGTAACAATAAGTTATTGAACTGTTACATAGTACATTCTTTTGGGCCTCCTTTTCTCGAGAGACAATGGATACGCGCCTGGAGGTGGTCAGTGGTTTGTGAAGCAGCGCCTGGAGTGGCTATAAAGGCCAATTCTGGAGTGACAGGCTCTTCCACAGGTGCTGCAGAGAAATTTGTTTGTTGGGGCTGTTACGCAGTTGGCTCTCCCCTTGCGCCTCTGTCTTTTTTCCTGCCAACTACTAAGTCTCTTCGACTCGCCACAATTTAGCCCTGTCTTTATGGCTGCCCGCCAGCTCTGGCGAATGCTGGCAACTGACTCCCACGACTTGTGATCAATGTCACACGATTTCATGTCGTGTTTGCAGACGTCTTTATAACGGAGACATGGACGGCCGGTGGGTCTGATACCAGTGGCGAGCTCGCTGTACAATGTGTCTTTGGGGATCCTGCCATCTTCCATGCGGCTCACATGGCCAAGGCATCTCAAGCGCCGCTGACTCAGTAGTGTGTATAAGCTGGGGATGTTGGCCGCTTCAAGGACTTCTGTGTTGGAGATATAGTCCTGCCACCTGATGCCAAGTATTCTCCGAAGGCAGCGAAGATGGAATGAATTGAGACGTCGCTCTTGGCTGGCATACGTTGTCCAGGCCTCGCTGCCGTAGAGCAAGGTACTGAGGACACAGGCCTGATAGTACATACATACCGTACTTCCCATGTATATTACCTTATAGCCTTTGGGATGGATTTTACTGTGGGCTTCAGGAGCCAAACATCAGGGCCAATTGGGGATCTCATGCACACACTTGCCAGCAAAGAAAGCAGCTCAGCAATCATCCTGGAGGCGGCCTCCTAATTGGCTGCCTCCACGCTTGCCATTCTATTAAGGATGGCGGGTGAGCTCCTGATGCTGCTGGGCCAATCAGAGGGCTGACAGCTCTCGACCCTCAGCAGCCCTATTGGGAGAGGTGGGCACTGCTAAGGCAGGTTGATGACCACATGGGTGCCACAACATGGAGGCCCTCTTGCAGGCATACATTAAATAAAAAATTCTGAGAGATGAAGTCAGTAGGCCGCTCAGAATGGAGGCATATCCACTCTAGATGGATCATTTGGGCCACGAGTGCAGCCTTTCCTGCCTGTGGTCCCCTCATCGGGGAATGGAGTCTGCAGTTCCACAGGCCTGCCACAGGTAAGCCGCCTCCATTGAGCTGGCAGCTTCTACACCAGGTGGGGGACTGCTCTGCCCTTGGATAATTGCTGGTGAGGACACAACATCACCCATAATTGGTGTCTTAACAATGTTATTTGGCTGGGAAAGTTCCCTGGTGGTGGGAATGCATCAGGGAGCCATCACAACATGGCTCCCTGCTATTTTCCTGGTGTCACTGCCTCTATACCACCCCAAACCCCCACCTCGGCTGGGAAAATTCAGATCTTTGTGTCTCTACAAGGTAAATACGTAATGCACCATGTACGGTATTGAACAGCAGAAATATCCCTACAGTAGCTGTCAGTTTCTCAGGACGATTAGCAATAGTCAATAAATGCAGCCTTATCACTGACCCTCACATCCTGAAAACAAAAGAAAATGTCAATTGTGCTTCAAAATATCTATTTATTAACTTGCAGGAACACACAAGAAATAGGAGCAGGAGTAGGCCATTTGGCCCCTCGAGCCTGCTCTGCCATTTGATAAGATCATGGCTGATCTGATTGTGGCCTCAACTCCACTTTCTTGTCTGCCCCCACCCATATCGCTTGACTTTTTTGTCGATACAAAATCTATCTAACTCAGCCTTGAATATATTCCATGACCTAGCCTCCACTGTTCTCTGTGGAAGGGAATTCCACAGACTAATGAAGAACGCCGGAAAGAAAAATTGTTTCCTCATCTCAGTCTTAAATGGGAGACCCCTAATTTTCAAACTGTGTCTCCTAGTTCTAGATTCCCCCTCAAGGGAAAACATTCTAGAATCATAGAATGATGGAAAGTTAACCCACAGAAAGAGGCCATTTAGCCCATCATGTCAGCGCCGGCTGGGAAAATAAAGCCACCCAGCTGAATCCCACCTTCCAGCATTTGATCCGTAGTTCTGCAGGTTACGGCATTTCAGGTGTACATACAGGCACCTTTTAAATGAGATGAGGTTTTCTGCCTCTTCCACCCTTTCAGGCAGTGAGTTCCAGACCCCCACCACCTTCTGGGTGAAATTACGTTTCCTCATCTCCCCTCTAATCCTCTACCAATCATTTTAAATCTATGCCCCCTAGTCACTGACCTCTCTGCTAAAGTAAATAAGCCCTTCCCATCCACTCTATCCAGGCCCATCTCAATTTTATACATCTCAATTAAATCTCCCTTCAGCCTCCTCTGTTCCAAGGAGAACAACCCCAGCCTATCCAATCTTTCCTCATAGCTACAATTTTCCAGTCCTGGCAACATTCTTGTACATCTCCTCTGTATCCTCTCTAGTGCAATTACATCCTTTCTGTAATAAGGTGACCAGAACTGCACATAGTATTCAAGTCTTTACAAAGTCTAAGTTATTTTTTGATTTGGAAGCAAACACCATCAAGATGCACCCTGCTCCTAGATTAGGCTTAGTGATAAGAGCTTAGTTTTGGCTGGGTACAGAAAATGGTCAATGATAAAAGCTGAAACATTTTTTAGAAAAAAATCTTCTTTGATAATGAACATTGCTTTATTCTCAGCACACTAATGCTTGATCTTGGAAGCTGGACATGGTCAGCCATGGTCAACACTTGGATTGAATTCCTTCTATAGGTGCAATCGGGGTACTTAAGATAGAACCCCTTCATAACTGGTTACAGCTACACTGTTTTTTGTGAAACTATTTTAGCCATATGTCAGTGTTGCCATATGTCAGAAGCTAAGCTGAATCAGGTCTGATCAGTACATGGTGAAGAGACCTGGTGGGGATTTTACATACAGCAACCCAGGTCCCTTACTGCACAGGGTGAGTAGAATGGAGGGACTTCATGTGAGTTCTGTTTCCTGGCCTCTCCAAGTTTGCCAGGCTCAAGATCAGCAAAACATATTTCTCTGGATGCTCAATAACAACAACTTGCCTTTATTTAGCACTATTAAATAAGTAAAATGTCCCAAGGCACTTAATAGGTGTGTTATCAGACAAATTTTGACACCCAGCCACATCAGGAGATATTAGGGCAGATGATTAAACATTTGGTCAGAGGTACTTTTTAAGGAGCATCGTAAAGGAGGAAAGAAAATAGAGAGGGGATGAGCTTATGGAGGGAATTCCAGAGCTAGGACCTAGGCAGCCAAAAGCATTGCCACCAATGGTGGGGTGAAGGACATCAGGGATGCACAATAGGCCAAAACTGAATGAACACTGGGCTCTCAGAGGATTGCAGGGCTGGAAGAGGCTACAGGGAAAGGGAAGGGTGAAGCTACGGAAAGATTTGAACATAAGGGTGAGGATTTTAAATTTGAAGCATTGTTGAAACAAGAGCCAATGTAGGTCCATGACTACTGGGGTGATGGATGAATGGGATGTGAGTTAGGACACGGGCAGCAGAGTTTTGCATGAGTTCAAGTTTACGCAGGTCAGAAGATGGGAGGCCAGTCAGGAGTGCATTGGAACAGTCAAGTCAAAAGCATGGATGATGGTTTCAGCAGCAGATGGGTTAAAGCAAAGGCAGAAATGGGCAATATTAATGCAATAGGCAGTCCTGCTGACGGAGAGGATATGGGGTCAAAAGCTTAGCTCAAAATCAAATAGGACACTCGTGTTTGGGAAGAGCCTAGTTCAATTATCTTTCAGTCTATAGTTCTTGAGCGAGTAACTCTTCAATACTAGCATATCTGGGTCTAAATTTGCTCATGCCACAAATTCGGCACGAAACCGGCAGCCCACAACGACAGAGATTGCAGGCTCTAACTATTCCAAGAAAATTTAGGAGTCCAGATCAAGATTAAAATGAGGCCTGCACTCATTTCAGGTTGCCGCTAGCGTTGACTAGTAAAAGCCCCTGACCAATTTAGCAGCCACTCAAACACACATGCATATTTGCATATTTGTAGGCTTTTGCCCTGCAAAATTAATTACTGTTGTGCTGGTTTTAGGTCCATAAAATGGGTGTGACCTTGTTGAATTTAGGCCCCATGATGTCTACAATCTTACTGGATGGAATTTTTATTTCAATTTCTCCCGTTTTTAACTGTTCCAATTCAAGTTGTTATTTTAGTTTTTATTTGTTTTGTTTTGCTGAGAACTAATCTAGATGGCCAACCCTCCCTGGAATGTTAGAATCTTACCTATGAGGAGAGGCTTTTGCTGAAACTTTCTGGAGTTGGTCTTCACACAATTCCACTATCCATACCGTCGTACTATAAATAGAGCCCCATCATTCCCATTGCAATGTATATGATCTTACATTTATCCACATTAAAACCCATCTGATATTTCTTAACCTATCCACTTAATTGGTCTAAATTCTTCATTCATTATCACAAGAGCAAAACTGTATTGGGGCCAAAACATTAAAAGGCAGATTAAGGTCACAGTCAAAATGATTACTGCTAATGACTGAAATATGTCATCACAATGAAAAATTAATTTCAGTTTGAATTCAGCATTGTGTTCCCAGGCATAGAGTCACAGAATGATAGGGCACAGGATTAAGACTGTGAATTCCCAGACATTCTGTTCCTTCTCTCAACCAGGTCATCTGGGTTGGTTGCAAGCAGAGGAATAGCATTTCTCCTCAGGGCAGGAAGTAATATGAATCAGTGAAAAGGTCAACTTCTTCCTCCTGTGGCAGATTAGCAGAGACAGAGGAGCAGATCAATTTGATCAAGGAATGATGCATGGCACATGGGGAGCAGATAGAGGAAACATTGTAGGCACCTATGCAAATACAGCAAATGAGTGAAAAAAACTAACTTCATCATTTTCATCAATGTTCGCAAATCATCTATTTTCAGATTCATCCTCTGCTTACATCCGTGAGTATGCTGCCCATTGAGTATGTCAGAGGTTAATATCAGAACAAAGGCCATTTTTGACAGGTCCTCTGGCTACAATTGTACACATGGGTTGCAGGTAGTGGTGCAAACACCCCTCTGAGAACAAAATCTAAGGGTTTTGTGTTACCTTGAGCGGGGAGATAAAAATGTATTTACTTGAGCTCTCAGAACCTTCCATTTGTTCTGCATTTGTCACTAAGGATCTGTTATTGCTGCTAACATTGATGAGTTGATGCATCATTATAGTCTTTAAACATCTGGTTTGCTCACTCACATTTCTTACACTAATGCCTCTCCAATCAAGCTGAATTATGAATAGATTTATGCGAGACTCATTCCCACAAAGAACTTGGTTAAGTACCATCCTTGTATTTTACTTAGGTCCCTTATAGCCCTCAAAGATATCCCATCAGTGTGAGCATAGTTTGAGCATGAAAGAACTGCAGGCAACCCTTGAAAAACACATTGCCTATTCCCTTTTTGTCTTACTGCATTCATATTCTACAATGTTTTTGTGTTATGATGAACCACACACACAGACAATGTAAGGTCAGTGCATCAATATATGTTAGTGTCAATATCTAATGCATACCCAAGACCTTTACAACACTGAAATTTAAAACAACATTAAAAAAAAATCATGTAATCTCACTTACCAGTATTCAATCCTTGTCCTTACCCAATAGTTTTCTTATGTAGAACTGTCTGCACTTGGGATGGAGAACCTATCAATAGGAACAAAACCTATTATTGTAATGATAACATCACAGAAGTTTCAAAAATGTATAACACATTTAACCAAGAAAGTGACAGGATTAAACTCACGCTTGAATTGTAAAATGTTGTTTTTATTATTTCTCAGGTATTATTAG
Organism: Heterodontus francisci; assembly: GCF_036365525.1. NCBI lineage: Eukaryota > Metazoa > Chordata > Chondrichthyes > Heterodontiformes > Heterodontidae > Heterodontus > Heterodontus francisci. Next base: position 74,602,107 of record NC_090376.1, read on the forward strand.
GGTAAATGCAAGTTTTCTTGCAGTTGTACTTCTGCTGTTCAAGATCAAGGACAATGGGATTGATTTTAACTTTTCTTGCCTGTTGGGAACAGTTAAATGTGAGTCCATTCATTCCAGGATTAACCCATTCTGCTCAGCCAAAAAAAAAGCCTAGCATTCAGATCCAGGCTATTTTGGACTATTTTAATGAGTTTTTCTTATAAAATCATCGAGCTGCATTTTTTGTGATTGGGCACCGTGGCAGGCGGACAAGGAATTTTGCACTGCCAGCTGGTGTGCCGATTCCCTGGCTCTATCCTTCCCCCCAGCCCTTTTTCCCAGTGGCAGGATGGGAGAGTGGCAGGGCAACGGGCCGCAAGTGGTGAGTAGCCAATTGGTTAAGGGCCTATTAAGACCTATTGTTGGATGCCGACTGGAACTTTCCCTGGGCCCTGGAGGTCGGGGAGCAGTGTAGCTACCTGGATGGGGTCTCGGCGGCAGACTGGGGGGACAGCTCTCCAGGTAGGCTTAGAGGCCCTCCCTACCTGCCTGGTTTCAGCTGTAATCACAGATTCTCGCTCCAATGGTGGCCCAGCTGCTGGGGATATTATTTAACTGGAATTTAAAAGTGTTGGAGAAAGGGCACCTTCATCTTGAGCTGCCCTCCCTCTCACTTACCTGGAAAGGCAGTCTGCTGCTTGCTCTGAGCAGTGGGGCGGGGTGGGGGGGGGGCTCTTATTGGCCCTCCGGCTTTGAGGGTTCTTCTGCCGTCCTTAATTGGACTGCGAACCCATCCTCTGGCCACTAATTGGCCAATTCAGGAAAAATCACAACTGAGTGACTGTTTCCCACACAGTATGGGCTTCTGATCCCCATTTGAGCCTGACGGTGGGGTCCTGAAGCTGACGGAAAAAAATCCTGACACGGAATCATAGAACAGTTACAGCACAGAGGGGGACCCAAGTCCATGCATACTCTCTGTGAGAGCCATTCAGCTATTCTCACTCCCCCATCCTTTCCCCATAACTGTGCCTTCAGGTGGTTATGAACAAAATAATTATTTTTTCACTATTCAATACACAACCCTAAGGATCCCCAAACATGTACTAATGGCGTATTCATGCAGATAACATTTTAAACATATCCATTGCAAAAAGGTTTCATTCCTCTTGTCGGGAGAGAAACAATTCACCATTCTAATAAACTAAGCACGAGGACTCTTGCACATGTCACTGAAAGCTAGCATACAGGTGCAGTAAGCAATTAGGAAGGCTAACGGAATGTTAGCCTTTATCGCAAGAGTACAGGAGTAGTGAAGTCTTGCTTCAATTGTATAGAACGTTGGTTAGACCGCACCTGGAGTACTGTGTGCAGTTTTGGTCCCCTTACCTTAGGAATGATATTATTGCCATAGAGGGAGTGCAATGAAGGTTCACCAGACTTGTTCCCAGGATGGCGAGACTGTCCTATGAAGAGAGATTGAGGAAACTGGGCCTATATTCTCTAGAGTTTTGGAGAACGAGAGGTGATCTCATTGAAACCTACAAAATACTTAAAGGGATAGATAGGGTAGAACCATGGAACCAGAGAAAAATTACAGCACAGAAGGAGGCCATTCAGCCCATCGTGTCTGTGCCAGCCGAGAAAACAAGCCGCCCAATCTAATTCCACCTTCCAGCACTGGGTCCATAGCCTTGCCTGTTACAGCACTTCAGGTGCATGTCCAGGTACCTTTTAAAAGAATTGCGATTTTCTTCCTCCACCACTGTTCCAGACACCTACCACCCTCTGAGTGAAAAAAGATTTTCCTCATGTCCCCTCTAATCTTTCTACCGATCACCTTAAATCTGTGCCCTTTGGTAATTGACCTCTCTGCTGGGGGAAACAGGTCCTTCCTGTCTACTCTATCTAGGTCCCTCATAATTTTGTACACCTCAATTAAGTTACCCCTCAGCCTCTAAGGAAAACAACCCTAAGCCTATCCAATCTTTCCTCATAGTTGCAACTCTTGATTCCTGGCAACATTCTTGTAATTCTACTCTGTACTCTCTCCAGAGCAATTATGTCCTTTCTGTAATGTGGTGACCAGAACTGTATGCAATACTCCAAATGTGGCCTAACCAACGTTTTATACAGTTCCAGAATTACATCCCTGCTTTTGAATTCTATACCTCAGCCAATAAAGGAAAGCATTCCATATGCCTTCTTCACCACTCTATCTACCTGTCCTGCCATCTTCAGGGACCTGTGGACATGCACTCCAAGGTCTCTCACTTCTTCTACCCCTCACAATATGCTCCCATTTATTGTGTATTCCCTCGCTTTATTTGCCCTCCCCAAATGCATCACCTCATACTTTCGTGATTGAATTCCATTTGCCACTTTTCCGCCCACTCAACCAAACCATCGATATCTTTCTGGAGTCTGCAGCTATCCTCTCCACTATCAACTACACGGCCAATTTTTGAGTCATCAGCAAAATTCCCAATCATGCCTCCCACATTTAAGACCAAATCATTAATATAGACCACAAACAGCAAGGGACCCAACACTGAGCCCTGCGGAATGCCACTGGAAACAGCTTTCCATTCGCAAAAACATCTGTGGACTACTTCCCTTTGTTTCCTGGCCTTGAGTCAATTCTGGATCCAACCTACCACATTCCCCTGTATCCCATGGGCTTTCATTTTATTGACCAGTCTGCCATGTGGGACATTGTCAAATGCCTTACTAAAATCCATGTAGACCACATCCACTGCATTACCCTTATCAATCCTTCTTGTTACTTCCTCAAAAAACTCAATTAAGTTAGAAAGACACAAACTTCCCTTAACAAATCCATGCTGACTATCCTTGATTACACGTAAGGTAAGTTGTTTCTCCTGGGTGGGGAGTCTAGAACCAGGAGACACAATTTCAAAATAAGGGAGAAGCCACTTAGGACCGAGATGAGGAGAAATTTCTTCACTCAGAGGGTTGTGAATCTTTGGAATTCTGTACCCGACAGAGGGCTGTGGAAGCTCAGTCACCGAGTATGTTTAAAGCAGAGATTGACAGATTTCTAAATACCAATGACATAAGGGGATATGGGGATAGTGTGGGAAAAAGGCATTGAAGTGGATGATCAGCCACAATCATATTGAATGGTGGAGCAGGTTCAATGGGCTGAATGGCCTACTCCTGTTCCTGTGTTCCAATGTTCTAATGCCTGCGTCCTTTCGCCCTTGCTTGAGATCCAAACAATAACCAATGTGACAGTCACTCAAATGCCAGGCTTTTAGCGGGCTTCCCATCACTTTGGGAATATCCTGAGGTTATGAAAGATGCCACATAAATGCAAGTTCTTACTTTCTTCTGAAACATTCCCTCCATCTCAAGTTATTGATATAACATGTATAATAAATTCACATAAATCTCGAGTAAAATAATCAGCCCGAAGCTGACCCCTATTTTCGCAACTGTTAATTGTCTCATTTCTTTAATGCAGTTTCAACCAATAGTCATGCAGAACCCCCACCTGCCAAGAATGAGGCACACTAATTTTGTCATATGAATATTGATTTTAAACTGCTGCTGGAGCGTGGAAATGACTTGTTAAACAGATCAGCCGTGGCTGGAAAAAACATTTACGTACTAACAGACATCGAAGGTGGGGAAGAGCATTCCAGGGCTTGCTAAGGAGGATACAATCCACAAGGACCAGGACTGGTTAGACCAGCTGGTCACATGACTAACTGGCTGTTCCAGGGTTTTTTGAACTCGTCACAGAGAGTTTGAACTGAGAAAGACTGTTTGCTCCTGGACTGAGAAGATCGCTCCTGTCTGCTCCCATTTCTTTCTCACAAGCCTCTAAATCCACTGAAGACACATGAACTCCAAGAGAGAAAAATCTCCTGCAGCAAACAAGGTTTAAGAAGAATACTGGGCCTCAACGAAAAGCAATATCTACCTACAATCAAGGACTCTACAGTGAGCTTGAAGAACTGTAACAAAATCTCTTCAGACATTGCCTCAAGCCTTTCCACTTTATATTTTTCTTCTGCTTTCTTTCTTTTTCATGTATGTTTCGCTTATGCATGCTAGCGTGGGCGCGTCGTGTATCCGTAGACGTCAACCGAATCAGAGTTTAAGTTTAATAAATTTCAACTTTTCTTCTTTGAACCTAAGAAAGCCTGTATATGCTGGGTTTTTTGCCTTATAATTGGAAAGCAGTGAACAAGGATTCATCAAGGGCGACTTAAAAACACGGTGTTTAAAAAATTAAACCCTGCTACGGTAAGACCAGGTGAAGGCTGAGAGGGACCCCGAGACACCTCTCTCACCTGGTCATAACACAGTACTTCCAAAATAAAAATGGAAGCAGCTGCTTTAAACTGACTGCACCTGAATCCGGCATTTATTTCCAGTATCTGGGATGAAAATACTGATCATGGAATTAAAGTGACCATCTCCAGGTGACTTATTTCCATCATACCCTCACCGAAATTCAAGTCTAGCGAAGAACAACTCAGGAGGGTTTAAGACCAAAATTAACAACAAGAATAATAAACCCTGGCAGGAAGCACTGCTCTGAAATGTTAGTCCATTCTCTGAGCTGACACAATCCAAGGCCTGTACCACTGAGCCCAAATTTGAAGTGATGAGATGGTGGGTTAGACCAGGCCTGCTCCATTTTAGTTCAGCGACCAATCTCATGTATCATCACAGGGTTAAAAAGCACAGCAGGCCAAAATTCCAAGCCCGCACCCCAGCATCCCTCTACCACTCACATACAGTCAGAGATTACAGTGGCCAATAGCAGTGAAATTCAGTCTCCACCACCGCCAGCAGCACCAGACCCACTGTCCTGCTCAGTCCATTAAAGTTTAACCAATTCTTCCTGTCAAACTTTTTGAAGGACTTTGTTGGCTTTGTATCCAGAAAGCTTTGAATGTAGAAAGTACTATTCTAATGTTTCAAACAGAATTATTAGTTTTACCATTTCTTCCCTCCTCTCCTCTCTTGAAGGCACTAACTCATATTGGGGTTAGTTGCACAGGCACTAGAAACTGCCAGTTCATTTACTTAACTGAATATTCTTCAAACCTGAGTTTAGATGCTGAGTGCTCACAGGCCATTTGATTGCTATGAGTTGGCAAGTTAAGTCAAATCTGTCCATATATACATGCTATTTTTCCAACAAACTCACTGGATATCCATTGGAGTGGAAACTTTGCTAAATTTTGTTCTCCTATAACGTCAAGATCAATTATAGCCTACTTGAGATCACGTAAGTTAGCACAGCCCAGGAATTATAATGGACCATCACTATTCTGGAGCAAGAATTTTAGTTGTGTGCTTCGAGAAGAGTCGCATCATGTCCAACTAATACAATGGTTGATGTGTTTCCATATGTGTATATTTGTGAACAGGTTGAAAGAAATGAAAGCAACTTTCTAGCATGTTAATTTCTTTTTAAGAGTTCTGAAGGCAACTTTTCCTCTTTGGATGCTGGACATGTGCAGTGCAATTGACATGCATTTCACCTCTGAGAATTCTTCCAGTTCTAGGCCACTTGTGTGCACTCGTAGGCACACTTGTTGGAATTGGGTGTGGTGCCAAAAAGCAAGGCAGGCAACAGGAGGGCAACTGCAGGCATGAGATGATGTATTCTGGGCCACTGACATAGCAGCCTACAGCTTGACCTAGGGAGGGTGTGAGAATCTGAAAGAAATTGGAAAATACTTATGGCTGATAATCTCTCTTCAAGCTGGTCCAGGGACATTTGCACACCCTCCAGCATGGAGTGGTGCGAACATAAACCCAAAATCGGGATAGTTTTGGATGCCCCTCTACTGGCACATTCAATGGTTGCACAATCAGTAATTAAAGAAAGAGGTTTATATTGACCTTTTGACCTTATGTAGATAATTACACTGGACTTCCAGCTGCAGCTGGTGCAGGAGCAAGATCACCCAACCAGTGAACCCTCGGAAAACCTGAAATGGCAAAGTGGGGATGAAGACCTGACATAAAGGATTTTGCATCTTTTCCTTTTTGCTGCTTCTAGGCACTGAATGTTCCCCAAGTATTACCAAGAGGAAAATCTCTCCCATTGTCTATTATGGCCCTCTAAAACTACTCATTGCAGTATTATGCACTTGAAATTCTGTGGTTGAGCTTGAACTGTACTCCAGACATGAAAATATTGATAGCAACTTTCAGTACAATGCTCCAGATACAGTTTCAGTTTTCCATAGCCTCAGCTGAATGGAAGTAGATTAATGATGTGGATTGTTGTTCTTTCAGAACTAAATTAACATTGTGTCTACCATACATAAACTGGACACATCATAGTGTATTAGATTTCTACTTACAGGCAGTGAACTCAAGGTGTTGATTTGCACTAAAAAGGTGTTATGTGGGCTGCAAGGATCAGCCAAAAGATACCAAGTTAGGACTGGATTTTTAGGTCCCACCAGGATCTGGAACAGAGACAGGCAGGTGCTAAATATTGTGCCACTGGCCAGCATGCCAGTTTCCCATCGCTGTTTCCACCGCTGGTGAGTTTCCTCAGTGTGGGCAAGGCAGGCCCTGGCAACACACCGGATTATGCAATGAGGTTAATTAAAGTAGTTAAGCTCATTGAGAGCTCGTTAAGGGCCAGTTTGGGATCTTGGTGGGGACACACAGGTTGCATGCTGGGCCAGGGCAGACCACGTGCTTGGAGGCAGCAACACTGCAGGGAGCCAGTCATTGCCACACCATGCTATTAGGTTGGCCCATAAAAGGAAGCACGGCTGAGAGGGGCACCCAGCCATTGGCACACAGGTGCTATCAGGTGTGCACAGGTTCTGGGCAGAGTGGTCTTTACGCGTTTGGGGAGTGCAGGGCACTGCCAACCTCTTGACCACAGAGGTATAAGAAAAGGCGGTAAGGCTTCCAGGCATAATAGGGAGTTCAGCTAAGCACAAAGAAGGCAATAGCTAGAAATAGGAATGCGACTCACAGATATTGGGTTTAGTAGCAATAGGAGCAACATCCTCAGCAGCAGATGCAGAGTCCTGGCAGGAGGAGGGCAGTGGAGAGGGATAAGGGGCAGGAAGGCAATGGAGGCCATACCCTCAGCATAGGATCTACTGTTGAAGGCGGAGCTACCTGGACATGTTGGAGAATCAGGAGACTGCACTTATCCAGGCAGATAGTCACAGAAATTTGTGCCCTCGTCTTGGATGACCTCATACCTCACAGCACAGCTCACCATGCCCTGCCAGTAGCCATCAAAGTCTCTGCAGCCTTGAACTTCTTTGCCTCTGACTCCTTCCAAGGATCAGCAGTGGACCTTGGTGGTATTTCACAAATTCGACACACCATTACATCTCGCAGGTAATGATGCCCTGTTTGCTGGACAGTACATTCAACTCAAGACAGATGGGGCATTGCAGGCACAAAGGGCAGTGGATTTTGCCTCCATCACTGGATTTCCCCAGATGCAGGGCATTATCGATTGCACCCATGTAGCCATCAGGCACCAGTGACCACCCAGTGTGATTCATCGACAGGAAGGGTTTACACTCTCTCAACGTTCAGCTGGTCTGTGATCACAACAAGAGCTTCCTGCATGTGTGTGTTTGCTTTCCTGGCAGATGCCATGACTCCTTCATCTTCTGGCAGTCCAGCATGTCACAGCTCTTCATTCCACCCCCAAAATTCCACGGATGGATTCGACAGGCAAAGGTTATCCTTTGAAGAGATGGCTATTCACCCCTTTACAAGACCCTGAGACAGAGGCACAGAGGTGCTACAACCAAAGCCATCTGATCACATGGACAATCATCGAGAAGAGCATTGTGTTTCTAAAGATGCGGTTCCAGTGCCTAGACTGGTCAGGTGGTCATCTGCATCTCCTACAAGGCTCTCGCTCAATGTGGCGGTCTGCTGTGCTCTCCAATAATATGGCCCTCCAGAGAGGTGTGGACCTTGAAGAGGGTGAGGCCCTGGAACGTCACAACTCATCAGAGGAAGTGGAGGAACAGGAGGTGGAAGAGGAGGAGGAAGAGGAGGCAGAGGGGGAAGAACTAGAAAACAGAGGTGCCCCAGCTGCACAGAAAGGTGGCCATGGACATTGCAGGACTTGAGAGTCTCGTCAGGATGTTGTCAATGTCAGGGATCATCTGATTCTGACGTGTTTCAGCTGAGCCCTTCTAAACCAGGAGGTAGGCATGCTCTATAACTCACATTGAGCACCAATTGAAGACACAGCCTGGATTACATCAACTCTTGTTGCCAATGAATGATCCCTATCTATCTATAGGCTTCACTGTCCCCCTTCAATGATCCTTGCTCCCCTTCACTGCCTTTTCCCTCTTTTCTATTGTTACCATTAAAGAATGGAAGCTCACACGTCTAGCATCACGTGTCAATATTTAGATTGTGTTGAATAAGATAAAAAATGCACATTTACAAGTGAGGAAAACACTAATGAACCACTCTGTGCTCCGCTCTTGGCCTCTTCCACGTAGTGCTCCTCTTGTTGCCAGGGATGAGGTGGATGCAGCCTGCTCACTTGTCTCCGCTTGTGGCTGAGATTCACTTGGCGGTCATTCTAATTGTGGTTGTACCAGTGGGGACACCTCAAGAGGCTGCTGAATGATGTCAATGCAGGGGCAGCTTCTGTCACTGGATCCTGTTGCGTAGATGATCCCTCAGTTAGAGGCCGATGATGATGATGGTTTTCCATGAAGGGTGGCACCCTCGTCCTTCTCAGTGATTGACTCAGCCCGTGGATGGTGCTCCAGATGGCTGGAGGAGAGCATCAGCTGGAGTGCAACTGGCATCCATTCTAATCATCTCGGCACCTCCAGTGCCACTGACCGGTCAATGCTACAGAGTATGGCATGCATTCTGTGCATGTCAGTGCACTGCTCCTGCATCCATTCTAAGTGTTGCCGCATATAGCTCTCCATGAGGTTGGCCACTCTCTCAACAGAGAAGCTCATGCACTCAAAGCCCTGAACTGTGGTGGCAGACATGAGCTGAATTGACTTCTCTATTCTCCGCCCATAACCCCATACTGCTTCAGGGAACTCTAACATGTGGGAACACATCTGTTGCTGCTGGTCTAAGTACAGCCTCCTTTCTTGTGAATCCTGAGGCACTGTATCTGCACCCAGCATGGCTGTGTCTGTCCTCCATCCTCTGAGGGGAGTAGCCCACAGCAGTGTTTGCCTCTGTCACCTCCTCTGCTCACTCGTGACATGGTCTTCACCCAATGCTAACCGACCCAATCGCATGCAAAGACCGACCAATGTGAATTTATTTGCACTGGTGGAGGGTGCACTTGTAAGATGTGACAGTGCTTGGTCTGATGGCTCTGATGCCAACGCTTTCCCTGGTGTCACCACAGGACCCTGTTCTTCCCCCTCAATTGTAGAACCTGAAGGAAGCACAAGACGAGGTCACGAGTACTAGCCTTGGAGAGCAGAAGCCTCTGCAATGCTGAGGATTCCCGATGCAGCTGAGAGTTTGGAATGCTGTCGGATGGGGAGGAGTGCACTCCACCCCCTTCATCCTAGATCCAATATCTTTTCATCCTCTCCACCACGAATGTCCATTTTGCCATCCCAGACTTTGCTCCTGGGGAGCCATCCTTGCTAGTTCCATGGCTCCCTCCTCCATGGCAGTGATAATGTGCAAATGGGCCACCACACCTCCTTTCAGTGCCCTTTCTCAGGCATAATGAGCCCTTTTTCCTAAAAGGACAAAAGGGAGAGAGATCAGGCACTATTGACCTCTAAGACCAATGCCAGAAGCTCATTGACATAGGAAGCTGCATGTATCCATGCTGGCAAGTCCTCAACAGCACTATGGCTCTGAGCCTTGCTGAGCGGTCAATACATATCCTGGGCACAAATTCCTCCCATGTTCAGGAGCAGCATGCACCCTCAGTCTCCTCAGCTGGTGTGTCTGCTGGAGGTTGAATACCCAGAGGCCTGTCATGACAGTTTGGTGTTGCACTCACCTTGCCAGAGTGAAAAAGGTTGTGAACCTTTTCTGCCACTGGACCCAGTTTTTCCTGATCACACTTTGTCCACTGATGGTCTCAGCAACCTCAATCTATGCCTGCTTGGTTTAGGAGGGTGGCCTTCTCCTGCCACCTTCTGGAAAGATGACCACTACCTCAAGGAGCACCTGCAAAGTGAGGGGCAGCCCTGCCCCGGATTCCAACTCTCAGCCTTTCCTCTCCCATCATTGCTGTATCCATCCTTTCAGTGAAACGGCAGCCACAGCAATGGCTGCATTGGTGTGTTTAAATCCAGCCCGCACTGGCACAGTCCTGCTTCCATTTCCACCCCTGAGGTCACTAATTGGTCACCCAACCAGCCCTCTAGCCAATTAGCAGCCCACCTCCGTGAAAATGGGGGCCTGTGATTGCTTCCCCACCGGGGCAGGGTCGGGACCGAAAATGGTCCCAATGTCCATTTCCTGATCCCAGAAGGAAAATCAGGCTCATAGTCTTCTATCCTCCTTTTTCTCTTTCCTCTCTGACTTGCTATAGCTCCCTTCACAGGGCATCTGACAGTGGGATTCATAGTATTTTATCTTTTCCTCTCTCTCCAGTGAAAGAAGGCATAAAAAATGGTGGTATTTATCAGCACACTGTTTGCAATCACAGATGAAAAGATAAAGGATTATGATCTTACATATGTGTCCTGCCTATTGCAATAATTTCAAATGAAAGAATGAGGAACAGACTAACAAGAGAGAAATAAAAGCAAAATACTGCGGATGCTGGAAATCTGAAACAAAAACAAGAAATGCTGGAATCACTCAGCAGGTCTGGCAGCATCTGTGGAAAGAGAAGCAGAGTTAACGTTTCGGGTCAGTGACCCTTCTTCGGAACAAGAGAGAAATATGGACTAAAAGATAGACATGGACAGCCAAAAAGAGCAAGAGACTTCATGAGAGTTCTTACCAGCACTTCTCAAAGATTGGATCAGCCTGCAGTGGAGATAGTGATTTCTATCCACCCCCCACAAAGTAGAGCAGAAACAAATAAATCCTTTCAAATAAACTGAGATTAATGGACTAACAGACCTCTAGAAGAAAACTTAGCAGTACACCCCGTACTACACAATTATCGTCTCTCTACAAAATTTTAAAATGTATCAATCAATAGCATCTGTTGCAAAAACCATCTTTGTATTATTCTTACAGTTATATGTACAACACTTTATAGCCTTCAGTCACATTGAGTCATCTTGGGGGCGTCCCATTGTATCAGATTGGGGAGAATGTTTATTGATCCTACAGGAAAGCAGCTTTCCAGACCATACTCCTGAATTTTGGGAAAACCCAATTGGTTAATAGTGGAATTCTGGGAAATTCAGGTCTCCAGTAAAAGCTGAGGTACAGGGACTCACACATCAACCAGGCAGCAAATGGTTGATTGAGCATGGATCTACAAGGACCTTATCAAAATAACAAGATATGTGATGAATTGATAAATCAATTTTTTTGTGAAAACAGCTACGGAATAAAGAAGGGCTTTTTAAAGAAAATATCAAAGCAAGGATAATGGCCCTCCAGCTGTAGTTACTTACAAAGAAATGTTAAGAGGTATAAAACTGAAGAAATGGTCTGATTTTGTGATAAGCTATTTGAAATTGGACTGCCTAGTTTATTGACACATCACAAAGGATGCACGTGGCGGAGTTGATAACTTTTGACTACATCATTCAGGTCGTAGTTGTAGTATAAAAGAAGAAATGGAAAAATCACTGTCCTTACTGCAGAACTTCGAGAAAGTAGCTAGACAGAACCAAGCAGAGACAAGGCCAAAATGGGTCCAAAGATTTACTAGGTACTGTACTGCATCAGGTCCCACACAGAAGCCAGACAAGGAGCAGATCAGTACGTTATGATATGCCATGGAGGAGCGTGTGGACTATATCCTCATAACACAGGGAATAGATGAAGAAAAAGTGACATACGACGGGATTATTAAGGCTCTGGAGTCATACTTTAATGTAAGAAAAAACATAATCATCGAGCACACCAAATTCAATAAATGATCTCAGCAGAAAGCAGAAAGTATTGATTCTTTTATCTATGACTTATATAAGCTCACTGGAGATTACGAATACGTCAGTTTGCGGGAAGAGTTAATTAGAGATAGGATTGTGGTCAGAGGGCCAGACGATGCTCTCTCAGATCATCTGGAGTCAAGGGATGATCTTACATTAACCAAGGTGATTCAGTTAAGCAGGCAAGCAGAGGTTAGAAAATGTAACCGTGTTGTCGGTTGAGGGGACAGGGAGAGTCCGATCTCGAAAGAAGCAGAGTCCAGTGAATACCTGAAGAAAGTAAAGGCAATAAATGGAGGTCAAAGACAGGAAAAACAGGAAGAGCACCCAGAGGCAGCAGCATCTCACTGCAGTAGGTGTGCCTGAGTGAGGTACTGGCAGGAAAATTGCCCAGCCAGAGAAGCAGAGAGTTTTGTATGTAAAAAGAGGGGGCACTTCCAATTGGTATGCCACAGCAAGAAACTAGGGCTGCAAAAAAAAAGCAAACACAAAGAAAAAAAAAGTTAAAGAAGTACAGGATCTACAGTTTGTTGAATTACCATTTCTAGGAGAAATCCTTGGAGCAAGTGAAGATTCCTGGACAGCAGAGATTACTATAGGAGGCTATCAGATGAGATTCAAGCTGAACACTGGAGCAGCAGTTTCAGTACTGGCAGACATAGAGCCATGGCTGAAGAGTATGAGCATCAGACCGACAGGTAAAAAAAACTGTATGGACCTGGAGACATTGAGCTGAAGGTAAGAGAGTAGTTCAAAACAATTCTGAGTTACCGGGGAAAAGAAATTCCTGAAGAATGTACTATTAAGAATCAGAATTGCTCACTATTAAGCAGAAAAGCTTAGTCATAGAGTCACACAGCACAGAAACAGGCCCTTCAGCACATCATGTCTATCGGGTCTGTGCGGGCCATCAAGCACCTAACTATTCTAATCCCATTTTCCATCACTTGGCCCGTAGCCTTGTATGCTATGGCATTTCAAGTGCTCATCTAAACACTTCTTAAATGTTGTGAGGGGTCCTGTCTCTATCACCCCTTCAGGCAGTGTGTTCCAGATTCCAACCACCCTCTGGGTGAAATTTTTTTCCTCAAATCCCCTCTAACCCTCCTGCCCCTAACCTTAAATCTATGCGCCCCGGTTATTGACCCCTTCGCTAAGGGAAAATGTTTCTTCCTAGCTAACCTATCAATGCCCCTCATAATTTTGTATACCTCAATCAGATCTCCCCTCAGCCTTCTCTGCTCTAAGGAAAACAACGCAGTCCTTTTCAGTCTCTCTTCATAGCTGAAATGCTCCAGCCCAAGCAACATCCTGGTAAAGCTCCTCTGCACCCTCTCCAATGCAATCACATCCTTCCTATAGTGTTGTGCCCAGAACTGTACACAGTACTCTAGCTGTGGCCTAACTAGTGTTTAATACAGCTCCATCATCAGCTCTCTGCTCTTATATTCTATGCCTTGGCTAATAAAGGCAAGTATCCCATATGCCTTCCTAACCACCTTATCTACCTGTGCTGCTGCCTTCAGTGATCTATGGACAAGTACACCAAGGTCCCTCTGACCCTTTGTACTTCCTAGAGTCCTACCATCCATTGTATATTCCCTAGCCTTGCTAATCCTCCCAAAATGCATTACCTCATACTTCTCAGGATTAAATTCCATTTGCCACATCTCTGCCCATCTTACCAGCTGATCTATATCATCCTGTAATCTAAGACTTTCCTCCTCACTATTTACGACACCACCAATTTTCATGTCATCTGCGAACTTACTGATCATACCTCCTGTATTCACATCTAAATCATTAATGTACACTACAAACAGCAAGGGATCCAACACCGATCCCTGTGGTAGATCACTGGTCACAGGCTTCCACTCGCATAAACAATCCTCGACCATTACCCTCTGCCTCCTGCCACTAAGCCAATTTTGGATTCAATTTGCCAAATTGCCCTGGATCCCATGGGCTCTTACCTTCTTAACCAATCTCCCATGCGGGACCTTATCAAAAGCCTTACTGAAGTCCATGTAGACTACATCAACTGCTTTACCCTCATCTACACATCTAGTCACATCCTCGAAAAACTCAATCAAATTAGTTAGACACGATCTTCCCTGACAAAGCTATGCTGACTATCCCTGATTAATCCCTGCCTCTCCAAGTGGAGATTAATCCTGTCCCTTAGTTTCCCAACCACTGATGTTAGACTTACCAGCCTGTAATTATCTGATTTATCCCTGATGCCCTTCTTGAATAATGGTACCACATTTGTTGTCCTCCAATCCTCTGGTACCTCTCTTGTGGCCAGAGAGGATTTGAAAATTTGTGTCAGAGCCCCTGCAATCTCCTCCCATGCCTCGCATAACAGCCTGGGATACATCTCATCTGGGCCTGGGGATTTATCCACTTTTAAGCCCGCTAAAACAGCTAATACTTCCTCCCTTTCAATGATAATATGTTCAAGTATATCACAATCTCCCTCCCTGAGCTCTACACCTACATCGTCCTTCTCCATTGTGAACACAGATGAAAAGTAATCATTTAAAACCTCACCGATTTCCTCCGGCTCCACACACAGATTACCACTTTGGTCCATAATGAGCCCTAATCTTTCCCTGGTTATCCTCTTGCCCTTAATATACATAAAATGCCTTGGGGTTTTCCTTTATATTGCCCGCCAGTGTTTTTTCATGTCCCCTCTTCGCTCTGCTAATTACTTTTTGAAGTACCCCCCTGCACTTTCTATACTTCTCTAGTGCCTCTGCTGTATTCAGTGCTCTGAACCTGCCATAAGCCTCCTTTCTTTTCCTGGTCCAATCCTCTAGATCCCTTGACATCCAGGGTTCTCTGGACTTGTTGGTCCTACCCTTCACCTTAACGGGTACATGTTGGGTCTGAACTCTCACTATTTCCTCTTTGAATAACTTACACTGGTATGATGTAGACTTTCCTACAAGTAGCTGCTCCCAGTCTACTTTGGTCAGATCCTGTTAAATCGGCCTTCCCCCAATTCAGTACCTTTGTTTCCGGTCCATCTTTGTCCTTTTCCATAACTACCTTAAATCTTACAGGGTTATGGTCGCTATCCCCGAAATGCATCCCCACTGACACTTCTACCACTTGTCTGTCTTTATTCCTTAGGATTAGGTCCAGTACTGCCCCTTCTCTTGTAGGACCTTCTACGTACTGGCTCAAAAAGCACTCCTGTATGCATTTTAAGAATTCCGCCCCCTTTAAGCCTTTTGCGCTAAAACTATCCCAGTTGATATTGGGGAAGCTGAAATCCCCTACTATTATTACCTTACTATTTTTACAGCTCTCTGAGATTTGCGTACATATCTCCTCCTCTATCTCTCCCTGACTATTTGGAGGTCTATAGTACACTCCCAGCCAAGGGATTGCCCCCATTTTGTTTTTAAGTTCTACCAATATGGCCTCATTTGATGAACCTTCTAAGATATCATCCCTCCTTACTGCAGTAATTGACTCCTTGATCAACAGCTTGCATAGATTTACAGCTAATATGCAGCATTGAAGAGTTTAAAGGTATAGAGGATGAGTCAAGGAATTTTAAGGCTGAATTCCCTATATTTTGTTCAAAGGATTGGTAAAACTTAAAACAGCCTACCACATCACATTAAGAAAAGATGCAAAACTGTCGTGTTTAGATACACTGAGAAAAGATCCACACCTATTCCTGGAGAAAGTTAAGAAAGAAATTGAATTAATGACTAAACAGGGAGTCATCTCACCAGTTACTAAGCCTACAGGATGTTGCTCAGGTATAGTTTCAGTGAAGAAACCAAATGGGTCCATTCGAATTTGTATAGACCTTACGCAATTAAACAAGGCAGTAGGGAGAGAAATACATCCAATGGCATCAGGGGATGAGAGTCTGGCAAAGCTAGTATTACGGTAAAGTGAGGAGGAGTCAGAGGGCTTCCCTCTTTTCCCTCTCCTTGTTTGATGTCAACAGGTTTAATTCTTTCTTAAAGTGAATGTGCTGGCCAAATCAGTCGGTGTTTGATTACTTACTTGCTTTGATCATAAAAAGAACGAATCAGACAGGTTTTCTTGAGTTAACAAAGAAAGAGGTTAACTTTATTGTCCCTAAACTAAACTAATAAAATAATAAACAACGTGGCAACTTTCACTCTCAAACACACACTGGAGGTTTGCACACACACACACAAATAGGTTACAGAGTAGGGAAAGGTAGATTGGTTGAGTTAGACTCCATAAAAAAAAGCCATACAGTCTGTGAAGTTTGGTGATATGGATGGCTTCCAACTGAATTCCGTGGCCCTGAGGCTTTTAGTTTGAAGAGGTAGATGATTGGTTCAATGGGTTTCTTAAAAACAGTGATGCAGATGATTTAATCCAATGAGGTTTCTGATTGTAGCCAGACTATGCAAAGGTGGTCAATCAGCATGCAGGATTTGAAAGATTTCAAGCTGGAATGGAGAGAGAGAGAGAGAGGGGCTCCCACTTAGGGTTTGCTCATGTCAGAGTCCAGTTACTTCTCCTCTGTTGCAGAGAAAAACACAGATGGGGAGGGGCTTGTCACATGACAATCACTCAGTCATTCAAGCATCGCAGTTAGCAGTATTTTTCTGCTTGCTGCGAGAACAGGTAGTTCTTTTAAATTTTCTGGGTCCTGGTTTTTGCTGGGGACTGAGCAGACATTTCGTCTCTCGCCTCATAGTCCTTTGCAATGTAGGATAGAGTGTAGTAGGATAGAGTGCAGGTGATCCTCTAAAGCTGAAAGGATGACTTTGCTGGCAGCTTGTCTTTTTAAGAATGTATTTTAAAAAATACAAATTCAATCTCCAGTCAATGGATTAAAGAAAATCATCATTCAACAAAACACACATTAGCGAAAAGCACGATTTTCACTAAATTAGACGCTAACAGTGGATTTTGGCAAGTACCTTTGGATGAAGAATCTAAACTATTAATGACTTTTATAACATCATTTGGAAGATTCTGTTTTAACAGATTACCTTTCGGAATTACGTCAGCACCAGAAATTTTCCGAAGAGCGATGTCCAGAATCCTGGAAGGATTGGAAGGGAGCATCTGCTACATGGATGATGTGTTGATCCATGATGCATGAGAGCAGGAACACAATGCGAGAGTGCGAACAGTGTTGCAGAGATTGTAGGAAGCAGGTCTAATGTTGAATGAGAAGTATGTCTTTTTCACAACAAACAGTGAAAATTCTAGGTCATATTATTGATGGATCAGGTATCAGAGCAGATCCTCAAAAGACAAAAATCATAGAAGACTTGCCTGAGCCTAAAAAATCACAGAGTTGCAAAACTTCATGGGAATGGTCAAACAGGTGGGAAAGTTTCTACCGAATTTAGCTACGATAACTGAACCATTACAACAGTTATTAAAGAATGTCAAGACCTGATGTTGGAACGAGGTCCAGCAAGAATCTTTTGATAAAATCAAGCAGAAACTACTTTCTTCGGAATTATTCGCACATTATCACTCAAAGTTATGAACCATTCTAGCAGCAAATGCATCATCAACAGGGCAAGGTGTAATCTTGTTTCAGGTACAAAGTGATGGGAGCCACAGGCCTGGGTATTTTGCATCTCATTCTTTGACAGAAGAGCAAAGCTTTGCAGTCATAGAGAAGGAATTGTGAGCAGCAACTTGGGTATGCAGGAAATTCTCTGACTATGTGCTTGGTCTTCAATTTAAAATTGAATCTGGTCACAAACCGTTAGTTACTCTGCTAAATACAAAAGAACCAGCAAAGTTACCTCCAAGAGTGCAGAGGTTTCGATTAAGATTAATGAGATTCAACACTCAAACCGGAGATGTTCCTGGGAAATAGCAAATAACAGCGGCTGCGTTATCATGCATTATATCAACAGGATCTGAAGAAGGTGGCATTCTATTTTTTGAGGAAGTAGAAGTGTTTGCTCCAACAACTACAGAGCATTTACCTGCTATAACCCAGAAATTGAGCAAAATCAGGAATTAGAGAATATCGTTGGCCAGCATAAATGCCACATAACCCAGTGTTAAGGCAATATTATGAGTTGTGAAGTCATTTGAATATCTTCAATGATTTGTTGATATTTGATGTGAGATTAGTTATCTCCAGGATGCTAAGATTAGTGATCTTGGAAAAATTGCACCAAGGACATTTAGAAATAACAAAGTGCAGAGCCAGGGCAAGATAATTCGTTTGGTGGCCCGGTATATCGAAAGAAATTGAAGAGATGATATTGAGGTGTATCACGTGTATTATCAATTGTCATGAGATGAAGGAGCCACTCATGTCATTATCTTTTCCGTCTAGACAATGGGAATGTCGAGGTATGGATCTTTTCTAGCATAAGAATAAGATATTCTTAATCGTTTTGATTGCGAATTGTTGATGGGACGAAGATTAAGAACACAACTTCCTATACTTCCAAGAACACTTAAACCACAAGTGAGTGTAGAAGACTTGGGCCTTTTTGTGCACCCCACCACCTGGAACAATTCTGTGGTGTTTTTAAATCTATGTATCAGGAGCCGGGATTCCCCACCCTTTAAAGAAAGGGATCCCACCTCCAATAGCTGCTGGCCAATCAGAGGGCCAGAGGCTCAGCAGTGCCACTGGGTGCCATGGCCATTGCCAGTACTGCAGCGGCCTTGGACTCAGGCCCAGTGGCTGGAACCCTGGACCTCATATAATTGAGGCGGATTGTTGGGGTCAGTCCAGAAGGCCCTGGTGAAGTGGGGTGGGGGTGGTCATGCAGTCCGGAGGGGAGGGTGGGATCTCGGGGAGTAATGTGGTTCCTGGCAGGGTGAGAAGAGGCTGTTTATTAATCTCCAGGCAGGAAGGCCATCGTCGGCCTATCCCCGCACCCAGGAAGATTGCTTGGCAATGGGGAGGCAAAGGGGCCTCCTCCCCCCTGCCACCCATCACAATACTCAATGCCCTCCCCACCTCTGACCCAACCTCAAGCAACCACATTAAATCCGGGCCTTGGAAAAAGTGAGGGAGAAAGAGGATGGAGAAAGATCTATTCAATCTGAGAATTATGACAGACGTCACAGAACCAAAAATCTTGACAGACATACAACTGGAGAATCAGTTTGGTTAGAAATCAGGGAAGGCATGGAGAAGTGATAGAACAATCACCATATCCATGATCATACATTGTCCAAACTGACCAAGGGGTGATGAGAAGAAACAGAAGTTCATTGGTGGGAAGACCAAAGAAGCAGCAGATACAAGAGGAACAGTCATCTCAAGAAGTTGATGAACCTACAGAGCTGCAATCAGCCAGCAACCCAGAGGACAACCTGAGTGAAGAACTTGAGTCATCAAATAGTTCGACTAAAGTACAAAAGACTAAGGAACAACTAAAAGACTTGAAACCCCAGACATTTTCTAAAGAGAGAACACGTTATGGCAGACTTGCAAGAACACCACAGTGGTTAACATTCTGAGAAGTGAAATCAGAGGGTGCGGGGAGGGGGGGGAAGATGTAGTATATTATAATATAGGGTTGTTACTGGGAAGAATATGTAAATAGTCTGTGATTATCATCACAGGAAATGAGGTCACAGAACCTCGTGTAGAGTGAGTGGAAGCCATAGATGTCAGATGCATGTAAATAAACTCCTGTTCCTGAAACCATCAATCTCTCAGATATTCTGTTATAAGACTTACAGGCATCAGAATTTTACAGTAGTCTGGCTTTAAAATTTTTTCAAGTATAAAGCCAAGCATACCAACTCCCCCGCGCACCCCCCCAAAAAAAAGTCGAGAGAAGGAAGTCAGAAAGGTGGACATCAAATGGAGAACGAGCTGAGGGATTGAATTTCCATGGAGTTCTCCAAATCATTCACTGTAATTTTGATGCAAATCTTTGGAAACCTTGGAGCAATGGCATAAATGGCATGTGGAGAAAAATCCCATCCGAAGAAGTTAATACATGTGAGTTTTTATTTTTCTTTATGCAATCACGACGAGGAAATCAACAGTAGCATAAGAAAGATTTGCTGCCAATGAAAAATAAACAACATTCCATTGGCAAATATTTATCACTTAACCAACATCAATAAAACAAATTAGCTGGTCATTATCACATCGTGTTCAAATTGGCTGCCACATTTCAACATGACAACAGTGACTACTTCCTAAGTACTTCATTGGCTGTAAAGCACTTTAGGACGTATTGAGGTTGTGAAAGGCACTATATTAATGCAAGTTGTTTCATCTTTAATTGCAAAAAATCAACAAATCCAATATGCTGTTATCAACTTGGAAATATTCGATGTGATGTGCGTTTTATTCTGCAGTGAAGCCAACAATTATTTTGGTGCAAAGACGTGTGCAAAAATAGAACTATAACTTGGTAGTTAGAACTGTATTCTGACTCTCCTTCTCCAGAACATTGTAGAAACCTGTATGCTGCACAAAGGCTACCGTGTAACTCCAGTATCAGCATGGATGTGGAATTCTGACATATATAAAATAACCATCAGTTTAAAACTGAAGGGAAGGCAGCTGTGTTATTGACACTACAGGAGGTAAACTGTGGTTACTTACAACTCAGAAAGAGTTTTAAGAGGTCTTTCTTTTTTAAAGTTCAGCCTCAACTCTTTGCCTGGATGTTGATGTGTCGAGATCTTTTAACACAGTTCAATTTACACACTCTAAAATGCTTCTTTTATTTCTAATTGACTGACAGACAGTGAACTTTTCGAGCATGCTAAATTCCCTGTTGTGGCTACATTGCACTAGTGTCCCAGTGAAATGATTTTACCTCAGGGGGTTACATTAGATGACTGTGGTTGTCCTGATGACAGGAATTACACATGAAGTTTTAATCTCTTACTCTCAGTAGGAAACTCTTTTCCCAAAATCGAATGCAGCCATAGAAACTTGTTTTGATGATGAATTTATTTATTAATCAAGTGGAGATGGTGTACGGTGGTTTCTAAAAGGTTTGTGTAGAATGCAAGAGGTAAACATTGGTTTCTCAGTGTATTATATTTTGTTCCTTTTTCACGTCTCCACCATCAGCTCCAAAGATGAAACATTTGAGTAGTGCGTTGGCTTTAACTACAGGTACTGGTCTGTGCAGATTGTTTTTTGTCAGACACTGGAATCATGTGTTTTCATTTACTTCTAAGGCTAAGACATCAAGAGTAGAAGAGTACGTGTGGATTCAATTCCATGGGGAGGTGTTTTACACGTGTATTTATATTTAAAAGCAACATTTTTTAAGTTTTATACTTTTTTAAATCAATGAATAATGCAAAATGGGTTATCTCTTCAGGGAGTCAAAGTCCTTGCAGGCATTTAAAACATTAACATACCATTAGGCTGTAGAATTTGTTTCCAGCATGTTTTTCTCAAGAAGGAGAAGGTAACTTGTCTACTTGCATACTCCCAGCATGAAGCTTTGCCCACTGGGAACACATTACAGGAAATGGTGCACGCGCAGCCTATGATTAAAATGAGTGGATAGAAAATTATGAGCTGTACAATTTTCTAATACGTGCCCCCGATGGGTGAAGTTCTATCCCAGGAGTGTGTAAGTGAAATATTCATCTGAGAGTGTCCTCTTGTAGATAAAAGTGTTGATTCTGAATGTTAAGAGCAGTACACTGACTTACCCAATGTACTTTGGATTGTTTGGAGGCCCACTGATTATTCAGAAAAGAACAGGCTGCATTTCACTCGAGAGCAATGTATAGGGCAGACTGTGGCTCTATATGTGATTGCCAAGCATTGTAAACCTCAAAGAGAACATATTTGCATTGATTTCATTGATTTTCATAATGCTACTGGTAAAGTACCTCATGAGGTCCTCATGAAGAAGTTGGAAGCTCTGGGAGTACGGGCTAAATCTTGGATTTTAGCCAGGACGTATACTGTAGCTGCAAGGTCTGTGCAAGTGTAGATGAGACACAAACTGAACTTATCTCCCTTGAAAGAGCAGTGAGGAAGTAAGCCATTTTCCCTCACCCACTTTCATTTTTCCATCAACAATAATTAAATGTAGTTCAAAAAAGTAGCACTGGAGTGTCTGCTGCAAGAATTTCTGAAAATATTGTGTTAGATTTTTTCCTCAGATGACACTGAAAACAGTAGCATGCCCGCCTTGTGGGACATGGTGATGGATGCCTCCAAGGGCAGTATTATGGCTTTGTAAGAGGTGATCTTGAAGATATTGATGTAAGATGTGAGGTATCTATGACAATCATGGATTTATATCAGTATCTGGAGGTTCTGGTCTTTTGTTACAGACTCAAACTTGGATCCAGTATTTCAAAACTAGGCTGAGAAAGGGCAAAGGCCACTTTGGGTTTCTTCAAAATCATTCATTTATAGCAAAGTCCCCATGCAAGTCAAAATTGTTGCAGTTAATACACCCGACCCCCCACTTTTGCTTCAAATCCACTTCACAACTTTTTCCTAGATCTTGTACACGGGCTGGTGGAAGCCCTTTTTATTGTATCTGCAGAAGATTTAAATCATGAAATATAACTGGTGGTAATGAGTAAGCCTTCCACATAGCAAAATATTGTTTGGAACAATAAGGTGTCTGACACATCGCTGCCCTAAGTAAGTTACTGTCCCTCATCCCATTGAAGACAGAGGTATAATTAGTGAGGAAACCCAGACTTGGGATGACTGTCCTAGTAGGAATTACTGGAAGTTGGGTATGAGAATGTACATTTTGTGCTGTTCAGCTATTGAGGTTTTAGCTGGTTAATCTACAACATTACCCCTTTGCACCCTTGGGTGATGCCTGAGGCTTGGTTCTGGCATCTATGGATGTAGGTAAGTGATGTTAGCTGGCATGGACTCGATGGGCCGAATTGCCTCGTTCTGTGGTGTAATGAGTCTGTGACTCTATGATGTGTCCCTATAGGAAAACAGCGTGCACTTCTTATTGGACGAACGGAACCTCAACTGTCTGGGTACTTGGTTTGAAGGCTTAAACATATTGCTAGTTTCTGCAGCTGTCAGACATTCAACTGACTGAAAAAAATTCCTGGCAGCTTAGATTTTAAATAACTAATATTTTGCCTCTTTGACTTTACTTCATAGATTATTTCAAACATTGATCACTCTTTGAATAAAGACATTTTGCCTGATATTTATCCTAAAGTTATGCTGCACTTCTTTCCATTTATTTTCTCAGGCATTAGTTTTGTGGCCGAGCCCATAAATTATTTTAAAAGAAAACTGTGAAAAGGAGAAATATTAAAAGGCATGCTGAATGAGCAGGCGAGTGGATTAAATGAGACAACTCATTTGGAGAAAATCACAGTGCAGACTTGGTAGACCTAATGGCCTGTTTCTGTTCTATAATGTTCTATGATTCTGCCTTGAAGATGACCGTCACAAATCATTTTAATCAGAAATTTGATGCTGTGCTTTCTGTTTCATGCTTCTGTTTGCAGATCAATAATGAAATTTACATCAAACTAACTTTTGTCATGAATATCCTTTGATATTTTTCAAAGTAACTGGGTGTTTAAAAAAGGTTCACAAGGGGATTGTTTCAAGAATAGTTGTAAGAGGACCTTCATGCAAACTTCACAATATTGAGCAATTTTTGAATAAAGTCAGAAAGCATCTCACTACCTGAGCAACCACAAATCTAATCCAAAGCAATCTCATACCTGCAAATAGTTTCAAGCCTGTCTTTTCAAAATTTCATTTGTTTTTATATCATATATGTAATCCAATTATTTTCAGTGTCAATCAGCTCTTGCTTTATTTTAATATCTTGCCATCACTGCACTTCACTTGGATAGCCCGACAGGAGGTACCATAATTAGGGCAAGTGATTTGTTGCAGTCATTGATTTGTGATTGGTCCAATCTGTTTAGAAACTGCTATTTTCATTGCCTCTTTTTTTTGTGTGCGTACTATTGTAGGACTTGGATAGTATATGTAATTTGTGAGATTAATAATGCAAAGTGCATTTGCAGTCCTGAGAAGCACAAAGATCTGTCGATTCAGACACCAGCTGAGATGATAAGCAAAGTCCAGGATGGGGGAGAGGGGAGGCAATCAGGAGGGGGAGGCAACTGGGAGTGGGAATGTGGAAGTGCCCCTCCTGTTCCTCCTGGGTCCACAATAAGGTAAGTAAAAAAGTTAAATTATCTTTCAGTAGGCAATCAAGCACTTTCAGTAGGCAATCAAGCATGCTGTGGTCAGTCACTAATGAATTTTGTATCTACAGAGGGCCAAATGCATACTTCAGGTGTTGGGACCTGAACATTTAGTAACAGTCTTTACCAGAGATACCAGTGTGGAATCTACTCACATATGCCACTCATCATATTGATTGCTTAGGTACCTGTTTTACACCTATAAAATAGGCGTGGTACCAACAAGTTTCGAGGCCCATGATTTTTGAGATGCAAACAACCTTCGATCAGTGATGTCAGTAAATCCAGCTCCAACAATTCTGTCCTCACTTGATAAACCGCTTTCCTCCAACAATTCAATTCTGAGACTTTAGAAAATATATCAAGCAGAACCTTCGATGCAACCAAATCAAATCACCAAATGCATGTTTGGATTTACAGCTTGAACCATACTATTCCATGCTTTGTATCTGCCACAGATTAGAGTTCCTTTAAAATGCACATTAACCCCTTCCCTTCAGACACCCAAATGATTTTTTTTAACAGTTGCGACCTGAATGAGAAAGTCAGTGTAAAAAATGTCATTGAAAGTATAATTCCTTAGGAATACAGTAACAGAAGTAGGTCATTTAACTCTCAAACCTGTCTGCTATTCAATGAGATAACAGTTGATCTGTGATCTAACTCCACATACTTGCCTTTGCTCCATATCCCTGCTTTGGTTAACAGAAATATATCAATCTCAAATTTAAAATGAACAATTGACCTAGCATCAATTGGAAGAGAGTTCCAAATTTCTATCACTCTTTGGGTGGAATTTAATGGATCCCCCAGAGATGGGCTAGGAAGCAGGTGCCCATAGAATTGCGACAATGAAGGCGGGGGTGGGAAAACCCAAAGATGGCCTTCCCACCCAGAGGCCAATCAGCAGCCACCTAAGGGTCTCTGCTTGCCACCGCTGGAATTAAACCGGTAGTGGGAAGGGGACCTCCAGTACACGGGGCGGTCACCCAGTAAAACAAGATGGCCTCCCTATGGGCTTGGGGGTGGGGATGGGCCTCCTCCATTGGCAATCTGTGGCCCACAGAGGGCCCCCAGCGGGAAAGGCCACCCCTCCGGTAACATCCCTCCGCCCTTATTTAGAAAGTACTGTTTATCCTTTTTAGAACCAAAGTGAATGACCTCACACATGCCTATATTGAAATCGATTTGCCATTGTTTTGCCTATTCACTTTCTTTGTAATTTTATGTTTCCATCTACACTACTTACAAAGCTGCTGTCATTGTGTCATCGACAAATGTGGATATTTGGCTCTCTATCCCATCATTGAAAACATTAATAAATACAGTGAATAGTTAAAACCCTAAAACAGATCCCTGTGGGATGCCACCAGTCACATCCTGCCAATTGGATTATCTGCCCATTCTGTCACTTGCCACTCAGCCAATTTCCTTACCAGGTCAATAATTTGCCTTCAATACCATGGGTTGCAACTTTAGCTAACAGTCTCTTAAAAGGAACTTTATTAAATGCCTTCCAGAAGTCAATATAAATAATATCCATAGACACTCCTCTGTCCACTACGTTAATCACCTTTTCAAAAAATTCATTCAGGCTCATCAGGCTTGAGCTACTCTCGACAAATCCATACTGGCTCTCTCTGATCCATCTTTAATGATAGACTCGAGTACTTTCTTGAGATGTTAAGCAAATGGGTCTTTAATTCCATGGTTTTGTTCTCAAACTTGTTCTTAAATAGAAGAGTGATGTGCAATTTTCCAATCTGGAAGAATAGTTCCTGAATTGAGGGAAATTTGAAAGATCATAGTTAAGGTATCTGCAATGTTCTCCGCTACTTCGTTTAAAAACTTGGGCTGAAAACCATCTAATCATAGGGATCTGTCACTCTTTAGTGCCATTATTTTCTTCATTACTATTAATTTGTTTTCATTGATTTTGGTGAGTCCCCATTCCTTATTCAATCTTAATTTCTTTGGGGTGTTGGGCACACTATCTTCTTCTTCTACCATAAACACTGACACAAAGGGATGGATTTTATGAGCTCATCGCCGATCTCAACATCCCCTCTGTGCGCCCATATCACTGAAGAACGCCATACAGGCAGTGGCCTGTGGCAACGCCAGCCCCCAGGAAAATCAGATAGCTAGATGCAGCACCACACAATGCAATTTTGCACCCATTGGGCAGAATTTAGTGACCCCATCACGGGTCCTGGTGGCGGACCCGGAAGTGGGCTCCATCTCCGCTCATTACGCGTGTAGCGGGCCCACTGCAATCATGTGGCGTGTGGCCAGTTACAAGAATGGAGGTGCAGGGCCTGTCCCATTATGTTGTGGGGGCGGGCTCAAAGACTCAGATTTTGTCGTCAGCTGACCCTTCAGCAGGAGCTGGCACCAATTTAAAGTGCTGCCAGCCCTGCTTGTATTTCAGCTTTTCAGTGAGGCAATCAAGCTGGAGTGCTGCTGGAGTCCTTTAATGGAACTTTGAACTGCTGGACCCCCCCTGCAACACTACTGTAGCTGCTAGTTCCTCTGACTGTAACTCCTGGACCTTGCTGCACCAGGATTCTGAATGTTGAAACAGAGCCTGATAAAACTGGGGCCATGTCCATGGCAAGACACCAGGTGGCCCTACGATTTAGCGATGTCTCCCTGCAGATTCTTCATCAGTCTGCAAGGGAAAGATAGGAGGTCCTCTTCGACCGGGATGGCAAGATGAGACCCCCCCGCCTGACCAAGCTAGCCTGGACAGAGATTGCAGAGGAGGTAAGCAGCCTTGGGGTCAACCCCCACCCCCGGACATGCATCCAGTGTAGGAAAAGAGTCAATGACCTCCTTCGGTCTGCCAAGGTGCATGTTCCAAACCTCTCTCCTTTTCGGGCTTGCGCATGGGTACATGGCAGGCAGTGCGATATGGGGAGGAAGGCACCACAAAAACACTAGCAAAGGGGATTAGGCATCACACATCCTGGCAAATACAATGGATGTATTTCGGCCACAGGCCACTTTCTTTCATACCTCACCCCCATTATCTCCCAGACAGCGCACATGGGGAGGAGCCATGTAGGTAACCCCAGTAGAGAATGAGAGCTACCACTAGCAGAACTGTTATCTCACTCTTCCTGCAAAGGCTTACTATCTCTTTCCACTTGCAGGACAAGTGGGCCTATAACAGGAGAGAGACCTTGTGGACAGGTGGAGAAATTGCTGACATATGGCATCTCTCGACGGCTGAGGAGGAGGAGGCCTTCGAGTTAACGGGCACTGAGGGCAGCCGCTCAATAGCGGAGGGAGAGACTGGAATCGGTGCAATAGAGTGAGGATTGTGTTCAATTGACAACTGACACATTTGTGCACATGCACACCATGCATAGCTGGCATGATGAGATCTGCAACGTCTAACTCACACGTTTGTGTTCTCTCATGCAGGTCAGTGTGCGCAGGAGACTTGAGTAGAAGGGGGACACAATTCCAGCTCTGAGGAGGATCTGGAGTCAGAGGATGCACCATCATATAACTCTCCTGCACCTTCTACCATCACAGGTAATTTCATCCCAGTGCGTTTGTGCTTGGGTTTGCATTCAGGGTCACAAGCTAGTGAGAGCACCACATACACGCCCAAGCAGCTGGCTGAGGCTGAGACAGCTGAGGCCACTGACAGTCGGAGGACTGTGAATGGTCAGGCCCATGCTGAGCCCCAGGCTCATGACGAGCCACTGGTGTCAACAGCACAGGGCAGGCTGGAGTTGCAGACAGTGGGTAAGGCAACATCTGGTGGTGATGTCATAGTCAATGTGCAGCCATGAGTGGACGATGGAGGAGTCCATCCATGCCATGAATGGTGCCATGTTTCAGGCGTGTCAGTGCATGGCTTCTTCCATCGAGAGGCTGGTGACCCTCATGGAGAGCCAGATCACACAGATCTGCACGCCGTTGCCTCAGCCATGAGCTCAACTCAGCAATGGCAACGTGAGAGAAGGATGAGGCGCCTGGGGTCTTCTCCAGGTCCTCATCCTTCTGTGGTGAGCAGAGAGGTTCAAGTGAGCATTGAAAGGGAGGAGGAGAGGCTGACCCCTTAGGCTGCTCTGAGTGTGGACACTGGCTCCTCAGCTCCTCAGCTCCTGAGCCCAGTTCCAGCAACTGCGACGCCTGAGGAGAATCCCACACCTGTGCAGGAAACTTTCATGCAGCCGGGACCCTCCAGGCCTCAGGCAGCCAGAGAACGACTGTATTCCTTGATGCAGCAGTGCGCTGCTGCCTGACAGACCTGACACATGTCCCCAGTGGATTCTGGAATGATCCAGAAGTGTAAAAGTTAAGTGCCACAGTAATTTTCAATGCCAAGGGCATAGGGTGCCACCAAATTCCATAAGTTGTAAATCCTCCTGCAGCATGGAAAGTAAGGTGGTGATTGCCTCCCTGGAGAGCCATAGTCTTCGCTGACAATGCTGCTGGGACATTTGGAGGTAGCTGACTCAAGTCCAGAAACTCTCTGGAGCAGATGGGCCCTTCTTGACATAGATAGCTGATGTTGCTCTCATTGTGGAGCTTCAAAGGCAGGCACAGCAGCCTCCTGGCCCTCCCTCCTCGGAGAGTTGCATCACACCATGGGGGTACAAAAAGACAGGGTGTATGAGACTCATACCATAGAACATAGAACATAGAACATTACAGCGCAGTACAGGCCCTCACTAGGCCTCCAGAGTGCTGGCCTTGTCGATATGAACATGTCTTGGCAGATTTCCCTTTATTACTTCTCCAGGCAGACTCCCTAATGGCTCTCAGTGCCCATGCTTGCTGATAGCTGACCTTCTCACCCAGCAGTATGGGCATCAGAACCTCTCACCCAACAGACTGGGCACCTGATACTGCCACCCAAAACCAAGCCCTCCCCCCTTTGCAAACCACCTGACACCCAGCACTCCCTTGCACAACACCTGATACCCTGCACCCATACTCAACACCTGAGACCCTGCTCATCCGGTACTGCCGCCTGAGACCAAGCTCACCCATGCAGAACACACAGCACTGTAGGCCAACAATGGCCTCTGCTCTGTCCCTTCCCCGATGCAGTGTTGTTCATGGCTGCCTTCCTGTGCCTCGGTGCTGCCCACTTTCAATGGTTGAGGTTTCGAAGGCACTTGAGAGCTGCCCACCATCCACTTAATTCCAAACACCCCATTGAATCCCTTACAATTACATGCAAAGGTATTAAAACTAATTATTCCACAATTTATATTACACTCCCATAGCTTCTGGGCAGCTGGTACTTTCCCGCCATTGACTAAATCCAGAACCGACATCACAACGTCAGATGTCTGGCTGGACTCATCCACTGCTATTCTCCAGTCCCCAATGCTCCATTCCTACTGCAAAAGGCTGCACTAAATTCAGCCCATTGGCCTGAATTTTATGGGCCCCTCTGAGGTGAGGCTGGAGACTGGGGGGGTGGAGGGGGCATGGCAAATCACAACAGGTAGCGGGGGGGCAGCGGGCCCGTCGCCAAGCGATCTTCCTGGGGGCAGGATAGACCGATAACGGCCTTCCCGCCCAGTGGCCAATTGAGGCCCTTAAGTGACCTATTAATGACCAATTAAGGGCATCTTCCCGCCGCCACTGATATCTTACCAGTGGCAGGGGGTGTCTCCACCATGTGGGGAGGGTGCCTTGTAACATGAGGTGTCCGCCCTGCCCTCCTCTGTGGGCAATCTGTGGCCCAAGGAAGGCCCCTGCCGGGAACTACATCTTTCCTGGAACCCCCTTCCCCTGGACTGCTAGACAACCCCCTCGTACACCCCCCCACTACCGCCTTGCCGGGGCCACCCTGACTGGCCCTGGCAACCCTGGTGACCCCGCCTCACCTTCCTCTGATCCGGGATTCCAACGCTAGGGCTGGGTGTGAGGTCTCTGTAGTACTAGCAGTGGCCACCGCTCCTGGTGGCGCTGCTGATACTGCTGAGCTGTTGGTCCTCTAATTAGCTGGCAGCTCTTGGAGGCAGGAACCCTCTCTTTAAAGGGACGGGGATCCCGGATCCTAAAACTTTGATCAAAAAAGACTGGAGGATCGCTCCAGCCGGGCAGGAAAAAGCAGAGGTGGGGTTCCCCCCGTTTTTTTGGGCTGGTGTGCGGAGCCCCACCTCCTACACAGAATCCAGCCCATTATGTCTGATCCACTGCTAGCTCTAAACCAGACCAATCTACAGTCGTCTCATTTTCCTGTTCTTTCCTTGTGCACTTTAATATTTATAAATGTATTTATATTGTATCTGTGATTGAACTATATCAACTCCAGTTGTTTGCTGCAATCTCTAACTAGCACAGACAGAGAATGGCAGCAAGAGAATTATATTCAAGCACATGAAATACCATTTTCAAGGAAAGAAGGCAGCCAATCTGAAATTGCAATTGGGTATGGATTTTGCAATTTTATGCATAATGGATAAATACAGGCCTGTGAGTTATGATGCCGATTTGCTACTCATTCCAACACAAATGGTTTCGTGATACCTCTCCAAAGCATCTTGGGACTTTGGGTGCTAAGCAGACGACCTGTGCTGCTTCACTCCTAAATTACACATGGCCTCTTGAAATACACCGGATATGAAATTTGACCCCTGGTCAGACTGAATTTCTTTTGGCAAGCTATACCTATTGAAAAACTGGACCAAAGTCTCAAACACAAGTTTCTCTGTGATCTTCTTCAATGGTACTGCCTCTGGAAATTGAGTGAACAAATCCATGATGGTCAGGAGATACTTATGACCTGACTTAGTTATAGGTAAGGGTCAAACACAATCTACCAGAACCCTATTAAACAGTTCATCAAATGCAAATATTGGTATTAATTGGGCTGGCTTAATCGATGGCTGTTCCTTCCCAACCATCTGATGTGTGTGACATGTCTTACAAAAGTCAATCACATCCTTACGCACCTTTGGCCAGGAAAAATGTGTCATTCCCCTGGACTGGGTTTTCCAAATACCCAAATGACCTGCAACTGGAACCTCATGGGCAATTCTCAAAATTTCACTGTGGCAGCACGGAGGAACAACAATTTGATGGACTAAAGCCCAATCCTCATCAGCGGATCTCTGGGGAGTCCACTTCCTCATCAAAATGTCATTCTTGACAGAATAACACTCAGGGACTTTTTCAGCCTCTGCCTTAGAACATGCCATCTGAGACAAGCTCCTCACATCAGGGACTGCCTGTTTTGCTTCAACCAAGGAAGAGCTGCTGAACCATTGTAGCCTTGGAACCTTTAATACCAACAACCCCATCCAAGTTCTTGAAAAAACTTTTCAGTTGACCAAACATCCAATTGTCCTGCATGACAACTGAATCGTCTCCTCTTGTTTAACCCTATGAGCCTGGGATAGGCACAACACAATTTGTGAATAGTTCGGGAGTTTCTTCCTGCAAAACCTCAGTTTCCGCAGCCTCAGCTGGCTTCCCCGAAACCACTGGAGACGCCAATACCTTATCCGCAGCCAAGTCATTTCCTAGCAAGACATCTGCAAATCTCCTTCCAGCTTTTTCCAAGCATTCCATATGCAGACCTAAAGGAATAGTCTGAAATGGTAAGCAGAACCATTGCAGGGCACCTTAGTCAAAACTACTCCAATCTTACCAGCCATCAGACCAGGGTTGGGAGTGGGGGAGGGAGGGATCTGGTACTGGGCAGCTCTATCATATATCTGCAGACTCCATCTCATGCCTCAGATTGTCTTTCCTTTCATCTTTTCCATATCTCCTCCATCAACTTTGGCAAGACGTTGTGATAACTTTTGCACACCTATTCTAGCACTCACTTTAAAGTGTCTACATTCATGCAAATGTAAAATTTATAACCATCTTTTTAAAATTAGGTATCTTCCTGCAGAAAGCCAAACCTATCTGTGGAACTGAATAATTTTGCTAGTGAGCTGTCCACAGAAAAATTGCACTAATTTCTCGCCATTTTGCATTAAGCTGCTTACCTGCTGGAAAATCTACATTACTGTATCTTTGGAAAAGGTAAGCAAGTTGGAGAGCACTGTAATTGCAGCATGTGCTGCCCATAATGACCACAGGAGGCAGAAGGCAGAGAAGAGTAATAGGTTTCATCGAACACTCATGAACACACGCACAAACCAGCCCTGGACTTGTGCTCTTTGCAGTTGGCCGAGCATCACTGAACCTTATATATTCTAGTTAAGTTCTTAAGAAGGACGTAACATGCATTTCAGAATGAGCAAATCGTGGTAGTCAAATAATGATGACACAATGCAACAAAGATTCCTACTGGCTGAAAATATCTGAAATTTCATGTGGCAAAATAGAAGCATAAGTGCGCAAAGCCAAATGCAGGAAATATGTGTGTGCCTTCAGAGTGTCTTTGATTACACAAAGAAGTAAGCTTAAGTATCCTTTCCCTTTTTTTTGCCTTTCTCATCGTTCTAATGCGGATGGTGACCAACTATCCTGAACTCTCCCAAAAATTGCTGAGAGAAATTTTTTTGGCGTATCATGACTGGAATGGTGAACTAGAAGCCAGGCCTCAATTCAACTGAACAGCTGAAACAAATTGATAGATGGATGATGAACTATAACTGACCATATCAGAGGAGACTTCTACAGTATATGGAGAATGGGTGATCTATATTTCAGATGTGTACTGTCGTGCTCATGAGAAGGGCAGTGATGGAAATACAAAAAATAAACTGGAGAGTTATAAAAAAGAACAATATAAAAAACTGGTACACTTGCCTTCAACAAGATGGAGAACAAAGTCTCACGACATGCACCTTCTCCTGCACTGAAATACACATCCAAGTCTGCTAGAACTAAATCTTGTTAACCCCATCGCATCGAAATTATTCACAGCTCATCACACATGGATGTGAGCTACCCACAAGAATGAACTAAAACAAAGGCACTCGCAGACGCCCAATCTCCAGCTACAGTCACTACAATAAAGTTTGAAAATACCTCAGCTTATCAAAATAGACTGCCATCTGAAGCTATTGTGTAGCCCTCCAGGAACTGGAACCTAAAGTCACATAGGTGAGACTAACATTTAATGAGTTTTATCTTTAAGGTAACCTTTTTTGGAGAACAAAGGAGAACATCAGAATATCAAGACATCAGCCAGAGATCTCCAACCACAGAGAGAACATCAAAAGCCATCTTTAATTCTAGCATAAGGCTTAGAGAGAGAGAGATCAATTCCAGCTAAGACAGTTGAACCCTGCTGAGATGAGTTTGCAACCAACTGCGGCAGATAAATAAGAATGATTTTAAACAACTCTTCCACATGTGAAAGTTGAACTAAGAAATGTCAGCACCGTCTTCAAACTGAAGTGTTGACTGCCAGAAAACTTCAACATCCCAGCGAATGAAAGACAACCAGCTAACAGGTCTACAACTTTAAAAAACTTACCTTCCAAGAGAAACCCACAGTTTTTTTTTCTTGAAAAAGACTTCTACACCTCAAACTCTTAACACCTCTAACCCTTTACCTTCTATCTCTTTTTGAGTGTGCATGTGAGAGTGGCTGTGTGCATGGGTGGTGTTGTGATCATTTCAGGTGATTATTGTTCAATAACTATTTAATCTTCTGTTTTGAACCTACAAGAAAGCCTGTCACTGTCTGTTTATTTGGCAAACAAAGCACAGGGGCTCAAAAACTAGTTTAACAAAAACATTATCTGTGGTCAGTTGGGAAGTGACAAATGGAAACCAGCCACCCCATTTCCCACCTGCTTGTAACAGTACAGCCAACTTAATTTTGCAGGAGATACAGTATAGTGGCAGTCATCAAAATTAGTGTGTGATCTATCCTATGTTTGTGATAATGCCTCTGTGTGTTTGTCTAATGTTAAACTTCTTGGTAAAATTATTTCTTTTTCTTTTTTTTTTAGAGATACAGCACTGAAACTGTGCCAAAAATCAACCACACATTTATACTAATCCTACATTAATCCCATATTCTCGACTACATCCCCACCTTCCCTCAATTCTCCTACCACCTACCTACACTAGGGACAATTTACAATGGCCAATTTACCTATCAACCTGTTACCTTTTTTTTGATTATTTGATAGAATTCTTTTAAGATCCCAAAAAACCTGATGGGACCAGTTTCTATTTCTGAGAACAACTCAACAATGGGAGCTTTTTACATTCTAAAATGTTAATGTTCCCTTTATTGGATAAATGCTTTCAGTTTACTGATCTCTTCATGTTGGAGGTAATTCTAAGTAAATGAACTGGCAAATTACTGTCAATCATAATAGCAAACAAAATACTTAATGGGTTGTATGTGATCCCACTGTCTGTTTTAGCAAAAGTGCTGACCTGTATATTTCAAATGGATAAACCAACTTATTAAAGCATGTCTGTATGTACTACCTATTCTCCAGATCTAGTCAGGGAATACCCATCATGTCATCTCTATTATTAATCTCACTGAAACTTGTACTTAATAATCACCTCTGAATTAGCAATGGGTGGATTTTATAGACAGATGGCTTCTCAATACAAGTTCAAGTCTCCCTCATGAATATATTGCTGTGACTGGGATGATAAGAAACAGCAGACTTCCCCTCCTTCATAAGGTCAGAAGTGGGGATGTTCGCTGATGATTGCACAGTGTTCAGTATTATTTGCGACTCCTCAGATACTGAAGCAGTCCGTGTCCACATGCAGCAAGACCTGGACAACATTCAAGCTTGGGCTAACAAGTGGCAAGTAACATTTGCACCTCACAAGTGCCAAATAATAACCATCTCCAACAAGAGAGAATCTAACCATCTCCTCTTGACAATCAACAGCATTACCATCACTGAATTCCCCCACTATCAAAATCCTGGCGTTACTATTGACCAAAAACTTAATGGGATCAGCCATATAAATGCTGTGGCTGTGGCTACATCATGTCTGTGCCAGGGGGGTCATAGTTGGGGTGGGGGGGGGGGGTACTCCCAGCCCAGGGGTTTTCTCAGCTCCAGCCTGGAACATAAATGATGGATTGGTCTGCTGAGTGGCCTGCTGGCCAATGGAAGCGGAACCCATCTGAGGATTTACATTGGAGGCGTCACCTGGACCTTTGAAGATTTGACTTTATTTGGGCCCCTTATTAAAGGGCCATATATATGTCATGTATTGTTCATCTATTGTTCATTTGATATGTAGTGTATTGTTCATTTGAGGCCACTGTACATGCTTGGTGTAGCACATGCAGTGAGGTACTTCGGGGGAGTTGAAAATAATGGGCTGAATTTTACCGACAACCCCGCCAATATTGGGGGTTGTGGCGGGGGTTGGCCCAGAAAATGAATCCAGGAGAGGCCTGCCATGGGTCTCAATACCCGGAAGGCCCCGCCCCATATTACTAGCAGCACCGAAGCCTCATAGCGGCACCCCCCTGCCGCTTGGAGATGGGAGACACATTTAAATATGTTAAGACATGTAAATTAATGAATAATTACCTACTTGGTGCCGCCGACCATTCTGCTCCCATATTACGGCCAGTGGCTGGCACCTCCATGCCGTCCGTTCTCCGACCAGTGAAGTATGGCGGAACACTGGTAGGGAGGGGGGAGGATAGCAAGTATATCAGTGCAGGAAGGGGTGGGGGGGGTCAGGATCAAACTTATGTGATTGGTCTAGGGGGTGATGGGAAGCAGTAAAGTTAAAAGTTTCTGACCTTTGGGGGTGGGAAGGTTAGGTACACAAGGTAAATATTTTATGGGGAGGAGAGGGCAAGGGATGAAATGTAAGGCTATTGGTGGGGGGGAGGGGATGGGAGAGGGTCTGGAAAGATATGTTTAATTATTCGTAATAGTTTTAAATTTAATGTCCCTTTAAAAATTTAAATTGTCATTTAGGGCTCTAAGCCCTTTAAAAATGGCACCAGCACCTGCACAGTGGTGCCGAACACTGTTGCCAGGGACGGATTGTTCGCCCCCTCCACATCATCATGGGTGGGGCAGTCCACCCCAGCCATTTAAATGAGCCGCCGCGTTTAATATTGCGACTGCTCCGCATGCGTCCCACCATTTTTGAAGCTTGTGGCAAATTCAGCCCAATGTTTCAATTTACAGTAGCAAGGCAGAATCATAGAAAGTTTAAGACACAGAAAGAGGCCACTTGGCCCATCATGTTTGTGCCAGCTCAAAAACGATCCATTCTAATCCCACCTTCCAGTATTTGGTCTGTAGCCCTGCAGATTACGGCACTTGAGGTGTATATCTTTTTGAATGAGTTGAGGGTTGCTGCCTCAACCACCCTTTCAGGCAGTGAGTTCCAGACCCCCAGCACCCTCTGGGTGAAAAAATCTTTCCTCATCTCCCCTCTAATTTTTCTACCAATCACTTTAAATCTATGCCCCCTAGTCACTGACCTCACTGCAAAGATAAATAAGCTCTTCACCTCCAATCTGTCCAGGCCCTTTAACATTTTGAATATTTCAATCAGATCTCCCCTCAACCTTCTCTGTTCCAAAGAGAACAACCCCAGCCTATCCAATCTTTCCTCATAACTGCATTGTTTCAGTCCTGGCAACATCCTTGTAAATCTCCTCTGTACTCTCTCTAGCACAATTACATCCGTTGTGTAATGAGGTGACCAGAACTGCACACAGTACTCAAGTTGTGGTCTAACCAATGAGTTATACTGTTCCAGCATAACCTCCCTGCTCTTATATTCTATACCTCGGCTAATAATGGAAAGGATTCCATATGTCTTCTTAACCTCCTTATCTTCAGGGATCTGTGGACTTTCAGTCCAAAGTCCCTCACTTCCTCTACACTCCTCAGTATTTTCCCTTCAATCATGTATTCCTTTGCCTAAGTATCCAAATGCATCACCTCAAACTTCTCCAGGCAGAAGGGAGTACTGTGTGTTTCTTTCAGAGATTTACCATAGCAGATGTATAGTGTGAGATATTACAATATAGAATATTGCCAAGGGTTGCAGGGAAGCTCTTGATTGGCCAGCTTCTGTCAACCACCTGGGATGTAACCCTAATGGCATGGGTGCTTACTGGAATTCCTTAAAATGGTGCTCCCCGTAGTTCCATTTACTCTGGGGAGATCAGGAGCAGGGGAAAATCCGGGCACTTATGCTGGAAAGTCAGTCCTATAGTTTATGGCTAGATGCCTATTTCACTATTTAATGTCATTTATTAGATGTATGGTTAGTTATATGGTAGGCCTGTATTAGTTTGTGTAATTTTATTGGGCACTGTTACAAAACATCTGACTTTTGTTAAATTGCTCACAACATTGATCAGGAACCAGAAAGGATCCTTCTTATACTCTCCTAATATAGCTATTCAGAGTCTCTAAAGAGTATTAAACATGGATTGTGGGAAAAATGTCCAGTTCTACTATGGCTTATATATCATTATTTTCAAAATATGATCCTGTGTAGATGTTGTTCATGAATGACCCTGTAAAACTAAAAGCTAGTACATTATGATCTCTGTAAGAACAATGGTCCTGATTTTGCAATCAGCGGCAAAGCAAGGGTACTCACTGCTAAACTCGAAGAAAGTTACCCACCAAGATCTAGCAATCTCTGTTGTGGTTTTCCTGTTTCCTGACTGCAGTTTAAATCAGTCAAGGGGATGTCTTGGTGTGCAGCAGCAGTGATGTCAGCAAGCAGGTAGGCAGCCAATCGCATTGAAGTATTCACACACAGCAAATCAGGAAGTTAAAAGCACTTAATAACTTACTTGCAATTTAAATTTTCAGATAGTGAAATAAATGATGATGATTGGACTAAGTTAGAAACTAAAATAAAGATAAACATTTAAAAAAGAAATAAAATCTAGAACTATGTGTATTACTTTATCATTACGGCAAAATTTGACATTCTACAAATTAGCTTCTCAGTGCCAGTGAGGGTGTTAAGCAGCAATTATGAAGTTAGTATGCCATTAAAAATCCAGTTACACCTCATTCAACAAGATATAATTTTTAAGGGTTTTTACAGCAAGACTAACAGAGTAAGATTGAAAGTTATCATCAGTTCAATTGGTTTCATTGATTGCATTCTGGGGGGAGTGGTGGCGGTGGGGGGATGGGGGTAGTGAGGGGGTGCCTCAACAGCGCACCCTCTGGTGAAGCATAGAATCACTGACAGCAACTTCTAATTTATTCAGCGCATGTGCAAACTCCAGTTTCAGTGGAGTAATGACAGCCAACGCTGACAGTTTCGCCGTCATTACCACCGTATAATCCAGGCCATAGTGAAAATGAGGTTGATGGTTATCAAGTTTATTTGAAGGGAAAAATTAACATTCCAAGGATTTAATGGGCCAGGTTGCTGGAAACATCATGGCCTCTGAATGACATAATTTCATAAACGTGCAAATCAGCCAGCAAATTGTCATGAAGACGAGGTAACCCGTAAATTGCAAATCATCACAGGTTGCTGACTGATTTGCACTACTACACTGTTAGCTTCATGAATTAGAGAAGTCGGGACTGTTTTCCTTGGAGAAGAGAAGGCTGAGAGGAGATTTGATCGAGGTATTTAAAATCATGAGGGTTCTGGAAAAAGTGGATAGGGAACAAGAAGGCACAGATTTAAGGTAATTGGCAAAAGAAGGAATGGTGACATGAGGAAAGACTTTTTCACGCAGTGTGTGGTTAGGATCTGGGATGCACTGCCTGAGAGTGTGGTGGAGGCAGGTTCAATCGAGGCCTTCAAAAGGGAATTAGACTGTCATCTGAAAAGGAAGAATGTGCAGGGTTACGGGGAGTAGGTGTGGGGGGTGCCATTCGGAGAATTTCTCATTCGGAGAGCCGATGCAGACACGATGGGCCGAATGGCCTCCTTCTGCACTGTAACAATTCTGTGATTCTGTGAAAACAGCATTTCGCACTTACTTTGTGATTTTTCATGAAGTTGCTGCATTCATCCCCCATTAAACTCACCACAGAAAGATAAGTCTAGCAATTGACAGCTGATGTATCCTTTTAACAATGTGATAATTGTTAATAACTGCCAAACAACCTCTTTTGCCCAGAAAGTGAACACATAAAAGTTTCATTACTTCATGTTGTGGATTGTTTTCGATTTTAAAGAAGCCAAACCATAATTTTTAAATTGTTTTTTTCTTACCTTTCATTTCTGCCTTTTCTCTTGCTCTTAATGTAAACTTTCTTCCCTCTTTTTTCACTTTCTGTACCTTATTTGATATTGAATTCACCCACTCTAATTTACCTTCCTTCTCAGTCCTTCCTGCTAATTTCTCAATCCTTATATCTCATTGGTTAAGGGGACACACTTTTTGTCCCATTGTTCATCAAGGTGCCAGGTGCCCTGTTGCCTTCGCCACACTGTTATTAACTCACATTTCCAGAAACTCAATGGGCAACAAATTTTAAAATCTAAACATGCATGAACAAGTTTAATGCGTCATGCTGCAAGATGACCTGCTCCAGCAAAACCTGGCCGAATGCTTTCTAGGAAATGAGGGATGGATGATAAATACTGCTTTTCTGGAGTTGCCCACATTTCAAGAATGTTTTTTTAAAGGACTTGAGAATTTCCTGATCAGTTTGTACTTTGGATACGTAATACCTTCTTTTCCTCCTAATTTGTTAAACTTTGCCATTTGAATAGGTGAACTCAAATATTAAAAAGATAATGAGATTGCTGAATAGATATTTTACAGTCACCTGGGCTCAATAGATGTGTAATAGTTCATTTTCAGTTAATTGAATTGCAAAAGGGAAATTGGATTGAATTCACCTTCAGTTAAGTGCTCAGTTGACCAGTCAACTGAAAGCCAATCCTGCAGGGTGTTAGTAGATCATAACAAATCATTGTCCCAAATCATTTCAATCCTTATTTACTTATAAATAATATGGATCAGTTTAAAAGATTTACATCATCATTTGGATGAAAGACCCAACTATGTAAATGATTGGTGGTTGATAGCTGGTTGAGGAATTGTATGTGACCTGGTCAATAATCAGCTTTAAATGTTGCCTTGCGATTCTGTTTTCTGGTTTAACCAACTGTGTACAAATTCAGGATGTTCCATGGGAAAGGATAGCATGTAAAAAGATTTATAATTGCTGTCACTAGCCAGACAAAATAGAAAACAATACTGAATATGCAAATTTGCAGTATAGAATGAATAAGGGTGCTAGTGTTAATTAAAACAAACATACGCAATAATGAGGATATTATTAAACCTATTGTGTAATATCAATTGCCAATGGAAATAACCATTTTATGTATAGCTCTAGAGTATAGGTCCAATGAACTTCTACACATGTTCTGAAAACCTCTGAATGAGCAAAGTAGGATGGCAGTTTGTGGTCAGTACACCAATAGAAAAGCGAAGGATTAAGAAAAGGTTTAGGGAAATAATTAAGAAGGTGGAACTACAAAACAAGGTTTAGAAATTCAGTTTTTATTTTTTTCTGAACAGAAAAATGGGAAAAAGACATGATTTAATTATTTAAAATCATCAAGGAATTCAGGTTTAAACGAGAAAGGTGCAAGTTTATTAACTTTAAAACTCTAACTCAGTCAAAACTACTAAAAATATGTGACGCGACCACGCTAGCATGCCTACATGATAAACACACACACAAATAGATATAGAGGAGGAGACAGAATTAAAGGGGGAAGGTTTGAAGTAGTAGATGGAATTCAGTTACTGGTTTTGGGTTGGATGTAAAGTCTTTGATTGAAGTTAAGCCTTGCGGTTCTCGTTGGGGCCCAGTGCACACTTTCAAACTTGTTTCACTGGTACCAGGAGGCTGAAGGGGTCTTCTGCCTTGAGGCTTAAGTTACTTCCATGGGTCCCTGGAAGTTTGCGTGAGAGAAAGAGAGAGAGAGAGCTTGCTTCTCTTTTGTCTTCAAAATTGTAGTCTGTTTCAAAACGTTACCGTGATGCAAAATTCAATCAATTCCCAGATTGACCAGCAGGTTAGTCATGTGATGAGCTCTTTGTTTGAGACAGCATCGTCTGCGAGGGTTGTTGATTCTTCAAAGCTTGCTACACACATTCAGTGGTGGGGTGGGGGAGGTGGAATGCTGGCTCTTATATAGATGATGACTCTCAACGTATTTTGATCATTACTATTTACAAAACCCATCTGGCTAATTGAATGAGGGAGCACTCCCATTGTCTCTCGAGGCAACAGTCTGTCAGAATGCAAATGTGCAGCCATGTTTTCAGCCACTGCTCTATGGTCTTTTTAAACACAGTATGTTCAAGATCCAGTAACAGTTCAAATAGTGTTCCATATGACAAAATTAATATATTTCCATTTGGCAGGTGTGGTTTCCATCACAACATTGAATTCATGTTTCAATTTAAAGCAATCAAAAGGAAAATGAGGAAGTGAAATTCAAAATTCAGAAACTAATAGGATTGATGAAGAGTGAAGAAGAAATCGAAGTATGGTTTCAGTCCATGGTATATATGATGTGGCATTTCAAGGATTTTGTCTTACTAACTCAGTCTCCTGAGACGTCATCAACTGTAGAGAAACCTCCACATACATAATCGAGCAAATATGGTAGAGATTAGGTTTGTGTTTGGTATTTTAATATATGATGCTAAATTTGCTTCAAATCCTGGAATCATAGAAACATAAAAGCACGGAAGGAAGCAATTTGGCCTGTCATGCCTGTGCTGGCTCTTTGAAAGTGCAGTTGAACTTAGTTCCAGAACCTTGCTATTTGTCCATAACCCTGTAAGTTCCTCACCTTAAATACCTGTACAACTACCTTTAAAATCATTTCTGGAATCAGCTTCCATCACCTTTTCAGGTAGAGCCTTCCAAATCCTGGCATCTCTCCAAGTGAAAACATTTCTCCTATCTCCCCTCTCAATCTTTTGCGAACAATTTTAAATCTAGGATTTAAGCATGATCTCTTTGCTTTCATATTCTATTCCCTTATTTATAAATACTTTCTCAACACTGTACACACCGTACTTAATGTCACTACATACTCTTTATCCAATATCATTGCTTCGAGCATCCCACTGTAGCATGCTCACATCTCTTTTCTATAATCGTATTTATAAACCCAAGTAACCTATATGCTTTTTAACTACCTTATTATTATTAATCACTTTACATCATTTGGCTCAAATTAAAAGATCCAGCATTATTTATGCCAGCAACAAGAAGGCAGCACGGTCCCTGAGTAAATAATGGATGCACTGAACAACGATTTTCTTAATGTTGCATTTTATAAACGTTTTTATGAGGGAAGCAATATTTATCATCTCAGTTTCATGCATGCACTGTACAGAAATTTCCAATTGGACATTGAAGCCGAATAAGTGAATATGAAAACTTAAAACAAATAAGATTTTTGTACAATTGGCTTGCTTAGCTGTAAGATCAATGTTTAAAACTGGCTGAATGGACATTTCTCCTGTGACTGTTATTTTCTTTAACAAAGTAGCAAACATCAGGCTGATAGGAGCAAGAATGAGACTATAACTGTATTTCAATCAGCACATGGATAAGCTATACGGGAATTGAGATGCAATAGTAATTCACACAAATGAATCATGAATGCATTGTGAATTTATCTAATCATCATGGCAATAGGAAATTTTTTGCACTGTTTAGGAAACTTTACAGGTAATCAAATGTGAAGGCACCTGGTGAGCTAAATCATTCTAAACAGATCCTATTTTACCAAACTAATGACATTTTACAGCGCAGGAGGGGATGTTTTGGCTGTTGCGCCTATGTTGGCTCTCTGAAAGGGACATATACCCATTCCTCTGCCTTTTCCACATACCATTTTATTTTATTTTTCAAATATTGATCCACTTCCTTTTTAAAAGCTCTTATGGATTCTGCTTCCACCACTGTTTCTGGAAGGGCATTTCATCACCGAACAACCCTCTGGTGTAGATCTTAAATTTCAGCCCTCTAATTACCAAATCAAAAATCAATGTAAATAGGTTTTCCTGATCTACTTTATCAAAACCGCTCATAATTCTGAATACCACTTATTTTTCTCTTTTAACAATCTCAGTTCCAACGTAACGAGGATAGTTTCTTTTGCCTCTCCTCAGAACGAAAGCTTCTCATTCCTGGTATCATCTTAGTGAATCTCTTCTGTACATTCTCCAAGGCCTTGCCCTATTTGCAAAAGCAAAGCATCCAAAACTGAACACAATACAATGGCCAGAATATTTTCAAGAGGACGATGGTCCTGCTGCCGGGACCGAAAGCTGGACCCAGGCCCGTGCGGATGGGTGGCAGGGCCTTGGGCGGCATTTTACCGGCAGCTTTCAGTTAACAGGCTGAAGCCGGGACTGCGCCCAATTCAGGACAGTATTCGATTGCTGGTGGTGGCCCACCTCCCAGAGCTGCCAGCCCAATCAGAGGGCTGGCATTTCAGCAGTGCCACCGATAGAGGTGGCCGTTGCTGAGGCTGCAGGAAGAAGAGGGCGCCTCCACGTTAAGGTGCCCTTGAAGGCCAGGTAAGCTTTTTTATTTACTGTGCCAGCGGCAGGCAGGCAGGCCCTGGAAATCAGGGATTGCACCCACCAGCGGCGGCGCCAGAGCCGTGGGGGCAGCCATTGCTGACAGGATGCCCCTACATGGGCTATGAAGCGGCTATAAAGGAAGATCCACCTGAGAACCCTCTGGGAGGCTGCCATGGTTTACCTGGCGGTCTCACCATGCAGCAGCGGCCCCTCCCAATGCAGGATGACGAAGTGGCCGATAATTGCTCAATCTGGTTGGCAGGCGGCTGCAATGCTGATGTTTCCGCCTTTGGAAAATCCCCTGGTGGCAAGAAGATGTCGTGCTTCCCTCTCGACACCTTCCGCTGCCATTTTACGAGGCCTCCCACCTCTCAGCCTATCTCTAGG
Organism: Heterodontus francisci; assembly: GCF_036365525.1. NCBI lineage: Eukaryota > Metazoa > Chordata > Chondrichthyes > Heterodontiformes > Heterodontidae > Heterodontus > Heterodontus francisci. Next base: position 74,646,168 of record NC_090376.1, read on the forward strand.
GTTGGTAAAATCCAGCCCAATAGTCTAGTTGCAACCTAACTAATGATGTGCATAGGTTTACCATCATCTCATTGACTTTGTACTCTATACCCTTATTGATAAAGTCTCGGATCATACCAGACAGGGTTCCTTTCTGAATAGCTTTATCAACATATTTGTTTAAAGATTTGTGTATCTGAATCCATAGGTCTTTCTATGCCTCTACTCCTTTTATGGTTTTACCACTTCATGTCTATGTATTTTTGTTATTCTTCCTCCCAAAATGGGACTTCCATCCCAACGATGTCGCTAATCGAGATCTTTGTGAGCACTGCTTCTATCTGCTTGCAGGTCCTGTGATATTATGTAATGATGCATTCCCATGCACCTTTTCTTTTAGAAAACTGCATCAAGGGCCAAGGTCCATATCAAAGTTTGAAAAGAGTAGCAGCAAAACTACAGTAATTCAAGAAGTTATGGTTGTGTGACATAAAGCTTGTGTTTTAAATGTCTATACATTGTAAGAATAAAGGAATATTGAAGGAGATAAGAGTTCCACAGTTTGGAGGTCCAGGTAAAGAATGATTTTGAGTAGCAGATTGTGTGGTAAGTCTTGATTTCAACACAGTTAGAATGCAAGGAAGGGGACGGGTGTGCAGAAAGGCATATTTGAAACTTAACTACATTATATATTTTATTTGACTGACCAAGGTAAAATATTCCAAGTCTGGACCTCCCTTCTTCATTAAAGTGAACAAAGACATAGCTCTCAAACCACTTAATAATGAACCAGAATGCTCTTATGTTCATTTATTGGATATTAGTTGTTAAGTACTTCCTCTGAATTATTCATTGCCTGCTGCTGTTGATATTCTCCAGATCATACCAGTAAAACTATCTATGTTTTGTGTAGGGGTCTCACAAAATATTAGCATTCATGAAATGTATGCAGAATATTCTGCCAACACCTGTATTCTTTACATTATTATGGTGCTGTGCTGCCTCCGATTGGACAGGAGGACTTGGGCTGAGAGGGCTGTCCTATGAAAAGAGATTGATTGGAATGGGCCCATGTTCTTTGGCGTTTAAAAGAATAAAAGGTGATCTCATTGAAATGTATAAAATTCTTAGAGGACACGACAAAGTAGATGATGAGTAGCTGTCTCCCTTGGCTAGAACCAGGCTTAGACCTAAACAGTCCTGAGAAGGGTCAGCTATAAGGACTGAGATGAGGAGAAATTTCTAAGCTCAAAATATAGTGAATCTTTGGAATTCTCTGCTCCAAATGGCTGTGGATGCTCGATTGTTGAGTATACAGGCTTTTGGCATTAATGGAATCAAGAAGTATGGGATAGGGCAGGAAAGTGGAGCTGATGTGGACGTTCAGCCATGATCTTATTGAATGGTGGAGCAGGCTTGAAGAACTATGTGGCCTACTCCTGCTTCTTTTCCTTATGTTTTTATGAGGACAAACTGCTGAAGCTGACAGTTTTTACAATAGAAACATTTTAATAGCTCAAAAGTATACATCTTAATTGTTTTTTTAAACACTCTCCTTAGACAATCATACATTTGTTCTTACGTTTATTGTAAAAAATTTAATGAACTTGGACACTTGATGATATTGCTGTTCCAAACTAGCCACTATTTTTGAGAGTTTCTTACAGGAATGGAAAAGATCTTGGTGCTAAATCACTTTTAATGGATATCATCAAATTTGTTATCAGTATTGGAACAAAACTTTAAAAAATTCTGAAATAAAACAGAAAGCACTGAAAATACTCAGAAGGTCAGGTAGCATCTGTGGAAAGAGAAACAGTTAACGTTTCAGGTTGATGACCTTTCAGCAGAATCAGTTCTAATGATCTGAAATGTTAACTCTGTTTCCATCTCCACAGATGCGGCCTGACCTGCTATTTCCAACGTTTTCTGATTTTATTTCAGATTTCCAGCATCTGCAGTATTTTGATTTTATATTAAATAAATGTTATCCTTCCACTAATGCTTCACCGAGCATGGAAAGGCTTTTGTTTTGTACAGAGGTGAAATTCTCCATCAACGTCAATGTCTAGTTTTATGAGCAGATTGAGCTTATGGGAGCACAGTAATTGTGGCAGCTGCTTGTCTCGATGACTCTCATGTGACAATAATTCTACTTTCAGCTAGAAAGAGAAAGGCTTTCTACTGTCAATCTCTATTTTGCAACAAATTGCTCAGCTGACAACCAATCCATCAATAAAACAAATAGCATTGTTGAAAGAATAATCTTGAACAATAGTAACAGTTCTCTTCTTTGAAACTAGAATTTCCAGCAAATTAGTTTTGCTTTCACTGGTGTCTATATGTCTGTAAACATAAACTATACAGCTACAAGGTGATGGATATTAAATGAAATCACTGTATGTGATATTATTCACAGGCAAGTCGATAATAGGAGAAGTACTTTCAGATCCCAAAACAAAATTTAAGAAGAATCACAAACCTAGTACATATTACACTGCTGTTGCTTACCAACAATCTTGTTAGAGACAAAGACATATCATAGTACATGATTTTTTTCTACTAAAACTCCGGGGGAAAATTTGAAAAAATATTGTCAGATAGAATCCACAGCATATATATAATTGATGAGGTATATTGGCAGAGAAAGGAAGTGACCAAATAATGTATTGACCTAAAATAAAAACAAGAAATGCTGGAAATACTCAACAGGTCTGGCAGCATCTATGGAGAGAGAAGCAGAGTTAACATTTCAGGTCAGTGACCCTTCATCAGAACCATCACTGACCTGAAACATTAACTCTGCTTCTCTCTCCACAGATGCTGCCAGACCTGCAGAGTATTTCCAGCATTTCTTGTTTTTATTTCAGATTTCCAGCATCTGCAGTATTTTGCTTTTATATTAATGTATTGACCTACTGCTTTGTTCAAGTGGATACCCTGTAGATATTTGCAAGTTATAGTGCAAAGGCCAACAGAAAGTCTTTGGGTAAAGGTAGCTGTAACGAATGGCTCACGCTGTTTGTTTGCTGCTGTCTGCAACATCAGGGTCAATAGCATATCGCTAACATCGAGAACTCTTGGGACAGATGTAATACAGAATTTTCCCCATTTTACATTGGGATTAGGAAAAATGGTCAACACTTGGCCCTACAAGATTGTATTATATTATTAAATTCACGAATGACCATGAATTTTAGTTTCTTCTCATTTTGTAATGTGTAAAAGAAAATTAATATTGAATGTGAATGCTAATGTAACATGGTTATATTCTGTTACTGTATACAGTTGCGATCAAAAGAAACATCACCTGTTTGATTTTAAATTGATGCAGATCCTTTTTCTTAAACATATTGACACTGTCCTCGTAGTTCTGCTTTTTTTAAAAATCATTCTTTGGGATGCTTTTGCTGGCAAGGGTGGCATTTATTGCCTACCCTAATTGCCCTTGAGAAGATAGTTTTTACTGGAACCACTGCACTTCAAGTGGTGAATGTGCTCCCACAATGCTTTTAGATAGGGAGGTCCAGAATTTTGACTCAGTGACAATGGAAGAATGGTAGTATATTCGCAAGTCAGGATGATGGGTCACTTGGTGGGGAACTTGAAGGTGTTGGTGCTCCCATGCATCTGCTGCCCTTGTGCTTCGAAGTGGAGGAAGTTGAGAGTCTGGGAAATGCTGCTGAAGAAGGGTTGGTAATTTGCTTCCATGCATCCCGCAGAGAACACATACGGTGTTTACAGTAGGCTGATAATGGAGGGAGTGGATGTTTAAAGTGTTGGATAGGGCCCCATCAAGTGGATGCTTGACCTGGATGGTCTTGAGCTTTTTGAGTGTTGTTGCAGTTGCATCCATCAGGCAAGTGGACAGTCTTTCATCACATTCCTAACTTGTGCTTTGTAGGCAGTGGAGAGGATTTGGGAAGTCAGGTGATGCCAGTTTGCCACAGAATATCCAGCCTCTGACCTGCTCTAGCAGCCATGGCATTTATGTGGCTGGTCTAGTTGTGTTTCTGGTCAATGGTGATGCCAGGATGTTGATGACTGGGACTCAGTGATGGTAATGCTGTTGGAAGTCAAGGGGAGATGATTTGTTGAAGATGGTTATTGTCTGGCACTTGTGTTGTTGTTTGAATGTTTCTTGCTACTTATCAGTCCAGGTTTTGCTGCGTTTGCGTATGGAATTGTGAATGGAGCTGAACAGTGTACAATCATCAGCAAAAATCTTCAATGCTGACCTTATGATGAAGCGAAAATCATTGATAAAGCAGCTAAAGATGGTTGGGCCTAGGACACTATGCTAAGGAACACCTGCAGTGATGTCCTGGGGCTGAGACAGTTGGTGTCCAAAAACCAGAACCATTTTCTTTTGTGCCAGCTATAATTTCAGCCACTGGAGAGTTTTCCCCGTTCTCCACTGACTTCAGTTTTACCAGCGCTTTTTGGTGCCTTGATGTTAAGGGCAGTCACTCTCAGAATTCAGTTTTTGCACCAATGTTTGGACTAAGGCTGTAATAAGATCGGGGCCGAGTGGTCCTGGCAAGCCCAAATTGATCATGGGTGAGCAGGTTAATGGTGAGTACGTGCTGCTAACTAATACTACTGAGGATTTCTGCTGAGATGGTGGGCTGGAATTTTCATAGGCAGCAAGTGCCCCATCTCTGGGGCCAAAAGTAAGGGGCGTCACTGCTTTGACAGGCAGCAGAACCTGGGGCCACATTTTGCTGGGACTGCCGTCCCTATTAAGGAAGGTGGTCCACCCCCAATTGAGGGCCGTCATCACAGCAGCCTCAGCAGCGCCACCGCTAGCGGGAGGCCACAGCTAGGCTACCTGGACGATGCGGGCGCATCGATGGCCAGCGCCCTCAAAATCAGGTAAGTGGGGTCTGGGGGAGCTGGGGCCAGTCAATCAGGCCCTGGTGAGGGGTGGAGGTGGAGTGGTCATAGAGGACAGGCGGCGCCGTTGCTGCGAGGATGGTCATTGCCGCCAGGGGGCCCTTCATGAGCCGAAGAGTACCCAGAAAGGAGGCCCATCCCCAACCCCAAAGCCCACTGGGAGGCTGCCAGCGTTTAACTGAAGAGGCCATTAATTAGTCATTTAAATGGCTCAATTGGGCTCTGGGCATTCGGGCCATTTGCCACCTTTCCTGTCACTGGCAAAATGGCATGGCGGTGGGAAGATGGCCGGCATGCCCCCTGATGCCTTCCTGCACAATTTTGCCAGCCTTCTCTCCTCCAAGCCTGCCATCAAAGGGCTGGTAAAATTCAGCGCAATAGGTTTCCAACATCCAAAACCATATACATTTGTGCCAGGTATGCTAGTGAATCTCCCCCACCAGTCCTGACAGTGGGACAAAACACTGCAGTGGTGATGGAAGAGCCTGAACTATACTATCCACTTTCTATCTCATTTTATTTTGAGTTGGTAGACAGAGGTGATATAGTATGCACTAGTTAAAAGCTTATAATTTATCCTGGGTGATACTACGTTACCAGGGTTAACTGCTTTAGCAACATGTTGTAAACCAGAAAGGCTGCAATCCTATAATAAAGGTGTAAATAGTTAATAGAAGATCAAGTGGTGCTAGTTAGAGAAATGGGCCTATAATTTCTTTTGCACACATTTGCGGGCATGGGGGTCGCAATTCATGATCTGCCCAGCCAGCTTCCGTTGAGGCAGGCAACCAACAACCTTTATGCTGCCTCCTTATTTGAATGACTTTAGTGTGCTGCTGGCTGGCTGCACACTCAACAAGGACCCGAATAGCATGCGAGATTAACATGTGTTAACAGTTAACCGCCAACTTTTAAAGGTAATCTCTCTCTCTTAAAGGAAAGCTGCACTAAAATGAAGGAGGCTGCTGCTGACTGCCAGTATTGCAATTAGAGAGAAGGGAAAAGTAGCTACGGGGCAGAGAGAGGGCTCAGTGGCACAGACCACGTGCCACTGGAATCATAGTCAACTGGGGGAGAGACGTTTTCGCAGGGGCTCAGGAGGCCCTCAATGAAAACATTCTGAAGTAAAGCCTGGCGACCCCACCCGAACCCGACCAAACCCAACTACATGTGTCGGGTTTGGGTCAGGTCGGGTCTATATTCTGTGTCCAGCATTTGGGCTCGGGTAGGGTCAGGTTGGACTGTACTGTTTAGCTTTGGCAGTCTAGGTGCCACTTGTCATGTCCGCTTATGTGAAAACATCAGTATTAATACATATTATGTATTAAAACTTAAGTGTGACATTTTTAAACCAAACTTTTCACTATTATGATTAGAAATAAACATTTTAAAATGTAGGAACGCATGTTTTATTTTTCCAGACTGGTTTTAAGTCTGGAAATTTTTGTGAATTGCATTTCTAAGGCAATTGTATTTAAACTGACTTTAGAGTATGACATTCAATAACACAAATTAGAGGCTGCCTTCTCTGCCTAAAGGAAACCCAGGAGTAGATTGTAAGGTCCATTCATATTTCAGTTATAGTGGCTGCCAAAATGGTATGAAATCTCTGGATAATTTAAGTAACAGTCATGTGAGTTAAAATTAGTCTCTAAAGGAATACTAATGTCTCATTTTATACATAACACATGCTTAAAATATAATTTATGAGCTTTTTTGTTTTAATATTGCAAGTACAGACTTGGAAAAATAGCTGTAGCGCCCTGCCCAGACCACCCTGGTTGTAAGCATGTTGATGATTTGTCTTAACTTAAAAAATAAATTTCAAGAATTAGATCTACCCAGTTATTGAAAGAGGACAAAAAAAGTCTACCACGGAATTCCATGATGGCATTGTTTATGTAGAAAGTTATGTTGTAACTGTTGTGTGATGTACATCTGGAAAGCTGCCACATTATGATTGAAAGCGAGTGCCATTGACCACATCAATGGATCTTGTGGACAAAATCCATGAGGAATTATGAGATAAGCCAAAACACAGGATCCAATTTATTTAATTCTCATTACTGCGTGGGTGAGAGACTAAATTATACTCAAGTTATCTTAGTTTTGATAATCCAGTGTTTCAAATACAAATATTAAAAATGAAATTGCATAGAACGAATATTTATTGTATCTAGTCTAGACGTTAATTGGCATTGTGCACACTTTTTTGTATATATGGGGTGGGGGGTTGGTGAAGGAGGGGGGTTGAATAATCACCACTGGCCATCCAAGTATAAATTCTAAATCTTCCACAGTAATGAATTAAAACACCCTGGCATATTAAACTGCTGTTACAGTCGAAATTAGTCAACCTAATAGCTTGTGTTCCTTGAATGAAGTATTCCTCTGATCCCAAAGGGCTGGTGTTCTGTTCCATGGGAGTGAAGAGAGAATTGGCTATCTCTAGAAACTTTGGTTCATGTCAAAACCATTTTGAAGACATTAAACTGTGTTGCATTATTAATGCAATATTTTCCCATCAAATGTTGATAATTTCAAACAAGCTATAATGGCTGTAGAAGTAATGTTGATTGATTTTCAAAAGCAAGCCTTTGCCCCATTACTTGCCAACTGATTGTTTCCCAGTAGCTGATAAGTAATATTGCAAACAGAAAACATCTATGAGCTAAACTAAAAAAAAAGTATATCAAACCACGTACGTGCAGGATTAGACAGGATGTTAGGTGGTTCTTTTCCCATAGAATGTAGAGCCTCTGGAAGACATTGTCAGCTGGTGAGGTGGGTGCTGACTTTCTCAGCAGCTTCAAGTGGGAGCTCGATCAGTTCCTGACTGTGAGAAAGATTGCGTCATATAGAAGGTACGTTTCTTTATAGGTAACACATGGTCCATGTAATCTCCTGGACAGGTTTTCGATTGCCAGGGCAGCAGGGCATTGGAGAGGAAATTTACTTAGTTTTTTCCCCACATTGGCCCAGGGTACTTTATGTTTTTTGCCACTCCTAGTAGATTTAGATGTGAGTTAGGGAGAGGGAAGAAGTGTTTAGCCATGATGGTCCAGCTATCTTGGTGTGGGCAGTGTCGACGGGCCAGCTAATCTTCCTATGTCATTTCCATAAGTTCGTAAGCTAGAAATTTCCCTTTATGTCTACTCAAATTGTACAGGGACCTGAATGCAACAAATGCTACAAGTACCTCCTTCCTCAATATTGTAGATGAGGAAGTAAGTAGCAGAGGATCTAAAACATACAGAAGTTGGTTGTGCTTTCTGACAGCATCATGTCTGGGTTCCTGAATGGTTTTCTAATGCAAGAGTAATGTGGGTGGCTCATCCTCACACTTGTTGACTTATCTTGTCTACCTTAGGCACTCTGGCAGAGTTTGGAAACTCTCTGACACAGTACTACTGATGTAGATTTCCCAATTGCACTACTAATTGCCATTCCCATTAGCTGGGGGTATTGTTTTTTTTAATGTACAATTTTTTTCTGTTTCAATAATATGTTTGATATTTTCGGGTCAGGTTGGGCATGAAAAGAAATTAAAGGACTTGGGGCCAGGGTTGGATTTGGGTTGGCTGTTGTTAGGTGAGGCCCGGGTCGGGTTTAAATTTTATACCCGAGCCAGGCTTTACTCCGAAGGGATTGGGAACAGGTGGCTAGGGAGGTGAACTCCAGAAGTCTGGCCCCGAGAACCTGGCAGCATTGCCATAAGAAGTCTAATGGACACAGTCAAGGTCACTGAATGCATCTTCAAAGGACATTGCATATCCACCGTACCACCAACTTCTCACAATGCTCAATACATCACATCACCATCACTCACCCACCAACAGTCCCTGGCACTCAAGACTCAGGTTTAACATTCAGATACTCCACCTCACTCTCACATGCCTTCTCTCACTGCCTCCACATATGTCCAGCTATTCAGCTATGACAGCCATAGTGCAATATAATCACTGACATTCTGTCCTCTCTCTTGCAGGACACAGTTGCATGCAATGGAAGGAAACAAAGCTGAACCAGTAGGGGACAGGCAATTTGTGAACCCCTTAGCCCAGTGGAGGAGATGGAGCTGCACATCATGCAGCTGGCTGTGACAGAGCCCGTATCATGCAATAGCGCTGAGTACATTGAAGATGATGGTATGTTACTGCCATATGTTCCTTCTCAACTGTTCCACCCCCACCCTTATCTTGCTGTCTAGTGTGATGTGCAAGCTGCAGATGGTGTGTGCATGGACCACTTGCTTTATACACCACCTCCTCCTTCATTCCAAGCCTCCTATTCAGATTTTATGCTTTCAGATACCCAAAAACAGCCACCTGCCCAGCCATAACAGTCCAAGAAGGAAGGCAGAGAGCAACACAACACCACTGATGAAGAAGCACTGTCACTTTATCTGATATTTGCAGCCGCCAGCTCAGATACCGGCACTGTGCAAACTTTAGAGGCTAGCATAGAGGCAGGATCTGTACGTAGTCTGTCATCGGGCATGAGTGGGCTGCAGTCAGGTCAGGGGAAAAGGAAAGTTCTTGTGCCAGCTCACCGAAGGGCAAGATCACAGATGAGTTCTGTTACAGGGGACCCAGATGAGGACTTCAATGGAGCGATGTACAGGAGAATGCCGATGAACATGCACACTGAGACGTTTGGTGGATTGGCCATCTGTAGACTCCTCCACTGAAAGTCAGCAGCCTTCCACCAGTCATTCTGCAGCCACTGGGCTAGAACTGCAAAGGACCCCAAAGTCACCTCCAAGACAGGCGCTAAGGGAGTGCACAAGGAAGAATAGTTCATTTATGTTTGTATAAGTGGATGTGTTATAGATAAATATGTAATGAAAGATCATTGTTGTGTCTTTTTTGTAGGATTTTGGCCAAAAGGATGGTGTAATGGGGTGTCCCAGATGGATGGTAAGGTGTGAACAGTGCAGCCATGGTGGTAAATGGAAGTTGTCCGATGGAAAGTGGAGTCTGAGCAGGTGTTTTCAGACAGACCACCCAGAGTGAAGGTGTCCCGGATGCCTCCTCCCTGCCTCCTCATTGCCGTCCTCCTCCTGAGGTGGCCTCTGGATTCCTGGTGGCAATGGCTGCATCCTTATGATGGCGATATTGTAGAGGATGCAGCAGACCAGCACGAACTTGGAGACCTACTCCTGTGTATACTGGAGGGCTCCCCTAAGCAGTCCAGGAATCAGGAGCATTGCTTCAGAATGCCGATGGACTGCTCTTTGAGGCTCCTGGTGGCTCCATGGCTCTCGTTCTTTGCCTGGTGCCCTTGCATGGTTGGGTGATGGGGAGGCTGGTGTCATCAGTCAAGTGTAGAGGGGGTAGCTTTTGTGCCAAGCAGCCACCCTCTGGTTATTTTTGGACATGTGAAGAGAGCAGGAATGACAGACTGTCTCAGAATGAAGGCATTGTGTCTGCTGCCAGGATAGCGGGCATTCATTGACATGATGTGCTGTGCATGGCCTCACACCAGCTGCACATTAATGGAAAGGTTGGCCTTGTGGTTCCTGGACTTCTACCCATTGACATGGGGTGGCCCTTAGAGCCATGTGCATTCAATCCATGGCTCACTGCAGCACTGGGAATCCTGCTATCCTGGCAAATCCACAGCCCACTCATTCTGCTTCACCCTCCTTAGAAAGAATATAATGTAATTGCCCTTTTGGCATATAGGCCTTCAACTTCTCCCGAAGGATTGACGGACAGCATAGGGGGAGATGTTGGATATATCACCTGCTCCCGCCCAAAATGATCTAGCCACATAGGAGTAAAAAAGAGGAATAAGGTGCATCATGTCCTACCTTTCACCTTTGTTCGAATATGGTTGGACAGTGCGAAAGAGCGTCGGACGATATTAGCTAGCAGTGGACTGAGAAGGACGATGAGGAATGCAAAGATAGGATTAAAATGCATTTGTGTAAATGCACAAAGTGGGGTGAATAAGGTTGGTAAGCTATAAGCATAAATAGGCATGTGGGAATATGATGTTGTGGCAATAACGGAAATGTGGCTTAAAAATGGCGAGGACTGGATGCTTAAATTTCAAGGATAGAAAGTGTTCAGAAAAGATAAAGAAGGAAAAAAAGGGAGGTGGGGTGGCAATACTAATAATTGGAAAGAGAGGATGTCCTTGAGGGGGCAAGGATAGAATCCATTTGGTTAGAGTTGAGAAGCAAAAAAAGTATGATCATGCTACTGGGGGTATTCTATAGGCCTCCAAATAGTGAGAGAGAGAGATAGAGAGAGAGAGATAGAGGTGCAAATCTGCAGGGAAATCACAGAGATGTGCAAGCAATATAGAGTGGTGATATTGGGGGTTTTCGATTACCCAAATATTATCGATTAGGATATTGTTAAAGAGTAGGGAAGGGGAGAAATATCAGAAATGTGTTCAGGAGAACTTCCTTTAACAGCATGTTCTCAGCCCAACTAGAAAGGAGGCATTGCTGGATCTGGTGCTGGGAAATGAGATGTGCCAAGTGGACCAAGTGTCTGTCAGGGAGCACTTGGGTAAGAGCGATCATCGTATCATAAGATTTAGACTAGTATTTCAGAAAAGCAAGGAACAAAATAAGGTAGAACGTCTAGATTGAAAGAGGGCTAATTTCAACGCGATGAGAATGGATCTAGCCAGGATAAAATTGAACCAAAGACTGACAGGACAACTGTAACAGAACAATGGATTATCTTTAAGGAAGAGATGCTTCAGGTGCAGGCTAGGTAGATTCTAACAAAGGCGAAAGGTAGGGGAACCAAAAACAAGGCTCCGTGGATGACAAGGGAAATAGAGATTATGATGAAAAAAAAAGGTGTATGATGCATGTCAGGTGAATTCTTCAATTGAGAACCAGGCCATATACAATAAGTTGAGAGGGGAGGTGAAGAGAAAATAAGACTGGCAAAGACAGAACATGAGAATAGAATGGTGGTCACATAAAAGGGAACCCAAAAATCTTCTACTGGAATGTAAATAGTATGCAGGTATTAAGAGGTGAAGTGGGGCCTATTAGGGACAAAGAGGGTAATATATGCTTAGAGGCACAGGACAGGGCTAGAATACTTCACGAGTACTTTGTATCGATGAAGGAAGAGGAATCTGACAAAATATCGGTAGAGGAGAAGAGAGCAGAGGCAATGCATAGGATAAGAATTGAGAAGAGGGAGGTACTGAAAAGGCTAGCTTTGCTTAGGGTAGGTAAGTCACCTGGTCTGGATGGCTTGCATCCCAGGTTACTGAAGAAAATGGGGATGGAGATAGCGGAAGTGTTTGCCATAATCTTCCAATCTTCCCTGGATATGGAGGAGGTGTCAGAGGATTGGAGAGTGGCAAATGTGACACCCTTATTCAAGAAAGGGTGAAAGGACAGTCCTAGTGACTACAGGCCAGTATGTTTAACATCAGTGGTGAGTAAGATTTTAGAAACAATAATCAGGGAAAAAATCAACAGACACTTGGAGAGATTTGAGTTAATTAAGGAGAGCCAGCATGGATTTGTAAAAGGAAGATCATGCTTGACTGAACTAATTGAATTTTTTGATGAAGTAACACAGGGAATATGGTGGATGTTGTCTATATGGATTTTAAGAAAGTGTTTGATAAAGTACCACATAAAAGGCTGGTTAACAAAATTGAAGCTCAAGAAATAGGAGGATCAGTGTCCAATTGGATAAAATTGTTGGCTTAAGGACAGAAAACAGTGACTCGTGGTAAATGTTTTTTTTTCAGATTGGAGGATGGTAGACAGTGGTGTTCCCCAAGGATAAGTGTTAAGACCACTGCTTTTTTTTGTTTTATGTAAATGACTTGGAGTTTGGAATACAGACTAGAATTTCAAAATTTGCCAATGACACCAAACTTGGAAGTGTAGCAAACTGTGAGGATGATATGAACTGCCTGCAACAGGACATAAAGCCAGCAGAATGGGCAGATAGGTGGCAGATGGAATTTAATTCAGATAAGTGTGAGGGGTTGCATATTGGTAGAAGGCATAGGGAGAGGCAATATATACTTAATGGCACAGTTTTAAAGAATGTGCAGGAACAGAGAGACCGAGGGTGTATGTGCATCAATCTTAGAAGGTGGCAGGACATATTCAGAGAGTTGTTAGCAAAGCTATGGGATCTTGGGCTTCATAATTGAGGCATTGTGTACAAAAACAGGAAAGTTATGCTGAACCTTTATAAAACTCTGGTTAGGCCCCAACTGGAGTTTTGCGTCCAGTTCTGGTCACGACACTTTAGGAAGTGTGTGAGTGTCATTGAGAGGATGCGGAGAAGATTCACCAGAAAGGCTGCAGGGATGGGGGATTTTAGTTACGAGGTTAGTTTGGAAAAGCTGAGGTTGTTTTCCTTAGAAGTGTATAAGATTATGATAGGCTTAGATAAGTTAGACAAGGCAAAATGGTTCCTATTAACCAATGGTACAAAGACTAGAGGACACAGACTGAATGTTTTGGGCAAGAGATGCAAGAGGAAGAACTTTTTACCCAGCAAGTGGAAATTACCTGGAACTCAATGGTCACAATGCAGAAAGAATGTAATTGCACTAGCGGGGGTACAAGGAGATTTACAAGGATGTTGCCAGGACTGGAAAATTGCAACTATGAGGAAAGATTGGATAAACTGGAGTTTTTCTCCTTGGAGAGAAGAGGCTGAGGGGAGATTTGATTCTAAAGGTGTGGAAGTGGAGACAAGCAATAATTTCAAAAGGAAATTGGATGCCACTTGAAGGAAATAAATTTGCAGGGCTAAAGGGCTCAAGCAGGGGAGTGGGACTGACTGGATTGCTCCACGGGATGCTGGCATGGTCTTGATGGGCCAAATGCCCGTTTTCTGTGCCATATATGACTATGACTCTAAATCTAATGCCACTGTGACTTTTACAGCTATAGGCAGTGCTGTGCTTGCTCTGGTGTGAGGCTCCAGCTTGTGTTGAAGGAGGTGGTGCAGATTTGTAACCATCTCCTTGGTGAACCTGAGCCACCTCAGGCATCGCTTCTGGCTCAAATGAAGATATGAGAAGTGCTGGGAAAATCTGTGTCGGGTTTGGCCTTCTGTGGACAGCATACCTCCACCTCCCTCTTCACAAAGCTTCCCTTCTTTGCAAACCTCTGCTCCAATTGCTGATCATGTTGCAGATACAGAGGCACTACAACAACAGTCCCCATACTTCTTGCAGACTACAGGTGACAAAATCCTTCGCCCTCCCTGAACGGATGTACAAGATCACCAATATGCGGTGGGTGCGCATTTAACATAATGGAGGCAGCAGTCACCCCCAATCATGTGGCAGGGGCAGCAGGCAAGATGCCAATCACAGCATCAGCTGACATCAATCAGGTGCTGGCACCATTTTTAAAAGCCTGACAGCTTTGCATTCACTCCTTCCTTGCAGTCTACAGATGCCTCCCTGTTGATTCTCATCCAGGCTGCAAGGGAAAGGCAGGAGGTTCTCTTCCCCAGCAATGGCAAGAAGAGATCCTCATGCCTGACCAAGCAAGCCTGGATAGAGATCACAGACGTCAGCAACTGTGGGGTCGCCTGATGCTACTGGGTCCATTGCAGGAAGAGGGCCAATGACCTTCCACATTCAGTCAAGGTGAGTGCTACATTCCAAAGTTCTTTTCTGGGGTTTGGATGTCACTACAGGGTGTTTGACATGGCGAATGTGCCACGGCCATTGGAAAGAAAGTGAGGTTATAAAATTGTCATGACAGATGCACGCTGCATGTGGGAAACAAGCCACCCTCATTCATAGCCCCAGTAAATCCCATGGCAGTGTGAGTCAGTGTGCGATATGCCTGATCCCCCAGTTGGTGATGAGGGGCCCTTGATAGCAGAAGAGTCATGGTGAAGAATATGCCAATTTATAATTTCACCATCCTTCCTCTTGCAGGAAGTGGTCAGGACCGGTGGCAGTGTCCCAGACATATGTCCTCTCAGCCAGGCTAAAGAAGAGAAATGGTGGATGTGCTATATCAGACAGAGAGACCAGGGTCCCTGCGCAAGAGAGTGATTATTCAGTTCATCGAAAAGTTCATTAATTATGGAGAGTCACCTCTGGCCATAATGGGTTATGTGTAGCCTAACCCACGTATATTTTTGTTCTATCATGCAGGTTAGCATTCGCAGGTGATGGGGCCACAGAGAGACACCCATCAATCTCTCAGGAGCAGGAACACTCAGACAATGCACAGTCCCTTCCTGTATCTTCCACCAGTGCAGCTACTTTCACCTCGGCGGGTAATCGATCAACATTGGAATCAGGGTTACTATCAGGTGAGAGCACTGTACACGCATCAGAGCAGCAGGCTGAGGCTGAGACAGCCAAGCCCTCTGACAGTCGGAGGACTGTGGGTGGCCAGGCCCTTGCTGAGCCCCAGGCTGATGATCAGCTTCTGTTGTCGACAGATCAGTACATGCTGAAGTTGCAAGGAGAAGTAAGGCAACATCTGGTGGAGATGCCAGAGGCCATGCACAGCCATGAGCAGACGATGGAGGAGTCCATCCATGCCATGACTGCTGCCATGTCCGAGGCATACCAGTGAATGACTTCCTCCCTCGAGAGGTTGGTGACCCTCTTGGAGAGCCGGATACCACATATTCGCCAGAACCTGCACAACATCGCCTTGGCCATGAGCTCGACCTAGCAGTGCAAGGCGAGAGAAGGACCAGGAGCCCGGAGACGTTTCCCACTTCTAATTCTTCACTGGTGAGCAGGGAGGTTCCATAAAGCCTTGAGAGGGAGAAGGAGAGGCTGTGCTCCAAATCTGGGGGCACACCTCAGGACACTGGCTCCCTAACCCCTCCTCCAGTGAGCCCAGATCCAGCAGCCTTGATGCCTGGGGACAGTCCTGCACCTGTGCAGAAAACTCTTAGGTGACTGGGACCCTTCTGGCCTTAGGCACCCAGAGGACAGCCAACAAGATCATCTCAGGCCAAAGGGCGTCCTGATAAGCAGCCTGCCTCCGGAACAGCTGCTGGTGCAGGGATCACACCGCATATGAGCACCTGCAAGTGTATTAAGAAAATCCCCTAGCCATACATGGGTATTTACAGGTGATGCCAATAAGATATGTGCAATGTAATTAAATGCTCTTTTGTGCCAATCATTGGCCGTCAGTGTGTGAAACCCATGTTCCAACATGCCTTAATTGTGAGCTTCTGAACTCCACCCTACCCCTTAGTGCAGTGCCAGTGTGAACACAGCCCTCATTATCATGGCAATGTGACTGCAGATCTCATTAACATATGTTCTCCTATAGGTACTAATGCATATTGCTGCTGGTCAGCATTCAGGGAACAGAGATGGAAAGGAGGCCATTTATAAGGTCTCTTGTCTACTTTGCACGTCACTCTGTCGCTCCGGCCTCCATCGCCGTGTTATTATCTTATATAACTGCTTGGCCCTGTCTCTCCTCCACTTCCTCTTCATCAGTGGATGTTTATCGTTCAGGCATATCTTCCTCATGTAAGACCTCCCCTCTGTAGTGCTAGATTGTGCAGAACACAGCAGACCACCACGATACACGAGACCCTCGATGAGGCATACTGCAGGGCTCCGCCAGATAGATTGAGATAGCAGAACCTCATCTTCAGCTGCCCTGCAAGGCAAGGGTTCCTCACAGGCATCAGAAGCCACGTCTTCAATGGGTAGCCCTTGTCCCCGAGAATCCATCCCTGAAAGCGCATAGGGAGATTGAAAAGCTGAGGCATCTGGGACTGTAGAAGTATGTAGGCATCGTGGCTGTTTCCTGGGAAATGGGCACACACCTGCAGGTGGTCCAGACCAGTTGAGCATTGATTGAATGAAATCCCTTCCTTTTGATGAAGGTGGCTGTCCCGTCCCTTGGACCCTTGATGGTCACATGCATGCAATCTATTACACCTTGCACCTTTGAGAATACAGCTATAGCCCTGAAACCAACAGCCCTGTCAGCCCGACTGTCAGGGTCAGTTCGGTAGCGCCATAGTTGTCGGCCCTCTTGAAAAGAACATTGGTCATTTCCTTGATGCAGCCGTGCGCTGTGGCCTGGAAGACCCTACACATGCCCTTGGTGGATCCCAGGAAAGAGCCAGACACAAAGAAGTTCAGTGCCATGGTAATCTTTAGGGCCACAGGCATAGGGTGACCCCCAAATCCCACAGGTCACAAATTGTCCTGCAGAAGGCCGCATAAGTCGGTGATGGCCTCCCTGGGGAGCCATAGTCTTCACGGACTATGATGCTTAGACATCTGGAGGTAGGTAATGCGAGTCCTGTGGATTGTCTGTCACATGTGGGCCTTTTTTGGACTGGCTGACTGCTACTGTTCTCATCATGGAGCTGGTCATGGTC
This sequence comes from Heterodontus francisci, assembly GCF_036365525.1. Classification (NCBI taxonomy): domain Eukaryota; kingdom Metazoa; phylum Chordata; class Chondrichthyes; order Heterodontiformes; family Heterodontidae; genus Heterodontus; species Heterodontus francisci. Next base: position 74,663,393 of record NC_090376.1, read on the forward strand.
AGGTGCAGCTGCTTCTTGGGCCTGCATCCATCAGAGGCACCTCAATAGCCAAGGGGATCCAAAAACACAGGGTGTATGAGACTCATGGCAGGTGCTTTGGAGCCTTTGGCTCACTTTAGATGCAGAGACGAGCCTGCTTGGCACCTATGCTTATCAATCTTTGCTTGTCTGAATGCCTGACGTGCCTCAAGACTAAAGATTACTGTTGGGCTACCATCTTTTTCAGCTGTGTGAGACATCACACACATTACAACATCATAAATGATACCCTCTAATGGTCCCCCGGCACACACTACCTCTACCCTTGCAGAGCACCCCGATACACATCCCCCTTGCAGAGTCCCCGAAAGCACATCCCCCTTGCAGAGCTCCCCGATACACACAGCCCCCTTGGCCAGTGCACCCCCCGATACACACAACCCCTTGCAGAGCACACCGATACACATCCCCCTTGCAGAGCACCCCTGATATACACAACCCTCTTGGCCAGTGTCCCCCAGATACACACAACCCCTTGAAGAGCCCCCGATGCACACAGCCCCCTTGCAGAGCCCTCCCGATATACAAAACCCTCTTGGTCAGTGCCCCCCGCCCCCCCCCGCCCGGTACACACAAACCCCTTGCAGAGCCCCTGATACACACAGCCCCCTTGCAGACCTTAAATCAGCAGAGCAGCAATAGCCGCACAACACCACATGCTGCCATGGTCAAGATACTGATGCCACTCACCTCAGTGCCTCCAGCTTTTAACGGTTGCAAAGCTGAAGGCATGTGAGTGCTGCACAAAATCCACAAAATCACAGTCCAGTCATAAAATTAATGCTGAACAGAATTTCAACAATTGAAATTAAGTTGCCACCATGTGGGGCGTCAATACCGCCATGATATTTCCCCGCCTCTGACAAAAATAGAACACTCTCCTACAAGAGAAGGGGAGGTACTAGACCTAATCCTGGGGAATGAAGCCGGACAAATGGTAGAAGTGTCAGTGGGGGAACGTTTCGGGGATAGTGACTATAACTCTGTAAGATTTAAGGTAGTCATAGAAAAGGACAAAGAGGGACTGGAAATAAAGGGACTGAATTGGGGGACGACCGATTTCAATATAACAAAACAGGAACTGGCCAAAGTGGACTGGGAGCAGCTACTTGTAGGAAAGTCTACATCAGACCAGTGGGAGTCATTCAAAAAGGAAATAGTGAGAGTTCAGGGCCAACATGTTCCTGTAAAGGTGAAGGGTAGGACCCTGGATGTCAAGGGATATAGAGGATTGGATAAGGAAAAAAAAGGAGGCTTATGGCAGTTTCAGAGGGCTGAAAACAGCAGAGGCTCGAGAGAAGTATAGAAAGTGTAGGGGGGTACTTCAAAAAGTAATTAGGAGAGTGAAGAGGGGACATGAAAAAACACTGGTGGGCAAGATAAAGAAAAATCACACAAGGCGTTTTTTATGTATATTAAGGGCAAGAGGATAACCAGGGAAAGAGTGGGGCCCATTAGGGAGCAGAGTGGCAGTCTGTGTGTGGAGCTGGAGGACATCAGTGAGGTTTTAAATGATTACTTTTCATCTGTGTTCACTATGGAGAAGGACGATGTAGGTGTAGAGATCAGGAAGGGGGATTGTGATATACTTGAATGAATTAGCATTGAAAGGGAGGAAGTATTAGCTGTTTTCGTGGGCTTAAAGGTGGATAAATCCCCAGGCCCAGATTAGATGTATCCCAGGCTGTTATGCGAGGCAAGAGAGGGGATAGCAGGGGCTCTGACACAAATTTTTAAATCCTCTCTGGCCATAGGAGAGGTAACAGAGGACTGGAGGACAGCGAATGTGGTACCATTATTCAAGAAGGGTAGAAGGGATAAGCCAGGTAATTACAGGCCAATGAGTCTAACATCAGTGGTAGGGAAACTATTTGAAAAAATTCTGAGGTACAGGATTAATCTCCACTTGGAGAGGCAGGGATTAATCAGGGACAGTCAGCATGGCTTTGTCAGGGGGAGGTCATGTCTAACTAACTTGATTGAATTTTTCGAGACGGTGACTAGATGTGTAGATGAGGGTAAAGCAGTTAATGTAGTTTACATGGACTTCAGTAAGGCTTTTGATAAGGTCCCACATAGGAGATTGGTTAAGAAAGTAAGAGCCCATGGGATCCAGGGCAATTTGGCAAATTGGATCCAAAATTGGCTTAGTGGCAGGAGGCAGAGGGTGATGGTCGAGGGTTGTTTTTGCAAGTGGAAGCCTGTCACCAGTGGTGTACAGCAGGGATTGTTGCTGGGACCCTTACTGTTTGTAGTGTACATTAATGATTTCGACATGAATATAGGAGGTATGATTGGTAAGTTCACAGATGACACGAAAATTGGTGGTGTCGTAAATAGTGAGGAGGAAAGTCATAGATTACAGGACAATATAGATGGTAAAATGGGCGGAGCAGTGGCAAATGGAATTTAATCCTAAGAAGAGTGAGGTGATGCATTTTGGGAGGACTAACAAAGCAAGGGAATATACAATGGATGGTGGGACTCTAGGAAGTACAGAGGGTCAGAGGGACCTTGGTGTACTTGTCCATAGATCACTGAAGGCAGCAGCACAGTTGATAAGGTGGTTAGGAAGGTATATGGGATACTTGCCTTTATTAGCTGAGGCATAGAATATAAGAGCAGGGAGGTTATGTTGGAGCTGTATAAAATGTTAGTTAGGTCACAGCTGGAGTACTGTGTACAGTTCTGGTTACCACACTATTGGAAGGATGTGATTGCACTGGAGAGGGTGCAGAGGAGATTCACCAGGATGTTGCCTGGGCTGGAGCGTTTCAGCTATGAAGAGAGACTGGATAGGCTAGGGTTGTTTTCCTTCGAGCAGAGAAGGCTGAGGGCAGACCTGATTGAGGTATACAAAATTATGAGGGGCATTGATAGGATAGATAGGAAGAAACTTTTTCCCCCAGTAGAGTGTCAAAAACCAGAGGGCATAGATTTAAGGTAGGGCGCATGAGGTTTAGAGGGGATTTGAGGAAAATAATTTTCACCCAGAGGGTGGTTGGAATCTGGAACACACTACCTGAAGGGATGGTAGAGACAGGAACCCTCACAACATTTAAGAAGTATTTAGATGAGCACTCGAAATGCCATAACATGCAAGGCTATGGGCCAAGTGCTGAAAAATGGGATTAGAATAGATAGGTGCTTGTAGGCCGGCACAGACATGATAGACATGATGGGCTGAAGGGCCTGTTCCTGTGCTTTATAACTCTATTACTCTATGATGCCAGGTTACGGGGCAGCCAGCTCCGCAGTGATTCTCTGTTCCCCCAACATCACTGAACCCACCTTAAGCTGGACACAAAGTTCAGTCCAAAGTTTGGAAGTCATGTGTCCAATCGACCAGTACAGTACTGCGCTGCCCTGCATGGTGCACTGCATGGGGCGCACTGGACGTGGTGCCAGTGTGGTCCGCACCATTTTATTCCTTCAGGACTTCCATTAGGCTGATTCCAGTGGCAATGTGGAGCCTTGAGATTTAGTTGCCTGCCATTCTCATTAGCTACAGCTGCCATATAAATCTTGCATATCTTCAATACAATGGGATATGCCTGCTGTGCAATTGGTGTGCAGGACCATTTCATATGTCCGGTGGCAACTTTTGCACGGCATGGTCTGTAAATTCAACTTCTTTTTGCAAATCTCCATCATCTTTTATCCTGCATCAAGTCCTGTTCAACCTGCATCTTGCTGTTTTGCATTGGCTCATGGACACTCATTGCATTAAACTTGAAACTCGTGTCCTTGTTCTTAAATCCCTTCATGACCATTATGTGGAAAATTGGGAGCAGTGTACTTAAAACCTAGTTTTACATTTTTTACTGCACCAACAAGATTTATTCATTTTCAATCTTACCTTCTTTATAGCCTCACTGAGTAATGTAAGGACAGTACTAAA